>NC_134584.1:50200915-50500915 GCF_037038515.1 Microtus pennsylvanicus
ACCTAGGTAACCTTAGGACCCTGGAGCTGGCTAGGCATTTGCCTGCATCCTGAAAACACATAGTTAGCAAGAGGACCCTGGGGCTGGCTAAACATTTGCCTAGGTTCTGACAATACATGTGTAGCCATAGGACCTTAGGAGCTGTCTAAGCATTTGCATGAATATTGACAACACATGTGTAGACATAGGACCCTGGGGATGTCTAGGCCTTTGCCTGAGTTCTGACAACACATAGGTAACCATAGGACCCTGAGGCTGGCTAAGCATTTGCATGAATATTGACAACACATTTGTACACATAGGACCCTGGTGATGTCTAGGCATTTGCCTGAGTCCTGACTACACACACGTAGTCATAGTACCCTAGAGCTGGTTAGGCATTTGCCTGATTCCTGACAACACAGACGTAGCCATAGAACCTGTGGGCTGGCTAAGCATTTGCCTGAGTACTGACAACCCATGTGTAGCCATAAAGCCTGAGGCTGGCTAGCTGTTTGCCTGATTCTAGATAACACATAGGTATCCTTAGGACCCTGGAGCTGGCTAGGCATTTGCCTGCATACTGAAAACACTTAGTTAGCCAGAGGACCCTGGGGTGGCTAAACACTTGCCTGAGTTCTGACAACACAAAAGTAACCATAGGACCCTGAGACTGGCTAAGCATTTGTCTGAATATTTACAACACCTCTGTAGACATAGGACCCTGCTGATGTCTAGGCATTTGCCTGAGTCCTGACAACACATAGGTAGTCATAGGACCCTGTCACTTGTTAAACCTTTCCTGAGTTCTAACAAAACATGCGTACATATAGGACCCTGGGGCTGGCTAGGCATTTGCCTGATTCCTGATAACACATTGGTAGCCAAAGGACCTGTGGGCTGGCTAAACACTTGCCTTAGTTCTAACAAAACCTATATAGATATAGGGACCCTGGGGCTCGTAGGCATTTGCCGGCGTCTTGACAACACATGCATAGCCATAGGACCCTTAGGCTGGCTAGGACCTTGAATGAAGCCTGACAAAATATGTGAAGGCTCATGACGCTGGGTCTGGCTAGGCATTTGCCTAAGTCTTGACAACATATAGGTAGGTATATGACTCTGGGGGCTGGCTAGGCATTTTCATAGGTTCTGACAGCACATAGGTAGCCATAAGACCCTATGGTTGGCTAAGCATTTGCCTGAGTGTTGACAATACATTTGTAGCCTCAGGACCCTGGGACTGGCTAAGCATTTGCCTGAATATTGCCAACACATGTGTAGACATTGGACCCTGGAGATGTCTAGGCATTTGCCTGAGAACATGTTTAGCCATAGGACCTTGGGTTGGCTAGGCCTTTGATTGAGTATTGACAACACATATGTACCCATAGGACATTTGGGACTGGCTAAGCATTTGGCTGTGTCCTGTTAACACATGTGTAGCCATAAAACTCTGGGTCTGGCTAAGTCTTTGCCCAAGTCCTGAAAATACAAGGTAGCCATAGGACACATGGGCTAGCTGAACATTTGCCTGAGTCCTGACAACATATATGTAGACATAGGACCCTAGGGGTTTCTAGGCATTGGCCTGATTCCTGACAACACATGAGTAGTCCTAGAACCCAGGGGCTGGATAGGCATTTCTCTAATCCTGACAATACGTATGTGGCCACAGGACACTTGGGTCTGGCTAGGCATTTGCCTGAGTCCTGACAACACATAGGTAGCCTTAGGACCCTGGAGCTGGCTAAGCATTTGCCTAGGTTCTGACAACACATGTGTAGCCATAGGACCTTAGGGGCTGGCTGAACATTTCCCTGAGTCCTGACAACACATACAGAGATGTAGTACCCTGGGGCTGAGTAAGCATTTGCCTGAGTATTGACAACCCAAGTATAGCCATAAAACCCTGAGGTGGCTAGGTGTTCGCCTGATTCCAGGATAACACCTAGGTAACCTTAGGACCCTGGAGCTGGCTAGGCATTTGCCTGCATCCTGAAAACACATAGTTAGCAAGAGGACCCTGGGGCTGGCTAAACATTTGCCTAGGTTCTGACAATACATGTGTAGCCATAGGACCTTAGGAGCTGTCTAAGCATTTGCATGAATATTGACAACACATGTGTAGACATAGGACCCTGGGGATGTCTAGGCCTTTGCCTGAGTTCTGACAACACATAGGTAACCATAGGACCCTGAGGCTGGCTAAGCATTTGCATGAATATTGACAACACATTTGTACACATAGGACCCTGGTGATGTCTAGGCATTTGCCTGAGTCCTGACTACACACACGTAGTCATAGTACCCTAGAGCTGGTTAGGCATTTGCCTGATTCCTGACAACACAGACGTAGCCATAGAACCTGTGGGCTGGCTAAGCATTTGCCTGAGTACTGACAACCCATGTGTAGCCATAAAGCCTGAGGCTGGCTAGCTGTTTGCCTGATTCTAGATAACACATAGGTATCCTTAGGACCCTGGAGCTGGCTAGGCATTTGCCTGCATACTGAAAACACTTAGTTAGCCAGAGGACCCTGGGGTGGCTAAACACTTGCCTGAGTTCTGACAACACAAAAGTAACCATAGGACCCTGAGACTGGCTAAGCATTTGTCTGAATATTTACAACACCTGTGTAGACATAGGACCCTGCTGATGTCTAGGCATTTGCCTGAGTCCTGACAACACATAGGTAGTCATAGGACCCTGTCACTTGTTAAACCTTTTCCTGAGTTCTAACAAAACATGCGTACATATAGGACCCTGGGGCTGGCTAGGCATTTGCCTGATTCCTGATAACACATTGGTAGCCAAAGGACCTGTGGGCTGGCTCAACACTTGCCTTAGTTCTAACAAAACCTATATAGATATAGGGACCCTGGGGCTCGTAGGCATTTGCCGGAGTCTTGACAACACATGCATAGCCATAGGACCCTTAGGCTGGCTAGGACCTTGAATGAAGCCTGACAAAATATGTGAAGGCTCATGACGCTGGGTCTGGCTAGGCATTTGCCTAAGTCTTGACAACATATAGGTAGGTATATGACTCTGGGGGCTGGCTAGGCATTTTCATAGGTTCTGACAGCACATAGGTAGCCATAAGACCCTATGGTTGGCTAAGCATTTGCCTGAGTGTTGACAATACATTTGTAGCCTCAGGACCCTGGGACTGGCTAAGCATTTGCCTGAATATTGCCAACACATGTGTAGACATTGGACCCTGGAGATGTCTAGGCATTTGCCTGAGAACATGTTTAGCCATAGGACCTTGGGTTGGCTAGGCCTTTGATTGAGTATTGACAACACATATGTACCCATAGGACATTTGGGACTGGCTAAGCATTTGGCTGTGTCCTGTTAACACATGTGTAGCCATAAAACTCTGGGTCTGGCTAAGTCTTTGCCCAAGTCCTGAAAATACAAGGTAGCCATAGGACACATGGGCTAGCTGAACATTTGCCTGAGTCCTGACAACATATATGTAGACATAGGACCCTAGGGGTTTCTAGGCATTGGCCTGATTCCTGACAACACATGAGTAGTCCTAGAACCCAGGGGCTGGATAGGCATTTCTCTAATCCTGACAATACGTATGTGGCCACAGGACACTTGGGTCTGGCTAGGCATTTGCCTGAGTCCTGACAACACATAGGTAGCCTTAGGACCCTGGAGCTGGCTAAGCATTTGCCTAGGTTCTGACAACACATGTGTAGCCATAGGACCTTAGGGGCTGGCTGAACATTTCCCTGAGTCCTGACAACACATACAGAGATGTAGTACCCTGGGGCTGAGTAAGCATTTGCCTGAGTATTGACAACCCAAGTATAGCCATAAAACCCTGAGGTGGCTAGGTGTTCGCCTGATTCCAGGATAACACCTAGGTAACCTTAGGACCCTGGAGCTGGCTAGGCATTTGCCTGCATCCTGAAAACACATAGTTAGCAAGAGGACCCTGGGGCTGGCTAAACATTTGCCTAGGTTCTGACAATACATGTGTAGCCATAGGACCTTAGGAGCTGTCTAAGCATTTGCATGAATATTGACAACACATGTGTAGACATAGGACCCTGGGGATGTCTAGGCCTTTGCCTGAGTTCTGACAACACATAGGTAACCATAGGACCCTGAGGCTGGCTAAGCATTTGCATGAATATTGACAACACATTTGTACACATAGGACCCTGGTGATGTCTAGGCATTTGCCTGAGTCCTGACTACACACACGTAGTCATAGTACCCTAGAGCTGGTTAGGCATTTGCCTGATTCCTGACAACACAGACGTAGCCATAGAACCTGTGGGCTGGCTAAGCATTTGCCTGAGTACTGACAACCCATGTGTAGCCATAAAGCCTGAGGCTGGCTAGCTGTTTGCCTGATTCTAGATAACACATAGGTATCCTTAGGACCCTGGAGCTGGCTAGGCATTTGCCTGCATACTGAAAACACTTAGTTAGCCAGAGGACCCTGGGGTGGCTAAACACTTGCCTGAGTTCTGACAACACAAAAGTAACCATAGGACCCTGAGACTGGCTAAGCATTTGTCTGAATATTTACAACACCTGTGTAGACATAGGACCCTGCTGATGTCTAGGCATTTGCCTGAGTCCTGACAACACATAGGTAGTCATAGGACCCTGTCACTTGTTAAACCTTTTCCTGAGTTCTAACAAAACATGCGTACATATAGGACCCTGGGGCTGGCTAGGCATTTGCCTGATTCCTGATAACACATTGGTAGCCAAAGGACCTGTGGGCTGGCTCAACACTTGCCTTAGTTCTAACAAAACCTATATAGATATAGGGACCCTGGGGCTCGTAGGCATTTGCCGGAGTCTTGACAACACATGCATAGCCATAGGACCCTTAGGCTGGCTAGGACCTTGAATGAAGCCTGACAAAATATGTGAAGGCTCATGACGCTGGGTCTGGCTAGGCATTTGCCTAAGTCTTGACAACATATAGGTAGGTATATGACTCTGGGGGCTGGCTAGGCATTTTCATAGGTTCTGACAGCACATAGGTAGCCATAAGACCCTATGGTTGGCTAAGCATTTGCCTGAGTGTTGACAATACATTTGTAGCCTCAGGACCCTGGGACTGGCTAAGCATTTGCCTGAATATTGCCAACACATGTGTAGACATTGGACCCTGGAGATGTCTAGGCATTTGCCTGAGAACATGTTTAGCCATAGGACCTTGGGTTGGCTAGGCCTTTGATTGAGTATTGACAACACATATGTACCCATAGGACATTTGGGACTGGCTAAGCATTTGGCTGTGTCCTGTTAACACATGTGTAGCCATAAAACTCTGGGTCTGGCTAAGTCTTTGCCCAAGTCCTGAAAATACAAGGTAGCCATAGGACACATGGGCTAGCTGAACATTTGCCTGAGTCCTGACAACATATATGTAGACATAGGACCCTAGGGGTTTCTAGGCATTGGCCTGATTCCTGACAACACATGAGTAGTCCTAGAACCCAGGGGCTGGATAGGCATTTCTCTAATCCTGACAATACGTATGTGGCCACAGGACACTTGGGTCTGGCTAGGCATTTGCCTGAGTCCTGACAACACATAGGTAGCCTTAGGACCCTGGAGCTGGCTAAGCATTTGCCTAGGTTCTGACAACACATGTGTAGCCATAGGACCTTAGGGGCTGGCTGAACATTTCCCTGAGTCCTGACAACACATACAGAGATGTAGTACCCTGGGGCTGAGTAAGCATTTGCCTGAGTATTGACAACCCAAGTATAGCCATAAAACCCTGAGGTGGCTAGGTGTTCGCCTGATTCCAGGATAACACCTAGGTAACCTTAGGACCCTGGAGCTGGCTAGGCATTTGCCTGCATCCTGAAAACACATAGTTAGCAAGAGGACCCTGGGGCTGGCTAAACATTTGCCTAGGTTCTGACAATACATGTGTAGCCATAGGACCTTAGGAGCTGTCTAAGCATTTGCATGAATATTGACAACACATGTGTAGACATAGGACCCTGGGGATGTCTAGGCCTTTGCCTGAGTTCTGACAACACATAGGTAACCATAGGACCCTGAGGCTGGCTAAGCATTTGCATGAATATTGACAACACATTTGTACACATAGGACCCTGGTGATGTCTAGGCATTTGCCTGAGTCCTGACTACACACACGTAGTCATAGTACCCTAGAGCTGGTTAGGCATTTGCCTGATTCCTGACAACACAGACGTAGCCATAGAACCTGTGGGCTGGCTAAGCATTTGCCTGAGTACTGACAACCCATGTGTAGCCATAAAGCCTGAGGCTGGCTAGCTGTTTGCCTGATTCTAGATAACACATAGGTATCCTTAGGACCCTGGAGCTGGCTAGGCATTTGCCTGCATACTGAAAACACTTAGTTAGCCAGAGGACCCTGGGGTGGCTAAACACTTGCCTGAGTTCTGACAACACACAAGTAACCATAGGACCCTGAGACTGGCTAAGCATTTGTCTGAATATTTACAACACCTCTGTAGACATAGGACCCTGCTGATGTCTAGGCATTTGCCTGAGTCCTGACAACACATAGGTAGTCATAGGACCCTGTCACTTGTTAAACCTTTTCCTGAGTTCTAACAAAACATGCGTACATATAGGACCCTGGGGCTGGCTAGGCATTTGCCTGATTCCTGATAACACATTGGTAGCCAAAGGACCTGTGGGCTGGCTCAACACTTGCCTTAGTTCTAACAAAACCTATATAGATATAGGGACCCTGGGGCTCGTAGGCATTTGCCGGAGTCTTGACAACACATGCATAGCCATAGGACCCTTAGGCTGGCTAGGACCTTGAATGAAGCCTGACAAAATATGTGAAGGCTGATGACGCTGGGTCTGGCTAGGCATTTGCCTAAGTCTTGACAACATATAGGTAGGTATATGACTCTGGGGGCTGGCTAGGCATTTTCATAGGTTCTGACAGCACATAGGTAGCCATAAGACCCTATGGTTGGCTAAGCATTTGCCTGAGTGTTGACAATACATTTGTAGCCTCAGGACCCTGGGACTGGCTAAGCATTTGCCTGAATATTGCCAACACATGTGTAGACATTGGACCCTGGAGATGTCTAGGCATTTGCCTGAGAACATGTTTAGCCATAGGACCTTGGGTTGGCTAGGCCTTTGATTGAGTATTGACAACACATATGTACCCATAGGACATTTGGGACTGGCTAAGCATTTGGCTGTGTCCTGTTAACACATGTGTAGCCATAAAACTCTGGGTCTGGCTAAGTCTTTGCCCAAGTCCTGAAAATACAAGGTAGCCATAGGACACATGGGCTAGCTGAACATTTGCCTGAGTCCTGACAACATATATGTAGACATAGGACCCTAGGGGTTTCTAGGCATTGGCCTGATTCCTGACAACACATGAGTAGTCCTAGAACCCAGGGGCTGGATAGGCATTTCTCTAATCCTGACAATACGTATGTGGCCACAGGACACTTGGGTCTGGCTAGGCATTTGCCTGAGTCCTGACAACACATAGGTAGCCTTAGGACCCTGGAGCTGGCTAAGCATTTGCCTAGGTTCTGACAACACATGTGTAGCCATAGGACCTTAGGGGCTGGCTGAACATTTCCCTGAGTCCTGACAACACATACAGAGATGTAGTACCCTGGGGCTGAGTAAGCATTTGCCTGAGTATTGACAACCCAAGTATAGCCATAAAACCCTGAGGTGGCTAGGTGTTCGCCTGATTCCAGGATAACACCTAGGTAACCTTAGGACCCTGGAGCTGGCTAGGCATTTGCCTGCATCCTGAAAACACATAGTTAGCAAGAGGACCCTGGGGCTGGCTAAACATTTGCCTAGGTTCTGACAATACATGTGTAGCCATAGGACCTTAGGAGCTGTCTAAGCATTTGCATGAATATTGACAACACATGTGTAGACATAGGACCCTGGGGATGTCTAGGCCTTTGCCTGAGTTCTGACAACACATAGGTAACCATAGGACCCTGAGGCTGGCTAAGCATTTGCATGAATATTGACAACACATTTGTACACATAGGACCCTGGTGATGTCTAGGCATTTGCCTGAGTCCTGACTACACACACGTAGTCATAGTACCCTAGAGCTGGTTAGGCATTTGCCTGATTCCTGACAACACAGACGTAGCCATAGAACCTGTGGGCTGGCTAAGCATTTGCCTGAGTACTGACAACCCATGTGTAGCCATAAAGCCTGAGGCTGGCTAGCTGTTTGCCTGATTCTAGATAACACATAGGTATCCTTAGGACCCTGGAGCTGGCTAGGCATTTGCCTGCATACTGAAAACACTTAGTTAGCCAGAGGACCCTGGGGTGGCTAAACACTTGCCTGAGTTCTGACAACACAAAAGTAACCATAGGACCCTGAGACTGGCTAAGCATTTGTCTGAATATTTACAACACCTGTGTAGACATAGGACCCTGCTGATGTCTAGGCATTTGCCTGAGTCCTGACAACACATAGGTAGTCATAGGACCCTGTCACTTGTTAAACCTTTTCCTGAGTTCTAACAAAACATGCGTACATATAGGACCCTGGGGCTGGCTAGGCATTTGCCTGATTCCTGATAACACATTGGTAGCCAAAGGACCTGTGGGCTGGCTCAACACTTGCCTTAGTTCTAACAAAACCTATATAGATATAGGGACCCTGGGGCTCGTAGGCATTTGCCGGAGTCTTGACAACACATGCATAGCCATAGGACCCTTAGGCTGGCTAGGACCTTGAATGAAGCCTGACAAAATATGTGAAGGCTGATGACGCTGGGTCTGGCTAGGCATTTGCCTAAGTCTTGACAACATATAGGTAGGTATATGACTCTGGGGGCTGGCTAGGCATTTTCATAGGTTCTGACAGCACATAGGTAGCCATAAGACCCTATGGTTGGCTAAGCATTTGCCTGAGTGTTGACAATACATTTGTAGCCTCAGGACCCTGGGACTGGCTAAGCATTTGCCTGAATATTGCCAACACATGTGTAGACATTGGACCCTGGAGATGTCTAGGCATTTGCCTGAGAACATGTTTAGCCATAGGACCTTGGGTTGGCTAGGCCTTTGATTGAGTATTGACAACACATATGTACCCATAGGACATTTGGGACTGGCTAAGCATTTGGCTGTGTCCTGTTAACACATGTGTAGCCATAAAACTCTGGGTCTGGCTAAGTCTTTGCCCAAGTCCTGAAAATACAAGGTAGCCATAGGACACATGGGCTAGCTGAACATTTGCCTGAGTCCTGACAACATATATGTAGACATAGGACCCTAGGGGTTTCTAGGCATTGGCTTGATTCCTGACAACACATGAGTAGTCCTAGAACCCAGGGGCTGGATAGGCATTTCTCTAATCCTGACAATACGTATGTGGCCACAGGACACTTGGGTCTGGCTAGGCATTTGCCTGAGTCCTGACAACACATAGGTAGCCTTAGGACCCTGGAGCTGGCTAAGCATTTGCCTAGGTTCTGACAACACATGTGTAGCCATAGGACCTTAGGGGCTGGCTGAACATTTCCCTGAGTCCTGACAACACATACAGAGATGTAGTACCCTGGGGCTGAGTAGCATTTGCCTGAGTATTGGCAACCCAAGTATAGCCATAAAACCCTGAGGTGGCTAGGTGTTCGCCTGATTCCAGGATAACACCTAGGTAACCTTAGGACCCTGGAGCTGGCTAGGCATTTGCCTGCATCCTGAAAACACATAGTTAGCAAGAGGACCCTGGGGCTGGCTAAACATTTGCCTAGGTTCTGACAATACATGTGTAGCCATAGGACCTTAGGAGCTGTCTAAGCATTTGCATGAATATTGACAACACATGTGTAGACATAGGACCCTGGGGATGTCTAGGCCTTTGCCTGAGTTCTGACAACACATAGGTAACCATAGGACCCTGAGGCTGGCTAAGCATTTGCATGAATATTGACAACACATTTGTACACATAGGACCCTGGTGATGTCTAGGCATTTGCCTGAGTCCTGACTACACACACGTAGTCATAGTACCCTAGAGCTGGTTAGGCATTTGCCTGATTCCTGACAACACAGACGTAGCCATAGAACCTGTGGGCTGGCTAAGCATTTGCCTGAGTACTGACAACCCATGTGTAGCCATAAAGCCTGAGGCTGGCTAGCTGTTTGCCTGATTCTAGATAACACATAGGTATCCTTAGGACCCTGGAGCTGGCTAGGCATTTGCCTGCATACTGAAAACACTTAGTTAGCCAGAGGACCCTGGGGTGGCTAAACACTTGCCTGAGTTCTGACAACACAAAAGTAACCATAGGACCCTGAGACTGGCTAAGCATTTGTCTGAATATTTACAACACCTGTGTAGACATAGGACCCTGCTGATGTCTAGGCATTTGCCTGAGTCCTGACAACACATAGGTAGTCATAGGACCCTGTCACTTGTTAAACCTTTCCTGAGTTCTAACAAAACATGCGTACATATAGGACCCTGGGGCTGGCTAGGCATTTGCCTGATTCCTGATAACACATTGGTAGCCAAAGGACCTGTGGGCTGGCTCAACACTTGCCTTAGTTCTAACAAAACCTATATAGATATAGGGACCCTGGGGCTCGTAGGCATTTGCCGGAGTCTTGACAACACATGCATAGCCATAGGACCCTTAGGCTGGCTAGGACCTTGAATGAAGCCTGACAAAATATGTGAAGGCTCATGACGCTGGGTCTGGCTAGGCATTTGCCTAAGTCTTGACAACATATAGGTAGGTATATGACTCTGGGGGCTGGCTAGGCATTTTCATAGGTTCTGACAGCACATAGGTAGCCATAAGACCCTATGGTTGGCTAAGCATTTGCCTGAGTGTTGACAATACATTTGTAGCCTCAGGACCCTGGGACTGGCTAAGCATTTGCCTGAATATTGCCAACACATGTGTAGACATTGGACCCTGGAGATGTCTAGGCATTTGCCTAAGAACATGTTTAGCCATAGGACCTTGGGTTGGCTAGGCCTTTGATTGAGTATTGACAACACATATGTACCCATAG
Source organism: Microtus pennsylvanicus (assembly GCF_037038515.1). Lineage (NCBI taxonomy): Eukaryota > Metazoa > Chordata > Mammalia > Rodentia > Cricetidae > Microtus > Microtus pennsylvanicus. The sequence goes on from NC_134584.1 coordinate 50,211,932, forward strand.
GACATTTGGGACTGGCTAAGCATTTGGCTGTGTCCTGTTAACACATGTGTAGCCATAAAACTCTGGGTCTGGCTAAGTCTTTGCCCAAGTCCTGAAAATACAAGGTAGCCATAGGACACATGGGCTAGCTGAACATTTGCCTGAGTCCTGACAACATATATGTAGACATAGGACCCTAGGGGTTTCTAGGCATTGGCCTGATTCCTGACAACACATGAGTAGTCCTAGAACCCAGGGGCTGGATAGGCATTTCTCTAATCCTGACAATACGTATGTGGCCACAGGACACTTGGGTCTGGCTAGGCATTTGCCTGAGTCCTGACAACACATAGGTAGCCTTAGGACCCTGGAGCTGGCTAAGCATTTGCCTAGGTTCTGACAACACATGTGTAGCCATAGGACCTTAGGGGCTGGCTGAACATTTCCCTGAGTCCTGACAACACATACAGAGATGTAGTACCCTGGGGCTGAGTAAGCATTTGCCTGAGTATTGACAACCCAAGTATAGCCATAAAACCCTGAGATGGCTAGGTGTTCGCCTGATTCCAGGATAACACCTAGGTAACCTTAGGACCCTGGAGCTGGCTAGGCATTTGCCTGCATCCTGAAAACACATAGTTAGCAAGAGGACCCTGGGGCTGGCTAAACATTTGCCTAGGTTCTGACAACACATGTGTAGCCATAGGACCTTAGGAGCTGTCTAAGCATTTGCATGAATATTGACAACACATGTGTAGACATAGGACCCTGGGGATGTCTAGGCCTTTGCCTGAGTTCTGACAACACATAGGTAACCATAGGACCCTGAGGCTGGCTAAGCATTTGCATGAATATTGACAACACATTTGTACACATAGGACCCTGGTGATGTCTAGGCATTTGCCTGAGTCCTGACTACACACACGTAGTCATAGTACCCTAGAGCTGGTTAGGCATTTGCCTGATTCCTGACAACACAGACGTAGCCATAGAACCTGTGGGCTGGCTAAGCATTTGCCTGAGTGCTGACAACCCATGTGTAGCCATAAAGCCTGAGGCTGGCTAGCTGTTTGCCTGATTCTAGATAACACATAGGTATCCTTAGGACCCTGGAGCTGGCTAGGCATTTGCCTGCATACTGAAAACACTTAGTTAGCCAGAGGACCCTGGGGTGGCTAAACACTTGCCTGAGTTCTGACAACACAAAAGTAACCATAGGACCCTGAGACTGGCTAAGCATTTGTCTGAATATTTACAACACCTATGTAGACATAGGACCCTGCTGATGTCTAGGCATTTGCCTGAGTCCTGACAACACATAGGTAGTCATAGGACCCTGTCACTTGTTAAACCTTTTCCTGAGTTCTAACAAAACATGCGTACATATAGGACCCTGGGGCTGGCTAGGCATTTGCCTGATTCCTGATAACACATTGGTAGCCAAAGGACCTGTGGGCTGGCTCAACACTTGCCTTAGTTCTAACAAAACCTATATAGATATAGGGACCCTGGGGCTCGTAGGCATTTGCCGGAGTCTTGACAACACATGCATAGCCATAAGACCCTTAGGCTGGCTAGGACCTTGAATGAAGCCTGACAAAATATGTGAAGGCTCATGACGCTGGGTCTGGCTAGGCATTTGCCTAAGTCTTGACAACATATAGGTAGGTATATGACTCTGGGGGCTGGCTAGGCATTTTCATAGGTTCTGACAGCACATAGGTAGCCATAAGACCCTATGGTTGGCTAAGCATTTGCCTGAGTGTTGACAATACATTTGTAGCCTCAGGACCCTGGGACTGGCTAAGCATTTGCCTGAATATTGCCAACACATGTGTAGACATTGGACCCTGGAGATGTCTAGGCATTTGCCTGAGAACATGTTTAGCCATAGGACCTTGGGTTGGCTAGGCCTTTGATTGAGTATTGACAACACATATGTACCCATAGGACATTTGGGACTGGCTAAGCATTTGGCTGTGTCCTGTTAACACATGTGTAGCCATAAAACTCTGGGTCTGGCTAAGTCTTTGCCCAAGTCCTGAAAATACAAGGTAGCCATAGGACACATGGGCTAGCTGAACATTTGCCTGAGTCCTGACAACATATATGTAGACATAGGACCCTAGGGGTTTCTAGGCATTGGCCTGATTCCTGACAACACATGAGTAGTCCTAGAACCCAGGGGCTGGATAGGCATTTCTCTAATCCTGACAATACGTATGTGGCCACAGGACACTTGGGTCTGGCTAGGCATTTGCCTGAGTCCTGACAACACATAGGTAGCCTTAGGACCCTGGAGCTGGCTAAGCATTTGCCTAGGTTCTGACAACACATGTGTAGCCATAGGACCTTAGGGGCTGGCTGAACATTTCCCTGAGTCCTGACAACACATACAGAGATGTAGTACCCTGGGGCTGAGTAAGCATTTGCCTGAGTATTGACAACCCAAGTATAGCCATAAAACCCTGAGGTGGCTAGGTGTTCGCCTGATTCCAGGATAACACCTAGGTAACCTTAGGACCCTGGAGCTGGCTAGGCATTTGCCTGCATCCTGAAAACACATAGTTAGCAAGAGGACCCTGGGGCTGGCTAAACATTTGCCTAGGTTCTGACAATACATGTGTAGCCATAGGACCTTAGGAGCTGTCTAAGCATTTGCATGAATATTGACAACACATGTGTAGACATAGGACCCTGGGGATGTCTAGGCCTTTGCCTGAGTTCTGACAACACATAGGTAACCATAGGACCCTGAGGCTGGCTAAGCATTTGCATGAATATTGACAACACATTTGTACACATAGGACCCTGGTGATGTCTAGGCATTTGCCTGAGTCCTGACAACACACACGTAGTCATAGTACCCTAGAGCTGGTTAGGCATTTGCCTGATTCCTGACAACACAGACGTAGCCATAGAACCTGTGGGCTGGCTAAGCATTTGCCTGAGTGCTGACAACCCATGTGTAGCCATAAAGCCTGAGGCTGGCTAGCTGTTTGCCTGATTCTAGATAACACATAGGTATCCTTAGGACCCTGGAGCTGGCTAGGCATTTGCCTGCATACTGAAAACACTTAGTTAGCCAGAGGACCCTGGGGTGGCTAAACACTTGCCTGAGTTCTGACAACACAAAAGTAACCATAGGACCCTGAGACTGGCTAAGCATTTGTCTGAATATTTACAACACCTCTGTAGACATAGGACCCTGCTGATGTCTAGGCATTTGCCTGAGTCCTGACAACACATAGGTAGTCATAGGACCCTGTCACTTGTTAAACCTTTTCCTGAGTTCTAACAAAACATGCGTACATATAGGACCCTGGGGCTGGCTAGGCATTTGCCTGATTCCTGATAACACATTGGTAGCCAAAGGACCTGTGGGCTGGCTAAACACTTGCCTTAGGTCTAACAAAACCTATATAGATATAGGGACCCTGGGGCTCGTAGGCATTTGCCGGAGTCTTGACAACACATGCATAGCCATAGGACCCTTAGGCTGGCTAGGACCTTGAATGAAGCCTGACAAAATATGTGAAGGCTCATGACGCTGGGTCTGGCTAGGCATTTGCCTAAGTCTTGACAACATATAGGTAGGTATATGACTCTGGGGGCTGGCTAGGCATTTTCATAGGTTCTGACAGCACATAGGTAGCCATAAGACCCTATGGTTGGCTAAGCATTTGCCTGAGTGTTGACAATACATTTGTAGCCTCAGGACCCTGGAACTGGCTAAGCATTTGCCTGAATATTGCCAACACATGTGTAGACATTGGACCCTGGAGATGTCTAGGCATTTGCCTGAGAACATGTTTAGCCATAGGACCTTGGGTTGGCTAGGCCTTTGATTGAGTATTGACAACACATATGTACCCATAGGACATTTGGGACTGGCTAAGCATTTGGCTGTGTCCTGTTAACACATGTGTAGCCATAAAACTCTGGGTCTGGCTAAGTCTTTGCCCAAGTCCTGAAAATACAAGGTAGCCATAGGACACATGGGCTAGCTGAACATTTGCCTGAGTCCTGACAACATATATGTAGACATAGGACCCTAGGGGTTTCTAGGCATTGGCCTGATTCCTGACAACACATGAGTAGTCCTAGAACCCAGGGGCTGGATAGGCATTTCTCTAATCCTGACAATACGTATGTGGCCACAGGACACTTGGGTCTGGCTAGGCATTTGCCTGAGTCCTGACAACACATAGGTAGCCTTAGGACCCTGGAGCTGGCTAAGCATTTGCCTAGGTTCTGACAACACATGTGTAGCCATAGGACCTTAGGGGCTGGCTGAACATTTCCCTGAGTCCTGACAACACATACAGAGATGTAGTACCCTGGGACTGAGTAAGCATTTGCCTGAGTATTGACAAACCAAGTATAGCCATAAAACCCTGAGATGGCTAGGTGTTCGCCTGATTCCAGGATAACACCTAGGTAACCTTAGGACCCTGGAGCTGGCTAGGCATTTGCCTGCATCCTGAAAACACATAGTTAGCAAGAGGACCCTGGGGCTGGCTAAACATTTGCCTAGGTTCTGACAATACATGCGTAGCCATAGGACCTTAGGAGCTGTCTAAGCATTTGCATGAATATTGACAACACATGTGTAGACATAGGACCCTGGGGATGTCTAGGCCTTTGCCTGAGTTCTGACAACACATAGGTAACCATAGGACCCTGAGGCTGGCTAAGCATTTGCATGAATATTGACAACACATTTGTACACATAGGACCCTGGTGATGTCTAGGCATTTGCCTGAGTCCTGACAACACACACGTAGTCATAGTACCCTAGAGCTGGTTAGGCATTTGCCTGATTCCTGACAACACAGACGTAGCCATAGAACCTGTGGGCTGGCTAAGCATTTGCCTGAGTGCTGACAACCCATGTGTAGCCATAAAGCCTGAGGCTGGCTAGCTGTTTGCCTGATTCTAGATAACACATAGGTATCCTTAGGACCCTGGAGCTGGCTAGGCATTTGCCTGCATACTGAAAACACTTAGTTAGCCAGAGGACCCTGGGGTGGCTAAACACTTGCCTGAGTTCTGACAACACAAAAGTAACCATAGGACCCTGAGACTGGCTAAGCATTTGTCTGAATATTTACAACACCTCTGTAGACATAGGACCCTGCTGATGTCTAGGCATTTGCCTGAGTCCTGACAACACATAGGTAGTCATAGGACCCTGTCACTTGTTAAACCTTTTCCTGAGTTCTAACAAAACATGCGTACATATAGGACCCTGGGGCTGGCTAGGCATTTGCCTGATTCCTGATAACACATTGGTAGCCAAAGGACCTGTGGGCTGGCTAAACACTTGCCTTAGGTCTAACAAAACCTATATAGATATAGGGACCCTGGGGCTCGTAGGCATTTGCCGGAGTCTTGACAACACATGCATAGCCATAGGACCCTTAGGCTGGCTAGGACCTTGAATGAATCCTGACAAAATATGTGAAGGCTCATGACGCTGGGTCTGGCTAGGCATTTGCCTAAGTCTTGACAACATATAGGTAGGTATATGACTCTGGGGGCTGGCTAGGCATTTTCATAGGTTCTGACAGCACATAGGTAGCCATAAGACCCTATGGTTGGCTAAGCATTTGCCTGAGTGTTGACAATACATTTGTAGCCTCAGGACCCTGGAACTGGCTAAGCATTTGCCTGAATATTGCCAACACATGTGTAGACATTGGACCCTGGAGATGTCTAGGCATTTGCCTGAGAACATGTTTAGCCATAGGACCTTGGGTTGGCTAGGCCTTTGATTGAGTATTGACAACACATATGTACCCATAGGACATTTGGGACTGGCTAAGCATTTGGCTGTGTCCTGTTAACACATGTGTAGCCATAAAACTCTGGGTCTGGCTAAGTCTTTGCCCAAGTCCTGAAAATACAAGGTAGCCATAGGACACATGGGCTAGCTGAACATTTGCCTGAGTCCTGACAACATATATGTAGACATAGGACCCTAGGGGTTTCTAGGCATTGGCCTGATTCCTGACAACACATGAGTAGTCCTAGAACCCAGGGGCTGGATAGGCATTTCTCTAATCCTGACAATACGTATGTGGCCACAGGACACTTGGGTCTGGCTAGGCATTTGCCTGAGTCCTGACAACACATAGGTAGCCTTAGGACCCTGGAGCTGGCTAAGCATTTGCCTAGGTTCTGACAACACATGTGTAGCCATAGGACCTTAGGGGCTGGCTGAACATTTCCCTGAGTCCTGACAACACATACAGAGATGTAGTACCCTGGGGCTGAGTAAGCATTTGCCTGAGTATTGACAAACCATGTATAGCCATAAAACCCTGAGATGGCTAGGTGTTCGCCTGATTCCAGGATAACACCTAGGTAACCTTAGGACCCTGGAGCTGGCTAGGCATTTGCCTGCATCCTGAAAACACATAGTTAGCAAGAGGACCCTGGGGCTGGCTAAACATTTGCCTAGGTTCTGACAATACATGTGTAGCCATAGGACCTTAGGAGCTGTCTAAGCATTTGCATGAATATTGACAACACATGTGTAGACATAGGACCCTGGGGATGTCTAGGCCTTTGCCTGAGTTCTGACAACACATAGGTAACCATAGGACCCTGAGGCTGGCTAAGCATTTGCATGAATATTGACAACACATTTGTACACATAGGACCCTGGTGATGTCTAGGCATTTGCCTGAGTCCTGACAACACACACGTAGTCATAGTACCCTAGAGCTGGTTAGGCATTTGCCTGATTCCTGACAACACAGACGTAGCCATAGAACCTGTGGGCTGGCTAAGCATTTGCCTGAGTGCTGACAACCCTTGTGTAGCCATAAAGCCTGAGGCTGGCTAGCTGTTTGCCTGATTCTAGATAACACATAGGTATCCTTAGGACCCTGGAGCTGGCTAGGCATTTGCCTGCATACTGAAAACACTTAGTTAGCCAGAGGACCCTGGGGTGGCTAAACACTTGCCTGAGTTCTGACAACACAAAAGTAACCATAGGACCCTGAGACTGGCTAAGCATTTGTCTGAATATTTACAACACCTCTGTAGACATAGGACCCTGCTGATGTCTAGGCATTTGCCTGAGTCCTGACAACACATAGGTAGTCATAGGAACCTGTCACTTGTTAAACCTTTTCCTGAGTTCTAACAAAACATGCGTACATATAGGACCCTGGGGCTGGCTAGGCATTTGCCTGATTCCTGATAACACATTGGTAGCCAAAGGACCTGTGGGCTGGCTAAACACTTGCCTTAGTTCTAACAAAACCTATATAGATATAGGGACCCTGGGGCTCGTAGGCATTTGCCGGAGTCTTGACAACACATGCATAGCCATAGGACCCTTAGGCTGGCTAGGACCTTGAATGAATCCTGACAAAATATGTGAAGGCTCATGACGCTGGGTCTGGCTAGGCATTTGCCTAAGTCTTGACAACATATAGGTAGGTATATGACTCTGGGGGCTGGCTAGGCATTTTCATAGGTTCTGACAGCACATAAGTAGCCATAAGACCCTACGGTTGGCTAAGCATTTGCCTGAGTGTTGACAATACATTTGTAGCCTCAGGACCCTGGAACTGGCTAAGCATTTGCCTGAATATTGCCAACACATGTGTAGACATTGGACCCTGGAGATGTCTAGGCATTTGCCTGAGAACATGTTTAGCCATAGGACCTTGGGTTGGCTAGGCCTTTGATTGAGTATTGACAACACATATGTACCCATAGGACATTTGGGACTGGCTAAGCATTTGGCTGTGTCCTGTTAACACATGTGTAGCCATAAAACTCTGGGTCTGGCTAAGTCTTTGCCCAAGTCCTGAAAATACAAGGTAGCCATAGGACACATGGGCTAGCTGAACATTTGCCTGAGTCCTGACAACATATATGTAGACATAGGACCCTAGGGGTTTCTAGGCATTGGCCTGATTCCTGACAACACATGAGTAGTCCTAGAACCCAGGGGCTGGATAGGCATTTCTCTAATCCTGACAATACGTATGTGGCCACAGGACACTTGGGTCTGGCTAGGCATTTGCCTGAGTCCTGACAACACATAGGTAGCCTTAGGACCCTGGAGCTGGCTAAGCATTTGCCTAGGTTCTGACAACACATGTGTAGCCATAGGACCTTAGGGGCTGGCTGAACATTTCCCTGAGTCCTGACAACACATACAGAGATGTAGTACCCTGGGGCTGAGTAAGCATTTGCCTGAGTATTGACAACCCAAGTATAGCCATAAAACCCTGAGGTGGCTAGGTGTTCGCCTGATTCCAGGATAACACCTAGGTAACCTTAGGACCCTGGAGCTGGCTAGGCATTTGCCTGCATCCTGAAAACACATAGTTAGCAAGAGGACCCTGGGGCTGGCTAAACATTTGCCTAGGTTCTGACAATACATGTGTAGCCATAGGACCTTAGGAGCTGTCTAAGCATTTGCATGAATATTGACAACACATGTGTAGACATAGGACCCTGGGGATGTCTAGGCCTTTGCCTGAGTTCTGACAACACATAGGTAACCATAGGACCCTGAGGCTGGCTAAGCATTTGCATGAATATTGACAACACATTTGTACACATAGGACCCTGGTGATGTCTAGGCATTTGCCTGAGTCCTGACAACACACACGTAGTCATAGTACCCTAGAGCTGGTTAGGCATTTGCCTGATTCCTGACAACACAGACGTAGCCATAGAACCTGTGGGCTGGCTAAGCATTTGCCTGAGTGCTGACAACCCATGTGTAGCCATAAAGCCTGAGGCTGGCTAGCTGTTTGCCTGATTCTAGATAACACATAGGTATCCTTAGGACCCTGGAGCTGGCTAGGCATTTGCCTGCATACTGAAAACACTTAGTTAGCCAGAGGACCCTGGGGTGGCTAAACACTTGCCTGAGTTCTGACAACACAAAAGTAACCATAGGACCCTGAGACTGGCTAAGCATTTGTCTGAATATTTACAACACCTCTGTAGACATAGGACCCTGCTGATGTCTAGGCATTTGCCTGAGTCCTGACAACACATAGGTAGTCATAGGACCCTGTCACTTGTTAAACCTTTTCCTGAGTTCTAACAAAACATGCGTACATATAGGACCCTGGGGCTGGCTAGGCATTTGCCTGATTCCTGATAACACATTGGTAGCCAAAGGACCTGTGGGCTGGCTAAACACTTGCCTTAGTTCTAACAAAACCTATATAGATATAGGGACCCTGGGGCTCGTAGGCATTTGCCGGAGTCTTGACAACACATGCATAGCCATAGGACCCTTAGGCTGGCTAGGACCTTGAATGAATCCTGACAAAATATGTGAAGGCTCATGACGCTGGGTCTGGCTAGGCATTTGCCTAAGTCTTGACAACATATAGGTAGGTATATGACTCTGGGGGCTGGCTAGGCATTTTCATAGGTTCTGACAGCACATAGGTAGCCATAAGACCCTATGGTTGGCTAAGCATTTGCCTGAGTGTTGACAATACATTTGTAGCCTCAGGACCCTGGAACTGGCTAAGCATTTGCCTGAATATTGCCAACACATGTGTAGACATTGGACCCTGGAGATGTCTAGGCATTTGCCTGAGAACATGTTTAGCCATAGGACCTTGGGTTGGCTAGGCCTTTGATTGAGTATTGACAACACATATGTACCCATAGGACATTTGGGACTGGCTAAGCATTTGGCTGTGTCCTGTTAACACATGTGTAGCCATAAAACTCTGGGTCTGGCTAAGTCTTTGCCCAAGTCCTGAAAATACAAGGTAGCCATAGGACACATGGGCTAGCTGAACATTTGCCTGAGTCCTGACAACATATATGTAGACATAGGACCCTAGGGGTTTCTAGGCATTGGCCTGATTCCTGACAACACATGAGTAGTCCTAGAACCCAGGGGCTGGATAGGCATTTCTCTAATCCTGACAATACGTATGTGGCCACAGGACACTTGGGTCTGGCTAGGCATTTGCCTGAGTCCTGACAACACATAGGTAGCCTTAGGACCCTGGAGCTGGCTAAGCATTTGCCTAGGTTCTGACAACACATGTGTAGCCATAGGACCTTAGGGGCTGGCTGAACATTTCCCTGAGTCCTGACAACACATACAGAGATGTAGTACCCTGGGGCTGAGTAAGCATTTGCCTGAGTATTGACAACCCAAGTATAGCCATAAAACCCTGAGGTGGCTAGGTGTTCGCCTGATTCCAGGATAACACCTAGGTAACCTTAGGACCCTGGAGCTGGCTAGGCATTTGCCTGCATCCTGAAAACACATAGTTAGCAAGAGGACCCTGGGGCTGGCTAAACATTTGCCTAGGTTCTGACAATACATGTGTAGCCATAGGACCTTAGGAGCTGTCTAAGCATTTGCATGAATATTGACAACACATGTGTAGACATAGGACCCTGGGGATGTCTAGGCCTTTGCCTGAGTTCTGACAACACATAGGTAACCATAGGACCCTGAGGCTGGCTAAGCATTTGCATGAATATTGACAACACATTTGTACACATAGGACCCTGGTGATGTCTAGGCATTTGCCTGAGTCCTGACAACACACACGTAGTCATAGTACCCTAGAGCTGGTTAGGCATTTGCCTGATTCCTGACAACACAGACGTAGCCATAGAACCTGTGGGCTGGCTAAGCATTTGCCTGAGTGCTGACAACCCATGTGTAGCCATAAAGCCTGAGGCTGGCTAGCTGTTTGCCTGATTCTAGATAACACATAGGTATCCTTAGGACCCTGGAGCTTGCTAGGCATTTGCCTGCATACTGAAAACACTTAGTTAGCCAGAGGACCCTGGGGTGGCTAAACACTTGCCTGAGTTCTGACAACACAAAAGTAACCATAGGACCCTGAGACTGACTAAGCATTTGTCTGAATATTTACAACACCTGTGTAGACATAGGACCCTGCTGATGTCTAGGCATTTGCCTGAGTCCTGACAACACATAGGTAGTCATAGGACCCTGTCACTTGTTAAACCTTTTCCTGAGTTCTAACAAAACATGCGTACATATAGGACCCTGGGGCTGGCTAGGCATTTGCCTGATTCCTGATAACACATTGGTAGCCAAAGGACCTGTGGGCTGGCTAAACACTTGCCTTAGTTCTAACAAAACCTATATAGATATAGGGACCCTGGGGCTCGTAGGCATTTGCCGGCGTCTTGACAACACATGCATAGCCATAGGACCCTTAGGCTGGCTAAGACCTTGAATAAAGCCTGACAAAATATGTGAAGGCTCATGACGCTTGGTCTGGCTAGGCATTTGCCTAAGTCTTGACAACATATAGGTAGGTATATGACTCTGGGGGCTGGCTAGGCATTTTCATAGGTTCTGACAGCACATAGGTAGCCATAAGACCCTATGGTTGGCTAAGCATTTGCCTGAGTGTTGACAATACATTTGTAGCCTCAGCACCCTGGGACTGGCTAAGCATTTGCCTGAATATTGCCAACACATGTGTAGACATTGGACCCTGGAGATGTCTAGGCATTTGCCTGAGAACATGTTTAGCCATAGGACCTTGGGTTGGCTAGGCCTTTGATTGAGTATTGACAACACATATGCACCCATAGGACATTTGGGACTGGCTAAGCATTTGGCTGTGTCCTGTTAACACATGTGTAGCCATAAAACTCTGGGTCTGGCTAAGTCTTTGCCCAAGTCCTGAAAATACAAGGTAGCCATAGGACACATGGGCTAGCTGAACATTTGCCTGAGTCCTGACAACATATATGTAGACATAGGACCCTAGGGGTTTCTAGGCATTGGCCTGATTCCTGACAACACATGAGTAGTCCTAGAACCCAGGGGCTGGATAGCCATTTCTCTAATCCTGACAATACATATGTGGCCACAGGACACTTGGGTCTGGCTAGGCATTTGCCTGAGTCCTGACAACACATAGGTAGCCTTAGGACCCTGGAGCTGGCTAAGCATTTGCCTAGGTTCTGACAACACATGTGTAGCCATAGGACCTTAGGGGCTGGCTGAACATTTCCCTGAGTCCTGACAACACATACAGAGATGTAGTACCCTGGGGCTGAGTAAGCATTTGCCTGAGTATTGACAACCCAAGTATAGCCATAAAACCCTGAGATGGCTAGGTGTTCGCCTGATTCCAGGATAACACCTAGGTAACCTTAGGACCCTGGAGCTGGCTAGGCATTTGCCTGCATCCTGAAAACATCTATTTAGCCAGAGGACCCTGGGGCTGGCTGAACATTTGCCTGAGTCCTAACAACACATACATAGATATAGAATCTTGGGGCTGGCTATGCATTTGCCTGGGTACTGACAACTCATGTGTAGACATAAAGCCCTGAGGCTGGCTAGCTGTTTGCCTGATTCTCGATAAAACATAGGTAGTCTTAGGACCCTGAGGCTGGTTAGCTGTTTGCCTAAATCCTGAAAACACATAGGTAGCCAGAGGACCCTGGGCCTGGCTAAACATTTGCCTGAATATTGACAACACATGTATAGACAGAGGACCCTGGGGATGCCTAGGCATTTGCCTGAGTCCTGACAACACATAGGTAGTCATAGGACCCTGTCACTTGTTAAACCTTTTCTTGAGTTCTAACAAAACATGCGTACATATAGGACCCTGGGGCTGGCTAGGCATTTGCCTGATTCCTGATAACACATTGGTAGCCAAAGGACCTGTGGGCTGGCTAAACACTTGCCTTAGTTCTAACAAAACATACGTAGATACAGGACCCTAGACTGGATAGCCATTTGCCTGAGTCTTGACAACACATGTGTAGCCATAGGACCTTAGGGGCTGGCTGAACATTTCCCTGAGTCCTGACAACACATACAGAGACGTAGTACCCTGGGGCTGGCTAAGCATTTGCCTGAGTACCTACAACCCAAGTATAACCATAAAACCCTGAGATGGCTAGGTGTTTGCCTGATTCCAGGATAACACATTGGTAGACATAGGACACTGGGGCTGGCTAGGCAGTTGCCTGATTCCTGACAACACATAGGTAGCCATAGTACCCATTGCCCGGCTAGGCATTTTCCTGATTTCTGACAACACATAGGTAGTCTTAGGACCCTGGTGCTTGTTCAACATTTGCCTGAGTTCTAACAAAACATACGTAGATACAGGACCCTGGGTTTGGCTAGGCATTTACCTGAGTACTGAAAATAACTGTATATCCATAGGACCCTGGGGCCTGATAATTGTTTGCCTGTATCCTGAGAACACATGTATATCCATAGGACTTTAGGGGCTGGCTGAACATTTGCCTGAGTCCTGATAACACATACATAGATAAGGACCCTGGGGCTGGCTATGCGTTTGCCTGAGTACTGACAACCCATATGTAGCTATAAAACCCTGAGGCTGGTTAGGTGTTTGCCTGATTCCTGATAACACATAGGTAGTCATAGAACCCTGGGTCTTGTTAACCATTTGCCTGAGTTCTGACAAAACATATGTAGCCATAGGACCTTTGGGCTGGTTAGGTATTTACCTGAGTACTGAAAACACCAGTGTAGCCATAGGACCCTGGGGCTGGCTAGGCATTTGCCTGATTCCTGATAACATATAGGACTCATGGGATGCCTAAACACTTTTTTTAGTTCTAACAAAACATACATAGATATAGGACCCTGGAGCTGGGTAGGTATGTTCATAGGTCCTGACAACACCTAGGTAGCCGTAAGACCCTATCACTGGCTAAGCATTTGCCTGACTATTGACAATACCTTTGTAGCCAAAGGACCCTGGGGTTGGCTAGGAATTTCCCTGAGTCCTGACAATTCATAGGTAGCCATAAACCCTGGGGGTTGCTAAGCATTTGGCTGATTCCTGAGAACACATGTGTAGCATAGGATGCTAGGACTGGCTAGGCATTTGGCTGATTCATGACAACACATAGGTAGCCATGGACCCTTGGGCTCGGTAGGTATTTTTTTGACTCCTTACAACACATGTGCAGCCACAGCACCCTGGCAATGTCTTAGCATTTGTCTGAGTCCTGACTACACAGTGTACCCATAAGACCCTGGGGTTGGTTACGCATTTACCTGAGTCTTGACAACACATAGGTTGCCATAATACCCTGGGCCTTTCTAGGCATTTGCCTAAATCCTGACAACACATGAAGAGCTAAACCCCATTCTTCCACTGTTATCCAATTACAAGGTCCTGCTAAGTACATTACCCAAGCTCAGTACACCCTCTCTCTCCAGAGCCTTAGGGGCTTAGTGTATTTTCTGTGACCTTGTACAAAAAATACTATTGTGACCCCCTTTAATACACCTATACTTGCTTTTAAAAAAAACTAATGGAACGTATAGCCTTGTTTAAAACCTCTGACTCATTATCTCTACAGTGGTTCCTCTTCATCCTGTGTGTCTAACCCTTACACTACAGGATAATCCTCTAGGAACCTCTGACTTTTAGTTCCAGAACTCAAGGGTGCTTTTCTCTCTATTAATATCCATTCTCAATCTCAAAACATCTTTGCTTTCACCTGGACTGACCCTGAAGTTCACGTCTCCACACAGCTCACATGGATGTCCTTCCCTAGGGATTCTAGGATAGCCCACACCCTGTTTGGTCAGACTTGGCTTCTGATCATCTCTCAGTGTCTCTCCCTCAGTCTAAACTCATACAGTATGTGGATGATATTTTACTTTGCAGTCCATCATTGGAGATCAGCATAACTGGTACCTCTGCTCTTTTAAATTTATGTCCAAAAGGAACTATAGAATCTCACCTTCTATGGCCCAACTGTCTACCCCTCAGGTCATTTACTTTGCATTGACTATTACCCCAACCCTAAAAGCTATTATCCTAGACAGAAAAAAAAGCTAATTCAATATCTAGTAGTTCCTTCCACAAAAGAAGAGGTTTTATCATTTCTAGGAATAGCTGGCTTTCTGCATTTCTGAGCCCTTCTTTTTCTCTCCTTGCCTACCCCTTAAACAAGGCAGCTCTTGGCTTTCTGCATGAGCCCCTTCTCCATCCCATTACTAAACCCTTGCAGAGACTCCAGCAAGCCCTTATCCAGGCCCCAGCTCTTCATCTCCCAGATTTAACTTGTCCTTTCTCCCTCTATGTAATGGAGAAGGAGAGATATGCATTTGGGCTCCTAGGACATCAGCTGGGACCTTCTATTGTACCTGTAGCATGCCTGTCAGAGAAGATGGACCTCACCACTCAGGGCTGGGCACTGTGCATATGTGCTTTAGTGGCCATTGAGATTCTTGTTCGTGAGTCAAAGAATTTTTGGTTGCTGATCACAGTCTTCTCCCACCATTTTGTGTCCCATTCTTAACTTACAATGGTTTCCAAACCTTAGCCCTTTCCTGTCTTCTTTCCCTCCAGGTAGCACTAGTAGAAGATGCCACACTCACTTTCTTATGCTGCCCATCCCTTAATGTCTCAAATCTCCTACCTCAACCTAGCATTAATTATTCCTCATCTCACTCCTGCCTAGAGACCTTAGAGGATCTACTGCTCCACCCCTCACACATACAGGAGGGCAAACTGTCCCAGGCCACTTATACCTGGTACACAGTTAGCACATCCTTTTTATGTGATAGGACGCATAGAGCAGGCTATGCCATAGTATCAGATACTGGCGTAGTAGAGACACAGGCACTCCCTGCCCATACCACTAATCTGCAGGCTGAGTTACTAGCTCTTACCTGCACCTTCCAGTTAGCAAAGGGATACTCTTTAATTGTTTACACATACTCCAAATATGCCTTTCATAACCTCCTGTCCCACGCAGACTACTGGAAGAAGCATAGGCTTCTTATGACAAAAGAAGAACCCATAAGTAACCCAGGTTACATTATAAACCTGTTAAAAGCCTCCCATCTCCCCAAAGCTATAGGATTTATTCACTGTTGGTCTCATCAGACTGAAGTTCCATTATTTCCAAGGGAAATAACTGGGTTAACAAGCAGCTAGATCAGCAACATTCCAGAGCCCAAACCTACCTCAGTCACCTCAGGTGGTTCATACAGTACAGCCCACATTCTCGCAGACACCACCTGATACCCAGCAAATTCTCTCTTACCTACATAAGCTCTATCATCCTAATAGCAAAGCTCTATTTCCTTTCCCCAAGGCTCACCTACAACCAACACACCCCTGAGGACTAGAGTTCTTAAAAGCTATCACTGCCTCTTCTAAAATCTCTTGAAAGTCAGATCGAAGACAAAATATCATAGCTTCCCTTTTCCCACCCACCAGGCCAGAGGCTCCCTTCCAGGATCTGACTGGCAGCTGGATTTAACTCATATGCCCACAGTCTGAAGAGCTAAATATCTCCTGGTTTTGATGGACAATATGTCTGGATTGATTGACGCGTTTCCCACCCGTAATAAGAGGATCCAGATAGTTTCTGATGTTCTCTGAGAACTCATCCCCCAGTTTGGAATCACAACCTCTCTGTAGTCAGATAATGGCCCAGAGTTTACTTCCCAGATTTCCCTAAATTTGTCTAAAGCTCTTAACGTTCCCTGACATTTTCATATCCCATACCACCCTCAGTCTTCATAAAAGGTAGAACAAACTAAAAAATGTTCTTGTTAAAATGTCACAGGAGTATCATCTTGACTGGGTAAAAGTTTTGCCTCTGGCCCTTCTAAGGCTTAGAGCTCTTCCCAAAAGCCCCCTTTCCTTCTGGCCCTTTGAACTCATGTATGGGCAACCAGTTTTAACCCCTGGCCTCTCACCTAAAACCTCTCTCCTTCCTGGTCATCTGCTTACTCTGCTGTTATCCCATCTTTGCTCGTCTTATGGGATTGTAGCGACTACTAATTACCTCAACCATGTGCCAATTCAGACCCGCTGATTATTAAAATTAAGGATCAGGAACTATTGTATTCCCCAGACCAATGCCCCTCACCCTTTTTCCCTAAATGGCAGGGCCCCTTTAAAATAATTCTTGTACCTCCCACTGCTGCCAAGCTCAAGGGACTTCCTCATTGTATTCACCTGTCCCATCTTAAACCATTTACCCCTCCAGCTCAAGATACTCCCTTGTGTATGGTAACTCAAACAGGGCCCTGTTCCCTTAATTTTCAAGGGCACCAAGATCATCCACTCTTTCTCCAGTTCCAGAACAAAAAAATTCTCATCTTTACTCAACTCTCCTGTGCCAAAAACTCCATACACTCTCCCTCTCTCTTTCTCCTATATGCTTTACCAACTTCTCCATATCTCCAATGTCATTCTTAAATTTTCAGTTAACCACTCAGCTGTTATACAGGGACCATCATTAAACATAGAGCCAGAGGTACAAGAACTGTCAAAAGCCCAGTTGGTAAGAAACAATAATGAGTTTGCAGGCCAAAACTCCAAAGAAACTCTTGAAACAGACTTTAACATAACAGTTTTATCCCTGACTACAGCAGTGTTTCCATGATGCTAAAGAAAAACTAGTGCTTTAAGATTCCCTTCAGGTAAAACATTAAAGGGTCTAATAATTATCCTTTTCAATAATTTCCTTCTTCTTTCCCCATCTTTCATTCTATCATCGTAATATTAAACTTTTAATATGTCTAAAATTTATTTCTTTACATAGATTTTTTTTCATAAGCTTCAGGGAGTCAATTGGACATACCTAAATGGACCAGACTTCCCCAAAGTCAGTATCATTTAATTCTTCCCTTATCATTCCTGGTCTCAGGAACCCCTGTGAAATTCTGTTTTCCCCCTGAAAGATTCCTCCCTCTATCTTTCATCTTGGGACTCTTCTCTCTTAGTCACCAGGTTATAAAACTTTTTCCAGAAATAATTTTCTGCCTTTCCAGTTTTTGTGAGATCCAAGCTGCCAGCCAGCCAGTTCCTCACAGCCTGGAAAAATACAATGGTAATCAGCTACCCCAAGACATGGTCAAGCATCTCAACTCCCCGACACCCACAAAATCAGCAACAAAGCCCACAAACTCAGCATGAAGCAGTCACGAGAGACCTTATGATGCCCCACTCCCACCCATTAAGACCCCCAAACCTGAAAATTTTTGTAATAAACAAAAGGGTGGAATGTAATTATTCAGCCAAAAATAAGGCACACTTCCAGGTTCTAAAGGCAAGCACATGCAGACAGGACCTCAAGCATGGATATACCTGAATGTGAAAGGGCCCCATGAGAAACACATGCACACATGCGGGATTCCATCCATGTATGACTCAGCTAAACCCTTACACTCATGCGAAAGCCTGTCATTCTGCATATGACATAGTCGCTCAAGCCCCTGTTTACCTGCGCTAGCATGTTTTAAAAGCTGGATGTGCCATCTTTCTCTCTCTCTCTCTGCACTCTGATTCCTCAGGCCTGTACATACCCCCTCTAATAAACTCCTATGTGGGATTGTTGCGTGTTCCATGTGTCCTTCTCACTCGTGCACATGTAATTTCATGTAGCGATAGGGTCCAAAGGTGGGCTAGGCATTTGCCTGAGTACTGACATCACATGTGCAGCCACAGGACCCTGGAGCTGGCTATGGTTTTGCCTGAGTCCTGAGAAAACATGCACACTCACAGGACCCTGGGGCTGGCTAAGCAATAGCCTTAGCACTGACAACACATGTACAGTCACAGAACCCTGGGGCTGGCTAGGCATTTTCCTATTTCCTGAAAACACATATGTAGTCATAGGATCCTGGGGATGGCTAAGCATTTGCTTGAGTACTGACAACACCTGTGCAGTCATAGGACCCTGGGACTGGCTAGGTATTTGCCTGAGTCCTGAAAACACATGCACAGCCATAGGTCCCTGGGGATGGCTGGGCATTTGCCTGCTTCCTGATAATGCATAGTTAGCCAAGAATCCCAGGGCTGGCTAGGCATTTGCCTGAGTACTGACAACAGATGTTTAGCTAAAGGACCCTGACACTTTCTAAGCATTTACCTGAGTCTTGATAACTCATGTGTAGCCAGGACACTGGGGCTGGCTAGGTATTTGCCTGAGTCCTGACAACACATGTAGCCACAGGATTCTGGGACTGGCTAAGAATTTGCCTGTGTCCTGATAACACATGTGTAGCCATAGGACCCTGGGGATGGCTAGGTATTTGCCTGAGTCTTGGCAACACATGTGTAGCCATAGGACCCTGGGTATGGCTAGGTATTTGCCCGAGTCTTGACAACACATGTGTAGCTATAGGATCCTGGGGCTGGCTAAACATTTGCCTGAGTTCTGACAACACATGCATAGATATAGTGAAAGACCTCAATAAATCCAGACCCCTCTAGCAGGAAAAATAGAGCCAATAATCTAGCAGAAAAAAATAGAGCCATAAATCTAGGTTAGCTGGTTCAGTGACTCTGTTTCCAGCACTAGCTGAAGATAAAGTTAGATTATAATCTTGAGAATAATCTTGAGAAACAGGGAGTTACCCCCTTGTGATGATCACTGGTATTTTCTGAATTTTCCAGTGATGCCCTCCCTACCCTCTTTGGATTACTGGGTTGTGGTTTCTTCCCTTAAATACCCCTTCTCCAGCTACTCGGATTGAAGTCTCTATCCCTGCATGAGAAATGAGTTTTGGCCCCAGGGCACTGGTACCTGTCCTGTCAATAAACCTCTTGTGATTACAGCAAGGATGGTCTCTCCTGAGTTCCTGGGAGTCCTGTTATCCCAAGACTTGAATGAGAGTCTCTTCACTCCAGAGGTCTTTCAATAGGACCCTGGGGCTGGCTAGGCATTTGCCTGATTCCTGACAACACTTGTATAGCTATAGCACCCTGGTCCTGGCTAGGCCTTTGCCTGATTCGTGATAACACATACATAGCCATAGGATGCTAGGGCTGGCTAGGCAATTGCCTGAGTACTGAAAACACATGTGTAGCCATAGGATCCTGGGGCTGGTTAAACTTTTACCTGAGTCCTGCCACACATACGTAGATATATTATCCTTGGGCTGGCTAGGTATTTGCCAGAGTCCTGAAACATATAGTTAGCCATAGGACCCTGGGGCTGGCTAGGACTTTGCCTGAGTACTTATAACACATAAGTAACTATAATGCCCTATGGCTGGCTAAGTATTTGCCTGAATATTGACAACATATGTATAGCCATAGGACACTGGGGCTGGCTAAGAATTTGTGTGAGTATTGAGAACACATGTATAGCCATAGGACCCTGGGGCTAGCTAGGCATTTGTCTAATTCCTAACACACATAGGTATCCATAAGACCCTTGGGATGTCTAGACAGTTGCCTGATTCCTGACAACACATAGGTAGCCTTAGGACCCTGGGGCTGGCTAAACATTTGTCTGAGTTCGGACAAAACATATGTAGATATAGGACCCTGGGGCTGGCTAGGCATTTGCCTGAGTACTGAAAACACCTGTGTAGCCATAGGACCCTGGGCCTGCTAGGTGTTTGCCCAATTTGATAACACATTGGTAGCCTTAGGCCCTGGGCCTGGCTAAACATTTGCCTGAGTTCTGACAACACATACATAGATATAGGACCTTTGAGTTGGCTAAGAATTTGCCTGAATACTGAAAACACAGAGGTAGCCACAAGACCCTGGAGCTGGCTAAGCATTTGCCTGAGTACTGACAACACATGTGCAACCATAGGACCCTGGGGCTGGCTAGGAATTTGCCTGAGACCTGACAATACATAGGTAGCCATAAGACTCTGGGGCTGGCTAGGTTAACTTGCCAATGAGCATTAGGGCAGGAAGGCAAAAGGAAAAGGATCCTCTTCCATGTCCTTTTATGTGGGCTGCTACCAGAAGGTGTGACCCCGATTTAGGGTGAGTCTTCTGATCTCAAATGATCTGAATTTAGGGTGGGTCTTCCCACCCCCAAATGAATCAATCTAGGCACATCCAGCAGCTTGGGTTTTAATTTATTCCAGGTGTGGAAGCTAATAACAAAAATGAGCCATGAGAGGACTTAAACTTGATATAGACCTCAGGTTTCTCTTGAATCCCTAGTCTTTAATCACTTTTCATCCATTTTACAAGACAAGGTATCTCACTAACCTGGAGGTCACCATTTCACTTGAACTTCTTGACCAAGAAGCTCCACAGTTCAGCCTGCCTCACCTTCCCAGTGCCAAATCATTGGCATGCTACCTTGCCCTTTCTTTTACGTGGGTTCTGGAATCCAAACCCAGGTCCTCATGTTTGTGTAGCAAGCAGTTTTCAGACTAAGCCATCTCCTCAACCCACTACCCAACTCTTTCAAGCTGGTACAATATCTGTAACCCTCTCCTACAATCCTGCTTATGTTCACGTTTCAGGAACTGCTTTCTCCAGGACTGTTGCCATTTGCCTCTTTATTTCTCCGATCATCTGCTCTCCCCAGATTGTAATGATTCTTGGCTTAATAACTAGGATATTTCAAACAGAATAGGAAAAAACGGGCCTGGAGATGCAGTTCTATAATCAAATAGTTGTCTGGCATGTGGGAACCTCAGGTTTCATTCCCTGCA
The DNA here is from genome assembly GCF_037038515.1 of Microtus pennsylvanicus. Lineage (NCBI taxonomy): Eukaryota > Metazoa > Chordata > Mammalia > Rodentia > Cricetidae > Microtus > Microtus pennsylvanicus. The sequence goes on from NC_134584.1 coordinate 50,233,359, forward strand.
CTGGTGAGAAATGAACAACAAAGCCCTAGGGATATAGCTCAGTTGGTAGACTGACTAACATGAACGAACACTTAAATTCAATCACCCAAAACCAGGAAAGGAGGCACATGCCAGCAATTCTAGCACTCAGGAGGTAGAAGCCAAGGGATCAAAAGTTCAAGATTATCTCTGACTAACACAGTGAGCTTGAGGATAGCCGAGGTAACGTGGGACACTTTCTCACAAATTTGAGATGTGCAGGTAAATGGATGGAACTAGAAACAATCATCCTGGGTGAGGTAATTCACTCAATAGACAAGTGCTGCATGCATTCCCGTATATGTGGGTGTTAGTTTTTAAACTTTAGATAGATGTGCTTCAATCCACATAATCACAGAGGTTAGGGGCCTAGTCAGGGACTAGGGAGAGGTGGGATTCTTCCAAGGGAGGGAAAACAGAATACAGTGTTATAAAGAAATAAATGGGGAAAGAAGAATAAGAGGATTAAATGGGGAAGGAAATGAGAATGCAGGGTAAAGGAGGGAATATAAGGAGGGAGAATCAACTCCAAAGGCCTTGTGGGAACCTACTACTATAGAAGCTTTCTGTGATGATTTGAATAAGAATGATCCCTATAGGGTCATATATTTGAATGTTTAGTCAACAGAGAGTGACACTATTTGAGAAGGATTAGGAGGTGTGGCCTTTTAGAGAAAGTATGTCACTGGGGGAGGACTTCTGGAGAGTTTCCAGAAGCCATGCCAGGTCCAATCTATGTGTCTGTGTGACTGTCTGTCTCTCCCTCTCACCCCGCCTGCCTAAGGATCAGGATGTAGATCTCAACTACCTCTCCAGCACCATTGTCTGCCTGCCTACCTGCCTGCCACCATGCCCCCTGTTGTGATGATGATGGACTAAGCCTCTGAAACTATATGCAAGGCCGTAATTGAATGTTTTGTTTTATAAAAGTTGCCTTGATCACGGTGACTCATTACAGCAATAGAACAGTGACTAAGAAATTTGCCACAATATATACATAAATAAAAGGAATTTAAACGGAGTCAGCATATAATGGGGAATACAATGCCCCAGCTAGATATCATATGCCAACAAGTAAAACCAGGGCCAGGAATGGGTTGCAGCTATTGATTCTTTGGACAAAGGGGTCCCATAGACAGTCCCACAACACCACAGGCTATTGTCAAAACCATTAGTTATTCTCCACAACCTAACAGAAGGCTCTATTGCTGAAGACAACACTTACCTATGTCATTGAACATGGAGAAGTTTACCAAGTACCTAACTAGAAGCTTCACTCCTATTATTCATAGTGCTAGAAGGCCTCTGTGTGAGACTGGGGGAGCAAAGTGATCATGAATATCACCCAGCTATAAGCTCTGCTACCTATAATAGTGACTTTTCCAAAAGATACACTGGTGCAATTGTGGCACAAATGTTATGGAAGTAACCAATTACTTCAAAAATTGGATTTAAGGACCACTCTAGGAGATGGAACCCACAGCTGATACAACTAAAGTGACCTGGAACCTGAGACTAGACAGGTCGTGGATCTAGGGCAGCACTTCTCAACCTGTGGGTCATGACCTTTTGGGGGTCAAATGACCCTTTCAAATGAGTCACATTGAAAACATTAGATATTTACATTATGATTCATAACAACAAAAAATTACAGTTATGATATAGCAATGAAAATAATTTTATAGTTGGTGGTCACCCCAACATGAAGAACTGTATTAAGGGCTTGCAACATTAGGAAGGTTGAGAACCACTGGTCTAGGGGAAAACCAAAACCTAATTCTGTTATTATACTAAAGCAATAAAATGAGTACTAATGACATACTGCTATATCATAGGTCAGGGCATAGCTCAATCCTCATTAAAGAAGCTTCTTTCAGCAGATCGTGATTAACACACAGACACACAACTGGACAGCATGCAGAGTGTGCAGACTTTGGAGCACTCAGTCCTAAATGGGAGGTCTTCATTAATCCCCTCTTCTCAAAACTCAGGAATTTATGCAGAGGAAAAGGTCGAATGATTGTAAGAGTCAAAGGTCACGGATGACTCCAAGGAAACAGGGATGCAAATTCACAGAGTCTGTGACAGTATGCAGAAGACATGCCAAAGTCCAAACCAGTCAAAATCCCAGCACAGAAAATGCGGAATAGACACAAAGTTCCACCTTTGATCCAGGAGCTATTTGCAATTGGTACCTGCTGGGAAAGAGAGAATCAGTTTTCTCCAATGGAGTGTGACTGGCAATATCAACCACCCTCCAGGATATGCCCCATTCCCAGGAGGAAGTTGACCAACACAAAAGACTCCATTTGTGTGTGTGTTTGTATTTCTCTCTCTTTGTGTGTATGTGCTTTTTGTTTTGGTAATTTTTGTCTTATTGATTTATGTTGTTTGATTTTTGGTTTTTGTTGTTTGTGTTTTGTTTTTGAGAGAGAAAGAATATGAAGTTGGCCGAGTAGGGTGGTGTGAAAGGTCTAGGAGGAGTTGGCAGAAAGGAAGAATATGATAAAAAATATATTGGGCAAATTTTTAATGAAAAATAAACCTTTTAAAAATTAACATTAGAATAACAATAAATAACTGAACAAAAAACAAATAAGGCATTCCTTATATGGTTTGAATATTTGAATCCAGACTTTTAACTTTATGATAGAAAGATTAGGGAGTCATGGTTTACCCCGGGAAAGGGACAGATGTCAGAGAAACACTTCAGAAAATGACTCCAAGTTACCTGCAAAGTAGAAGCCAGCAGGTAGAAGTTCATTTGGAACAGTCATTTAGCATAAACTATCTCTGAGTACTACCACAATTTAACTAACACTTGAAACACTTGTTGGTATTCATAGAGAACTGGAAAATTGATGTGGACACTCACTCACTTGATGCCAAGAAATATTGTGAATAGATTTATTTTTCTGAATACACTCTAAATACATTTAAGTTATTATTTGCAAATATTATATGACACTATTAAGGTAATTTTTGTATGTGCTAACCCACAAAAATTAAGAAATCAGAAAAAATGATCATCAACACATAGAATATCAACAAATTTTGGAAGGTGGATACTACATGGAAGAGAAGGAAGGAAAGAAGGAAGGAAGAAAGGAAGGAAGGAAGGAAGGAAGGAAGGAAGGAAGGAAGGAAAGAAGGAAGGAAGCCAAAGGGCAGCATGGGCTGAATGAACAGTATCTCCAAGGAGATTTCTGTCCCCTTTGGGGTCCAGGCACTCCTGGAAAAGGGAAAGTGAAAAGAAGGATAAGAGAGAGGATTAACTGGGTCTGTGCAGGGGACATCAGTTTCCTCGGCCTCACTTCCATCAGCTATTTCACACAGATGCAAACCCGAAGGCCCCAAATAAGGTAATCTCGCAGCTTCTCTCCCCACCTGACTAGGGCCTAGGGAACTAGTGTGGACCCTGGCCACCCTCACTGCCCCGCCAGCCCAACCCCCAGGCTTCCTGCCGTCCAGGAGAACTAGAAACAAGACCCCCTACACAAAAGTTCTAAGCTTACTTAAAGCATTACGAGACTGTCCCGTGACTTGTTTGCATTTGGTAACTGATCCTGTAGTTCTTCAGCATGACCTTTGCGGAGGTCAATGTCTGTCACAATACTCATTGGGCACAGCATCTCTAACAGGCCAGACAAGTCGGGTATGTTACTTCCATTTTACAAATGAGTAAACCCAGACAATGGGGTTAAAGAGTAACCAGGCAGCCTTGCGAGTCTGTACTTTGAACCCACACTGTGCCACACGAGGGCTGCATTTTAAGGAAGCATGAACTCTGGGGGCCCAGGTGCACACTTTCTTCTCCTGGGGATACTTTAGCGAATGTATTTAGTAGCATTAGTAAGGCTTCTAGCTGTTACTAGCAGCAGCTCTGGCATGTGAACTCAGATTATCTGTCTAGACCTCAAAGGTCACTTTTCTTACCAGAAGCCACCATGGTCAGATGACCAGGTTCCACTAGGCCCTGCTGATTTCTGTGTTTAAGGAGCTGTGTCTTTTGATGTTCTTTCCATCCTGTATCCAGCTGTTAACAGCCCAGTTTAAAACCATAATCTCTTCAGCTAGTATATAAAATAATGAATCTCACAATGTTTCGATGTATATTAGTATCCTGCTGGTATCTGCTACCTCCACTATTGTTCTTCATCAAGGGCCCCTTCTTCCCACCTCTGATTTCCTGTCCCCCACCACACACAGTGTGCAAGCGTGTCAGGGTTGAGGGGGATTCTGGCAATCTCACATGTGTTGACAGTACTCAGGCTAATACCTAGCCAGCCCCAGGGTCCTGTGGCTGTGCATGTGTTGTCAGAATTCAGGCAAATGCCTACCCAGCCCCAGGGTCCTGTGACTACGCATGTGTTGTCAGGACTCAGGCAAATGCCTAGCCAGCCCCAGGGTCCTGTGATTACACATGTGTTCTCAGGACTCAGGCAAATGCCTAGCCAGCCCCAGGGTCCTGTGATTGTACATATGTTGTCAGGACTCAGGCATGTATTTTCAGGACTCAGGCAAATGCCTAGCCAGCCCCAGGGTCCTGTGACTACGCATGTGTTCTCAGGACTCAGGCAAATGCCTAGCCAGCCCCAGGGCCCTGTGATTATGCATGTGTTCTCAGGACTCAGGCAAATGCCTAGCCAGCCCCAGGGTCCTGTGGCTACATGAAATTACGTGGGTGTGAGTAAGAAGGAAACATGGAACACACAACAAACCTGCCTAGGAGTTTATTAGAGGAGGTGCATACAGGCCTTTGGTATCAGTGTGCAGAGAAAGAGGAAGATGGCACGTCGAGCTTTTAAAAGCTGCCTAGTGCATCTGTATAGGGAGTTGGCGTGATTACGTCATAAGCAGATGACAGGCTCACACATGTGCACAAGGATTTAGCTGAGTCATACATGGATGGAACCACACGTGCGTGCACATGGATCACCCAGGCCCCTTTCACATTCAGGCAACTGCACACCCAAGGGCCCGTCTGCATGTGCTCACCCTTAGAACCCGCAAGTGCAGCCTTATTTTCCCCTGAATCATTACATTCCACCCTTTTGTTTATTACAAAAAATTGGGGCTTTGGGGGTCATAATGGGTGGGAATGTGGCGTCATAAGGTGTCTCGTGACTGTTTCATGCTGATTTTGTGGGTGTCAGGGAGTTGAGATGCATGACCACATCCTGGGGTGGCTGATTACTGTTGTATTTTCTGGGCTCTGAGGAACTGGCTGTCTGGCAGCTTGGACTCGCAAGATGCTGGAAAGGCAGAAAATTATGTCTGGAAAAATTTTAGATCCTGGTGACTAAGAAAGGAGAGTCGCAAGGTGGAAGATAGGTGGTGGTGGGGGGATATTTCACAGGGGTTTCCGAGACCAGGAATGATAAGGGAATAATTAAATGATACTTATTCTGGGTGAGTCTGGTCCGTTTAGGTAGGTCCGATTGACTCCCTGGTGCTTAAGAAAAAAAATATTTGAAAAGAAATAAATTTTAGACATATTAAAAGTTTATGATTACGATGATAGAATGGAAGATGGGGGAAAGAAGGAGGAAATTATTGAAAAGGATAATTATTAGACCCTTTAATGTTTTACCTGAAGTAAATCCTTCAGCATCATGGTATTACCTTAACATCCAGGAAACACTGCTGCAGTCAGTGATAAACCTGGTATGTTAAAGTCTGTTTTGTGAGTTTCTTTGGAGTTTGGGGCTGCGAACTCATTATTGTTCCTTACCACCTGGGCTTTTGACAGTCCTTGTACCTCTGGCTCTATGTTTAATGATGGTCCCTGTATAACAGCTGAGTGGTTAGCTGAAAATTTAAGAATGACATTGGAGATACAGAGAAGTTGGTAAAGCAAATGGGAGAAAGAGGAAGAGGGAGAATGTATGGAGTTTTGGCACAGGAGAGTTGAGTCAGGATGAGACTTTTATTTTTCTGGAACTAGAGGAAGAGTGGCTGATCTTGGTGCCCTCTGGATCTTAAGGGAACAGGGCCCTGTTTGAGTTACCGTATACAATAGACAGCACAGATTGGGTGCTCTATCACCTCAGCCATTTGGGAGGCCATGCTCAGCATGTGACAGTGGTTGTGGACTTTGGCGTTCCTTGCACGGTACACCTCGAAAGCCAGCTCTAAAACTTCTGCCTGTGGGGTCAAGGGCCTTTCTCCAAATGTCTAAATTTAGCCCTAATGTCAGAGTAGCACTGAATTAAAAAATCAGTCATGAGTAACTGTCTGCCTTCCGTGGCTTCTGGATATAAATTAGTATAATGTAACAGAGCTTTTGTGAGGTGTTCCAAAAATGCAGAATTTTCCTTCTTATCTTGAATGCTCTCTGAGAGCTTAGTATAGTTTACTGGCTTGAGGGCAGCCTTACAGAGACCTGCCAGGAGGCAAGTCAAAAACTGGTCCCTAGCTAAAATCCCGCCCATAGTATTACAGTCCCAGTGAGGCTCTTGCTCTGTCTGGGACTGTCTCTGCCCTTGGAGGGTGGGTTGCAAGAGTTTCCTGAATCTCATCTGCATATAGTCTGGCCTGCTCCCAAACTCCCCTGCGCTCTTCAGGAAGTAGGTTATTAGATGAGATCATATAGATGTCATGAAAGGTGAGGTTATAAGACTGGGTAATATATTGGAATTGTTTTATGAAAGTGGTAGCATTAGATGTATAGTACCCCAGTTTTTGTTCTATTTGGGAGAGTTTTAGGAGTGAGAAGGCATCGTGTACCCTGATCATCCATCTACGCCAGCCACCTTTCAAAATGGGAGAACTGTTTCGGGCTTGGCTTGGTTAGGGTTGGGTTCCATAGCAAAATGCGAGCGTAAGGGTAAAGGTGGGTGCCAGTGGTAGGCGACTACTGAGGCCAAACATCTGATAGGAAGAATGATTCAGCTGCCGGAGCAGGTAGTGGGAGGTGGGGGAGACCTGAAGAGCAAGCAGAGGAGGTACCAAGGCAGCAGGAAGTAAAGGAGTGGAAGTATCTGCCTGTTGAGGTCGCAAAGATGTGGATTCCTTAGCGGGGTTTGGAACAGTAGCTAAAGGAACTGGCATAAGAACAGGAGTAGGAGCTAAAGGGACAGGGGTAGAAGCTGGGGCTCAAGGAGCAGTGATAGGGGCTAAAGGGGCAGGAGTAGGAACTAGGGTGGAAGGAGCAGCAGCTGGAGCTAAAGGGAGAGGAGTAGGAACTGGAAAGATGGGGGTGGCTGCCTGCTGAGGTCGAAAAGGCAGGCTTCATTAGCTGGGTACAGAGTGGAAGTGGAGCATTCTTCAGGTACAGATGGCATAGCCAGCAACATTTGAGCAGGCAAACAACTTGCAAGGACAGAGGGCTTAGGTTTAGAGCCTAAATAGTAAAAGGCTTGGATGTAAGGAAGCTCTTTGTATTTGCCTGTGTGCTGACAATAGTTAGAAAGCTCCCATAAAATATCGGGATCAAGGGTGCTGTTAGATGGACACTTTAGATTGCCATCTAAAGTGTTATTTGAACAAATATGGACAAGTGTGGGAATCTGTAGGCAGGGAATTAAGGCCTGGGGTTTCAGGGCCTCTAACAGGCATCCCGGGGCGGGGGGGGGGGGGACTGAATTGACTGGATGGCTTGATACCCATAGCTGAAACTGTGAAAACCCACGAAACAGCAATACCACAAGGCGCACAGTCTCTTGACTGTGAGTGGGGTGTGAACCAGTGTGTGACTGTCACAAGAGCCACGGGAGGGCATTCGCTAGAAACAAGTGGGACGTTAAGGCCTGGCTGGATCTGGTTGGGGCGACTTGGGACCCAGAGACCCAGAGGCTGCTCCAAGTGGACTTTTACAGCAAGGGAAAAAAAGAAAAGAGCAAGAAAAAAAGAGAAGGAAGAATCTGAAGGACCCTGGGCCCCCAATCACTGATGGATTGGCCCTGGGCCATTCCAAACACAATTTCAACTAAAGGAAGCAATGCAGAGATGAATGTCAGCGAAGGGCACAACCTTAGCCTTAAAGATTATGGTTGGGGCATTTCCCCAGTTTCTAGAAATACCAGAAGATTGCTGGAGGTCAAAGGTCAATTCCTCAGGTTCGAAGAAACCATTAAGATGACCAGAATGGGGAAACTCAACAACTGAAGCTGGTGTTGTGGGGAGAAATTGTGCTCAGGCATATGGAGCATGTGGTTGTTGTGAAGAAAATCCGTGGTTCTGGATCCTGACCCCGGGAAAGGGGCTCAGGGTGGGACAGTCTCTAAAGTGTCATGGCACCAATGAAATTCCAAGGGTGTGAGTGAGAAGGAAACACGTAACACACAACAAACCTGCTTAAGAGTTTATTAGATGGGATGCATATAGGCCTGAGGAATTGGTGTGCAAAAAGAGAGAGAGAAAGATGGTGTGCCCAGCTTTTAAAGGTGCTTAGCACCCGAGCCCAGGGGATTGGTGTGACTATGTCATATGCATATGACAGACTCATGCTTGCATGCAAGGGTTTAGCAGAGTCATATGTGGATGGAACCACACACGCACATGCGTGGGTCATGCTGGGCCCTGTAACATTCAGGCATCTCTGTGCTCAAGGGCCTGTCTGTACATGCTTGCCTTTAGAACACAGAAGCACATCCTTATTTGTGGCTGATTATACTACACATGTGTTGTCAGTACTCAGGCAAAAGTCTAGCCAGCCCCAGGGTCCTATGGCTGTGCCTGTGTTGTCAGTGCTCAGGCAAATGCCTAACCAGCTCCAGGGTCCTATGGCTGTGCCTGTGTTGTGAGTACTCAGGCAAATGCCTAGCCAGCCCCAGGGTCCTGTGGCTGCATTTGTGTTGTTAGTGTTCAGGCAATTGCCTAGCTAGCCCCAGGGTCCTATGGCTGTGCCTGTGTTGTCAGTACTCAGGCAAATGCCTAGCCAGCCCCAGGGTCCTGTGGCTGCACTTGTGTTTTCAGGACTCAGGCAAATACCTGGCCAGCCCCAGGGTCCTGTGGCTATGCATGTGTTGTGAGGACTCAGGCAAATACCTAGCCAGCCCCAGGGTCCTGTGGCTATGCATGTATTGTCAGGAATCAGGCAAATACCTAGCCAGCCCCAGGGTCCTGTGGCTGTGCATGTGTTGTCAGGACTCAGGCAAATGCTTAGCCAGCCCCAGGGTCCTCTGGCTGTGTATGTGTTGTCAGTAGTCAGGCAAATCCCTTACTAGTCCAGGACCGTAAGGCTGTAAGTCACTATGTAATCTATGCTCTTGTACTGCATGACTACAGAAGTCTCTGTCTGAATGCATCAAGGCCCCCTTTAAAAGCAGGCTCTGCCCACTCCTCGCTCTCTGCACCACTTCCTTTTCCAAGGCAGGCCTCCCTATGGACTCCTTTTCACCCCCTATCAATGACACACCACGTGTGTTTGTTATACATTGTGGTTCATTCACTGCCTCTAAACTGCAACACCCACCCTCACTGCTTTTCATGATGAACAGGGAACTGGGAGAGAAAGAAACCCTTTCATCCCCAAGTTGCTTAGGTCATGGTCTTTTATGAGAGCAATAGCAGCTCACACTAAGACGTGTATATATACACACACACACATACAAACATGGACACACACACCAAGATTTATAATCATTTTTCAGGAGAGAAAGAAGATGACCAGGAGGAGAGTGTGGGAAGAGGCATCCACACACAGTCCCCTATGCTGTAACCTGTTCCATAGCCGTGGCCTGCCTTGACCTATGTCCCCTGTGAGACCAGAAGAGAAGCCCGCATTGCCCTGACCTATGTCCTCTGTGAGACCAGAAGAGAAGCCTGCACTGCCCTGACAGCCAAAGTTCTGTGCTCAGCTTCCCGAGTTCTGCTTCCTCCAAACTGCTTGCGGTTTGACCGGGTGGTTCCCTGTCAACCAAGCAGCTCTTTAGTGCTGTCTAAGAACAGTCTCTAAGACATCGTGTTCAGAATGTCCCACTTTCGTCGTCGTGGTGTGGGAGTGGTACCAATAACGTGTCACCATTATTGAAGTCCTTAGGATTTTGTTTTCATTCAGACCTTTCCAGAGATGCTCTTCGGTGTTTGCAGGGCTTCTGTGCACTCACCAGTCTCGGTGTGGCCATGCTTGTTCACACCATCTCTCATCCATGGCCAACGTGAGGAAGAAATTGACCCAGAGAAAACTGATTTTGTTCTTGAAGCTTTTGAGAGTTTTACATGTATTGTAATAGCCTTAAGTTTTTCTTTCTTTTTCCTTTCTGTCATTTTGAGACAGGGCTTCACTATGTAGCTGAGGTGATGTCCATGGATCCTGCTACCACTGAGGGCTCTTCAGATACCGAGAATCTGGTCAGCCACCTGGACCATGTTGGTATCAGAAGGCCATGTTGCCATCAGGGCCACACTGATCTGGGTGCCCTGTGCTGCCACCGGGTCCATGGTGATGTCTGGGCTCAAGCTGCTGCCAAGGGCCATGTCTGGGTCCATGGTCCTGCTACAGTTGGGGTTTGTGATGATGTCCATTGCTCAAAGAAACCACACCTGTAGAAATCTGAGGGCTGCACTGAACTAGCCCCACCCTCCACTGGCCCTGGGATGGATGGTCCCGCCTGTAGCTGGGTACTGAAGCAGGAGTGCTGGCCCCACCTCTCAGCACAGGTATGCATCTCACCTGGGCAGTACACTAGAGCAGACGGACTGTCAGGGATGCAGGCGAGCTGACTCTGAGGGCATGAGAGCAGGAGAGCTGGCCCAACCCCGTCCCTGTCTGCCATGTGGTGGCATATGTGAGTGAAAAATGACCTTATCGCTCTGCCTTTTGCTACCTGCGAGAGAGCTGACCCCAGGGTCGCAAGAGTGGGAGAACTAGCCGTGCAGCGCACCAGATACAGCACACAGGAGAGCTGATCACACCCGCCCCCCATGCTCCTTGTGGAAGTCAGAGAGAGGCCCCTGCGAGTCACCCCGACAAAACAGTAGGGCTGGCCCTAGTGGTGTCCGTGTGAGTGGGCCAGGTCTGGGGACCTGAGGGCGGTAAAACTGGCAACACCCATTCCTGCAGGATGCCTTGGGTGAGCTAGCCAAGGCAATGCTGGAGAGCTCACCTGGGTAGTGGAGACAAGGGAAAGCTGGCAGGGTGATCAACCCAGCTACCAGGCCCAGAAGCAGGGCTATGAGTTAGCCCACCCCAACATCCACCACTCTATGAGCTGTTGGAGCACGTGAAGGGGACAGACCTACAGATCCAAAACTACAGGATCCCCACAACACAGAACAACAGGATATCCAAGAGGAGCCCCAGGGAGAATGTTGTTGATAGTGTAGCAGAAGCCAGAGACCTCAAACCAGACCAATGATTCAGAGCAAGGAACTCTTACAAGTGAAGATGAATGGACTGAAGGGAAAACTGTGGCTCACTGGGCCACAACACAGCTTCCACGACAAGATTCTTCTCCCCCCTCTTTTTTTTTTGGTTTGGTTTTTGTTTTTGGGGGGAGGCTGCACGGGTAGATGGCAGAAAGCGAGGGCACTGGGAGATAAGTGGGATCCGGATGTATATTGTGAAATCCACAGAGAATAAATGAAAGTTGAGGAAAACACTTGCAAATAATTTTTTTTAAAGAAACCAGTAAAAACCAACCAAACAAACAACGAAACAACAAATAAATAAATAAAATGTACAATCAATGCAATGTCAGCAGGGTTCACAATCCCAACACCTATATCAACATTAAAAGCTCACCTGAAGGAAAATAAAAACAAAACAAATAAATAAAAACAGAAACCCAGAGAACCAATTTTCTTGGAAGAGTTCTTCAACTGTAAATTATTTTCATTTGAGTTCCCCCCTCCAAGCTTTAACTCCCCCGTTCCACCATAGCAGCTCCTTCTGTATCACCAGCGACCTCCACATTGGTACAGCCAGTGCCTGGGCTGCAGTCTTCAGCCAGCCTGTCCTGTCACCAGAATTGAGCTAGGGATGGGCTCATCACTGCCTCTGTGAAACACTTGCTTCATCTGCCCTTAGGGCATCTCTCCTGGTTTCCCTCAGAGAGCTCCAGCTCAGCCCTCTGCTGTTTCTCTTCTAACCACTGGGGCCTGAGTTCTCCTGAGTGTGTAAGTGCACTTCCTGGAAGACCTCATTTACCTGAATGGCTTTATGTTCTCAGTCTCTACGTCCCCATTTCCAACTCTAAACAAGACACAGCTCCAGAACTCCATTCCTATCTGTTGGGTCTACAGGGCTGCACAAAGATGAGGGACAGACCACCAAAGTCTATTAAACCAGAAGCAAACTCTATTCCAGTAAAAAAAAAAATTAAAAATTAAAAAAAAAACAAATCTCCATAGAGCACAAAAATCTTATCAGCTAGCTGAGACCACAGCCAGAGATGGACTTGTAAGGCTATGACAATGGACGGTTTCTGAACTCCCCCTTCTTATAGCAAGAAGCAACAAGCATTAAGCATAAACAAAGGAATTTTTACAATCTTGAGGTAAAACTCAGATACAAATTGCATTTTCTTACAATTTCCATTTACAGAGATTTTCAGCTAAACTAATGTTTGTAATTAGTCCACTGTTTTTCCCTGGGGCTCCCCGATGGTGGAGCTCTTTACCAAAGCTCTGCACTCCCCTGATACTGCCAGCTTCACACAGCAGGGAAGGCTATAGAAAAATGCACAACCAAAAAGTCAGGTAGACCCATCATGTAAAAGTTAACTCAGCGCACATCCATTGCTGGTCATGAGTGGCGGGGGTTATCTAAAAGCTGGACCTGAGTTTGCAGAGGCTGCTTCAGCTTTGCAGGCAGAGCTATCAGTTGTAAAGCACAGTAGCCCACTGTTAACAGTTGATCCTTAAATGCTGAGAAAGCTGCTGACAGCCTGCTCCCATTCCCCTGATGTTTATTACATTCTTATTTCTGGAATCTACGTTTCTGTGTTTTATTCTCAGACTCTTCACTCCAGCTCTTCCCAATGGGCGTTTCCTTTTTCACCTCCACTGGAGCTTGAGTGCTCACACCTTTGAAGAAAAAAAAAGAATGATTCTTCCTCCTCCTGCAGCTGTCAACTGCTCATAGCTCTTCAGTAAGGAATGGGGCCTGGAGAAGACTTCATTTACCCATGAGGGAATTTTGTCTGGATTGATTGTGTCCATCTTGTACAGTTAACCACAAATGGCGTGAGTCATGGGTGCAATGGTCACGTCAAGCCCAGCAGTTTTCACCCCACAGCTCTCCTCCCCATCATTCCTGTCACATTCTTTCTGCCTCCTCTGCACATCCTTCCTGAGCCTGGGTAGCACAGGGGAAGGCACTGGGAGGGACGTCCCATTCAGGACTCAGCTCCCTTGCTGGGATGACTGATCTGGCTGTCTTACACCATGAGATCAAAAATCTGGTAGTTGTTCAGTCTCCAAGGCTGGATGTCTCAGCAGCCCCAGTCTGGCGCTGGAGCCCTGGAGGATCCTGGAGAGCTGCTGCTTTTCAGGCTACATTTTAATCATGAAGAAGTTGGCTCTAGTACCAGTGAAGGAATGCCATGGTGGCAACAGGATAGATGAACTTGCCAGAGAGAGTGAGGGCCCAAGTGAAAAGCAGCTTCCTTCTTCCATGTTCTTTTATCTTGTGCTGCCACCAGAGAGTACTGCCCCCTTTACGATGAGTCTTTCTGCTTCAGATAACCTGATCAAGAAAACCCTTCACAGAAAAGCCCAGAGCTTGCATTTTACTTGATTCCAGATGTGGTCAAGTTGAGAACCAAGATTATCCATCCCACTGTGGTTTGAGTGTTCTGCAAAGGGTCCTGTTGAAATGGAATGCTTGTTGTAAGAGTCAGTCAAGGAGTGGGAATTTTATTGTGTTTTGAGGTACGATTGTGAGGACCTGACTTTGCAAACTCCATTTTAAAGAAAGGGCTTCATCTTAAGTCATATAATGAGCAGAGGGGCCGATTTCAGCTTCAAAAATGTGCTGTGATAGCAGAATTTGAACAGATACCCTGAAAATAGTCAATTAAGAAGCCAGGGAGCAGAGCCATAAAATTTAACGAAGTCCAGATGTCCCTAGGAAGCATCATGTTCTTGAATATACCTTGTCAGTTATTAATAGCTCTTTGTTAGGGTCTTCACACCCAATGACCCAATCGACCAATGGTTTCAGACACTACCTTACTTTATGCCCTCCTTACCCAATCCCAAGACAACTGGACATAAACTCCCCTGATTAAGGCTTTCCCCATTTAAGAGTTCGCCCCTTCCCTGGGCTCGCCACTACACTTCCATCACCCACTGTGTTGGTATGGTGGAGGAGTAGTCCAAACTCAAGTTATATAATTGAAAACCCTCATGTCATTTGCATCGGGACCTGGAATTTGTGAATTTATTGGAGGACCAATAACTTGGACATAACAGGATCTAAGTAAGGTGATTAGAATTAAGTCATTAAGGTGAAAATTCCATTGGATCCTGGTGGCTTCCTAGGATAGATCAAAAAATAGTCCATTTGCACAGACACATGATCAGTAAAATCATTTTAGAAAATTAAAAAGAAAGAAGACAAGGAGGAGAGTGTGGGAAGAGGTATTTACACAGATGTTAGGGGAGGGCGCTGTGTCTGGTGATGCTGTGGTCTGAATGCAAAAAGTCTCCTATGAACAGCTCACGTGTTTGAGCATTTGGCTTCTTGCTGGGCTGCTATTTGGTAAGATTTTGGAACCTTTAAGAGGTGGAGCCTGGTGGAGGAAGTGGGTCACTAGGGACAGGCCTTGAGACTTTATAGCCTGGTGCCATTTCCCAATCATTTTCTCTGCTTCCTTGCTGTTGATGCTCTGTGATCGGCTGGCTTCCTGCTCCTGACACCAAGTCTCCTGTGCCACGGTGGAAATGTATCTTCAACTGTAAGACAGAACAAACCGTATTTTCTGTGAGCTTCTTTATCACGGAGTTTTATCCTAGCAACGGTAAGTACAGGTTGTGCTAGTGAAAATGAAAGCAACTAAGCAAAACCATGGGCTGCCAAGTCTTGGCCAGTTCCTTCTAAAGAAAAGGAACAGGATGCAAGAGTTGAGCAATTGTGTCTATAGAAAAGAACATGAACTTTGTCTCATGATCCCCAAGCAGACTGTAAGAGGGTGGGGCTATCCAGAGACAACTGTAAAATCACAGTTGTTGAGCCACATTGTCAAGTGTCCTGAGGACTGACAGAACTCCAGAAGGACCACTGCAGAACATTTCTAGTGACGAGGTTGGATTTTTTTCTCTTTATTTTTTTATTTTTTACTTTTATTGATATTTTTATTGATTGTTGAGTTCTAAATTTTTCTCTGTTCTTCTCCCTGCCTCTCCTCTCCCCTTCAACCCTCTGCCAAGGTCCCAATACTCCCAATTTACTCTAGAGATCTTGGCTTTTTCTACTTCCCATGTAGATTAGATCCATGTATGTCTCTCTTAGGGTCCTCATTGTTGTCTAGGTCCCCTGGAATTGTGGTTTGTGGGGTGGTTTTCTTTGATTTATGTTTAAAAGTCACTCATGAGTGAGTACATGTGATAATTGTCTTTCTGGGTCTGGGTTACCTCACTCAAAATGTTGTTTTCTAGATCCATCCATTTGCCTGCAAAATTCAAGATATAATTTTTTCTACTGTGTAGTACTCCATTGTGTAAAAGTACTACATTTCCCTTATCCATTCTTCGGTTGAGGGACATTTAGGTTGTTTCCAGATTCTGGCTATGGTGAATGATGTTGCTATGAACATAGTTGTGCACATGTCCTTGTGGCACAATTGAGCATCCTTTGGATATATACCCAAAAGTGGTATTACTGGGTCTTGAGGAAGGTTTTTTTTTTTTAATTTTCTGAGAAATCACCACACTGACATCCAAAAGGGTTGTACCAGCTTGCATTCCCAACAGCAATACAAGAGTGTTCTCTTTTCCCCCACAACCTCTCCAGCATAAGTTGTCATCAGTGTTTTTGATTTTGGCCATTCTTACAGGTGTAAGATGGAATCTCAGAGTTGTTTTCATTTGCATTTCTCTGATGACTAAGGATGTTGAGCATTTCCTTAAGTGTCTTTTAGCCATTTTCTATTCCTCTGTTGAGAGTTCTCTGTTTAGGTCTGTACTCCATTTTTTAAAATGGATTATTTGTTCTTTTGGTGACCAATTTCTTCAGTTCTTTGTATATTTTTTTGTATATCTTTGTCCGATGTGGGGTTAGTGAAGATATTTTCCCATTCTGTAGGCTGTCATTTTGTCTTGTTGACCATGTCCTTTGCTTTCCAGAAGCTTTTCAGTTTCAGGAGGTCCCATTTATTAATTGATTCAGTTCCATTGGTCCTCCTGTGTGTTCTTATGCAAATACCAGACTATATTCAGTACTAAGCTCTGTAGTAGAGTTTGAAGTCGGGGATTGTGATGCCTCCAGAAGTTCTTTTATTGTACAGGATTGTTTTGGCTATCCTGGGTTTTTGCTTTTCCATATGAAATTGAGTACTGTTCTTACAAGGTCTGTGAAGAATTTTGCTGGGCATTGCATTGAAACTGTAGATTGTTTTGATAAGATTGCCATTGTTACTATGTTAATTCTACATACCCAAGAGAATGGGAGATCTTTCTACTTTCTGGTGTCTTCTTCAATTTCTCTCTTCAAAGATTTAAAGTTCTTATCAGACAAGTCTTCTACTTGTTTGGTTACTCTGAGATATTTTATGAGTTACTCTGAGATATTTTATCCTATTTGTGGCAATTGTGAAGGGTGATGTTTCTCTGATCTCTTTCTCAGCACATTTATCATATGTGTACAAGAGGGCTACTGATTTTTTTAAATTAATCTTGTATCCTGCTACATTACTGAGAGTGTTTATGAGTGATAGAAGTTCCTTGGTAGAATTTTTGGTATTGCTTATATAAACTATCATATCATCCGTAAATAGTGAGAGTTTGACTTCTTCTTTTCCAATTTATATCCTCTTGGTCTCCTTTTGTTGTCTCTTGGTCTCCTTTTGAGGTCTCTAGCTAGGACCTCAAGGACTATATTGAATAGATATGGAGAGAGTGGACAACCTTGTCTTGTCCTGATTTCAGTGGAATCACTGGGAGTTTCTCTCCATTTAGTTTGATGTTGACTGTTGTCTTGCTGTATGTTGCCTTTATTATGTTTAGGTATATTCCTTATATTCCTGCTCTCTCCAAGACCTTTATCATGAAGGGATGTTGTACTTTATCATAAGATTTTTCGTTATCTAATGAGATGATCATGTGGTTTTAATTTTTCTTTTTGTTTATATGGTAAATTATGTTGACAAATTTTCATATGTTGAACCATCCCTGAATTTCTGATCATGGTGGATGATGGTTCTGATGTGTTCTTGGATTCAATTTGTCAGTATTTTATTTAGTATTTTTGCATCAATGTTCATGAGTGAGATTGGTCTGCAATTCTCTTTCTTAGTAATGTCTTTATGTGGTTTGGCTATCAGGGTAATTGTAGCTTCATAAAAAGAGTTTGACAATGTTCCTTCTGTTTTTATTGTGTTGAACAATTAGAGGAGTATTGTTATTATTTCTTCTTTGAAAATCTTGTAGAATTCTGAGCTCAAACCATCTGGAACTGGGCTTTTTTTTTTTTTGGTTGGGAGACTTCTGAAGACTGTTTCTATTTCTTCATCAGTTATAGATGTGCTTAATTTGCCTATCTGGTCTTGATTTAATTTTGGTAAGTGGTATTTATCCAGAAAGTTGTCCATTTCCTTTAAGTTTTCCAATTTTGTGAAGTACAGACTTTTGAAATATGATCTGATGATTCTCTGTATTTCCTCCATGTCTGTTATGTCCCACTTTTAATTTCTGGTTTTGTTATTTTGTATATTCTCTTTGTGCCTTTTAGTTAGTTTGGATAAAGGTTTCTCTATTTTGTTGATTTTCTCGAGAACCAACTCTTTGTCTCATTGATTCTTTGTATTTTCCTTGTTTCTATTTCGTTGATTTCAGCTCTCAATTTGATTATTTCCTGCCGTCTAATTCTCTTGGGTAAGTTTGCTTCTTTTTGTTCTAAAATTTTCAAATATTCTGTTAATTCACTAGTGTGGGATTTTTCCAGCTTCTTTGTGTAGGCTTTAGTGCTATGAACTTTCCTATTAACACTGCTTTCATTGTATCCCAAAAATTTTGGTATGTTGTGTGGTCATTTTCATTGAATTTTAGGAAGTCTTTAATTTCTTTCTTTATTTCTTCCTTGACCCATTGATGATTCATGTGAGCATTGTTTAATTTCCATGTGTTTGTGAGTTTTCTGGAATTAGTATTGCTGTTGATTTCTAGTTTTAAAGCATGATGATCTGATAAGATACATGGGGTTATTCTGTTGAAGGAGCTGCGGGCCTCTTCCCACAGCCTGGCTCCCGGCTGCCTAGCTAGCTTATGCCCCGAAATAACAACACACACACAAATTGTATTCTTTTTTCTTTTTCTTTTTTTTTACAAATTGTATTCTTTTAAACACTGCTTGGTCCATTATATCTAGCCTCTTCTCGGCTAACTCTCGCACCTGGACTAGCCCATTTCTAATAATGTGTGTACACCCCAAGGTGCGCTTACCAGGAAGATTCTAGCCTACATCCATCCTGGGTCGGAGCTTCATTGCGTCTGCCCTGGACTGGAGTGGCAGGGCATCTGACCTCACTTCCCTTCTTCCCAGCATTCTATTCTGTTTACTCCACCCACCTAATGGCTGGCCAATCAAATGGGCCAAGGCAGTTTCTTTATTAGCCAATGACCTTCCTCCATCATTATTCCATATTTTTTTTGTATTTGTTGAGTTTTTTTGTTACTGAGTATGTGGTCAATTTTTGAGAAGGTTCCATGAGGTGCTGAGAAGAAAGTATATTCTTTTATATTTGGATGTAATATTCTATAGATGTCTGTTAAGTCCATTTGAGTCATAACATCTGTTAGTTCCCTTCTCTCCTTTTTTTGTCTGACTGACCTGTCCAGTGGTGAGAGTGGAGTGTTGAAGTCTACCACTATTAGTGTGTGGGGTTTAATGTGTTACTTAAGTAGAAGTATTTCTATTACATATGAGGGTGCCCTTGTATTCGGGGCATAGCTGTTCAGTATTAAGATTTCCTCTTGATGGATTTTTCCTGTGACTTACATGAAATGTCCTTCTTCATCTCTTTTGATTGATTTTAGCTTGAAGTCTATTTTGTTAGATATTAAGATAGCTATACCAGCTTGTTTCTTAGGTCCATATTATTGGAATATTTTTTCCCAATCCTTTACTCTGAGATGATGTCTATCTTTGAGGTTGAGGTGTATTTCTTTTTAAAAAAAAAACAAAACTTTATTTAACCTTATTTCGTGTACATTGGTATAATGATGTCAGATTCTCTGGAACTGGAGTTACAAACAGCTGCAAGCTGCCATGTGGGTGCTGGGAATTGAACCCCGGTCCTCTGGAAGAGCAGTCTGTGCTCTTAACCACTGAGCCATCCCGCCAGCCCCAGAGGTATATTTCTTGTATGTAGAAAAAAGATGGATTCTGTTTTCACAGCAAATCTGTAAGCCTGTGCCTTTTTATAGGTGAGTAGAGTCCACTTATATTAAGGGATATTTATGACCAGTGATTGCTATCTCCTGTTAATTTAGTTTTCATTGTTGGTGATGTCAATTTGTGTGGTTTTCTCTTTTTTGGGATTTGCTGCTATGAGACCATCAATTGTCTGTGATTTTGTTGATATAGCCAACTTCCTTGGGTTGGAGTTTTCCTTCTAGTGTTTTCTGTAGGGCTGAGTTTCTGGCTAGGTATTGGTTAAATCTGGTTTTATCATGGAATATCTTGTTTTGTCCTTCTATGGTGATTGACAGTTTTGCTGGGTATAGTAGTCTGGGCTGGCATCCATGGTCTCTGAATGTCTACATAACACTTCACCATGATCTTTTGATTTCATTGTCTTCAATGAGAAGTCATATGTAATTATGATAGGTCTGCCTTTATATGTTACTTGGCCTTTTTCCTTTGCAGCTTTTAATATTCTTTCTTTATTTTGTATGTTTAGTGCTTTAATTAGTATGTGGCGAGGGGACTTTTTTTGATCCAGTTTGTTTGGTGTTCTGTAAGCATCTTGAATCTTCATAGGCATATCTTTCTTTAGGTGGGGAAAGTTTTCTTCTATGGTTTTGTTAAATATATTTTCTGTGCTTTTGATTTGAACTTCTTCTCCTTCTTCTATACCTATTATTCTTAGGTTTGGCCTTTACATGGTGTCCAATATTTTCTTGATATTTTAGGGTAAGCCTTTGTTAAATTTAACATTTTCTTTAACTGATGAGTCTGTTTCCTCTATTGTATCTTCAGTGTTTGAGATTCTCTCTTCCATCTCTTGTATTCTGCTGTTCATGCTCACGTTTGTGATTCCTGATCATTTTCTCATGATTTCTGTCTCTATAATATCCTCAGCTTATGTTTTTTATTGTCTCTATTTCAGTTTTCAAGTCTTGGATACTTTCTTTCATATGTATAATTGCTTTTTCTTGGTTTTCTTTAAAGGATTTGCTGATGTCTTTCAATTTTTTGTTTGTCTTTTCCTCAATTTCTTTAAAGGAATTTCTCATTTCCTCTTTAAGAGATTCAATCATTCTCCTGAAGTTAATGTTTAGGTCATTTTCTTCTGCTTCATCTATATTTGGTTGTTCAAGTCTTGCAGTTGTAGGGTCTTTAGGTTTTACTAGTGTCATGTTGCTATTTGTGGTGTTGCATGTGTTCTTACCTTTTCTACTCATCTTTTCCTCTAATAGATATAGTTTGGGCTGTCTGTGATTCTGTTGATTAATCTTCTAGGTGCCAGTGAATCCAAGGCTCAGATGGCTGTTCCTTATGGTACAGTTAGTGCCACAGTTCATGGAGGTCCCTCAGCACTCCCAGGCTTTACTCTGCTCCCTTGGAGTTGTCTCAGGCCTGCTCTAGCCTAGGTTTTTGGCTCAGACCTGTTTCTGTAAATATCCCTGGACTGGATCCATTCCTGCAGAGGTCCCTGGCTTGGGATTGGTCCTGTAAAGGACTCTGGCTTCGGTCTACTCCCTCAGAGTTCCCTGGCTTGGGTGTGCTCAGATGCAGAGGACCTAGCTCAGGCTTACTCCATCAGAAATCCCAGGCTCACCCTTGGACGTGCAGAGGTTTTGGGATCCTGCCTGTTCTCTTTAATGTCCCAGACCAACACCAGGAACCACAGAGGTCCTGGCTCAGGCCTAGTTCATTGGAGGTCCTAGACTCATGCCCAGACCCACAGGGGTCCCGGCTTAGGTCTACTCTCTCGGAGGTTGCAAATTCACATCCAGACCCTCAGCAGTCTCTGGCTCTGGCTCACTCACTCAGCGGTTGCTTCCTTGTACCTATTCCTGTGGAGTTTGTTGTCTCAGGTCTGCTCTGGCCCAGGTTGCTGGCTCAGTCCTGATCCACAAAATGTCCCTGGACTGGATCCGATCCTGCTCCCATGGAGCTTGCTTTCTCAGGGCTACTCCAGCCTAGGTAGCTGGTTCAGTATCACTCCTGTGGGATTTGTTGCCTCAGACCTACTTTGGCCTAGGTTACCTGCTTTGCAAAGGTCAGCTCATAAGAGTTGCTTGCCTCTACTTACCATGAAGGTTGCAGGGGAGCCAGCTGAACTCACTGGGCTTGTGGCAAGCCCCTCTATCATTGAGCTGTCTCTCTAGCCCTGAGACACACACTTTATAATAAAAATATCACAGACACCAATCATCCGCTTTCCTTTCTCCATTAGAAATGGCCACCCAGGGAGAAGCCTTTGAGGAGAGGATTTGTGAATTCGATGATGAATCTGCCTCCGAGTTATCTGCTCTTCTGGGTGTGGATGCACTTCAGGTTTTAAAAAGACAACAAGAAGAAGACCATAAATTACAAATGAAAATGAAGAAAGGTTTTAACCCACAGATGCGCAGTGAAGCCAAACGATTAAAGACTTTCGTGACCTATGACACATTCAGATCATGGACGCCACAGGAGATGGCAGCTGCTGGGTTTTACCATACTGGGGTGAAGCTTGGGGTTCAGTGCTTCTGCTGTAGCTTAATCCTCTTTTGCACCAGACTCAGGAATCTTCCCATAGAAAACCACAAGAGATGGCGTCCTGAATGTGCGTTCCTTTTGGGCAAAGATGTTGGGAACATCGGCAAGTATGACATAAGGGTGAAGAGTCCAGAGAAGCTGAGGGGCGGCAAAGCAAGGTACCAAGAAGAGGAGGCCAGACTGGAGTCCTTTGAGAACTGGCCGTTCTATGCCCATGGGACATCGCCACGTGTGCTCTCAGCAGCTGGCTTCGTCTTTACAGGTAACTGGATTCCATTGTGTGATGTGTTTCTGTAAAATATGAAGTTTAGTTTCCATTTTTTAAAAAAAAATATCTGTAGTTATGTGAGGGGGTGGGGGATTGTCACTTGTGAGTACAGGAGGCCATAGGGTCCAGAGAAGAACATCAGACCCTGGGAGCAGTAGATTGCAGTGGTTGTGAACTGTCTGAAGTTGGTGTGGGGAACCCAACTCCAGTCCCCTACAAGAGCCCTATTAACCACTGAGCCATCTCTCCATCCCTTCATTTCTCTTTTCTTCTTCCTCTTCTCCTTCTTCCTCCTCCTCTGCTCTTCCTCTACCTTCTCCGACTACTCTTGCTCCTTCCCATCCTCCTCTTCTTCCACTACCTCTTGTTAATCATTCCTTATTTGTTAATTTTGGCAGAGGAGATCTGGTTAATTAAACATCCACTTTAATAGTTTTCCTCTCTCTTTAAATTACTTTTAGTGTAGCACTATTATCTTGCCACATATGTGTAAAACACAAGGATCTTTTCTGTAAATGCGGGCCTGAGAAACTATGAACCTGAAGTTGAGGGTGTAGCTCATTACAAGAGGGCTAACTTAGCCATTGCTTAGTGCCAGCAATTGAAAACAAAGCTAAATAGGCTGCAGAAAACCTTAGTTCAATTCATAAGGTGCTGAAAATGGACCATGAGATAGACCAGTCCCACTGTCCTCTAGTTTCACGAATACTATTAATTGTGTATTTCCTTGATTTATTTCATTTCTTTAGTTTTGGAAGGATGCTCTTTGTACTTGTTTAACCCCCATCCAGAGGCAAGCTGCCTTTGACAACACTGCACTTTGAAATGCCTTAGCCACACACCAGGTGTTAGGAGAGATGTGGATGACGTTATAGCAGCGTCTGTGGTGTGCTGGGGACCCACTTATGTAAGCTGTGCATTGATTGAGCACTAATTCTAATTCGACCAGTTTGTCCTTTCCCACATTTCATAGGTGACTTCACTGAGGTTCAAAGAACTAATGAAATGTTCCTGTTTCCATAGACACAATGCAGCAAACGTGACACTTAGGCCTTCTAATGGCATCATTTTAGCAAATCCTAGCATCTCCATCCCTTTGGTCCTGAAAGCTAAAGAGTGGCTTCTGTCTGCGAAGCCATAGTGTGAGGGTGGTGTATATGGAGGAAAGCCATGCTGGGGACGGAGGTCCAGAGCTCAGAAGGGGTCATTTAGGGCAGTGGGACAGGGATCCAGCCTGAGGGGTCATGGAAGAACAGGCATTCTGGGGTCTGTCTGTTCTGCTACAATATGATCAGCTCCAAGGTCGCACCTGGTGCCATTGCTGGCCAGTCAGAACATGTCACTGCATTGTAGGTAAACGGGACACCGTACAGTGTTTCTCCTGTGCTGGATGCTTGGGAAACTGGGAAGAAGGAGACGATCCTTGGAAGGAGCATGCCAAGTGGTTCCCCAAGTAAGCAAACACTTCATTTGTATTTTCAGTTTTTATTTTTGGTTTGGTTTCATTTGTTTGTTTGTTTGTTTTTAGCAAGATGAGCCTAGAGAGAAAAGACCAACATTGTTGGAGTACCACATGAGTTCTGATGTTTCTCATATCTAAAACGGGATCATCGCAGAATTTTTCAAACAAGGAAGATCTGCTCACATAGTGAAAACTTTAAAATCACATGAACTTAAGTGGTTCTTTCTCTTTTATGTTATTTTTGCTTTATCATTCTTTCAGTTTTATACTTTCTGTGATGTGTGTTGGTGTGTATAGAGTGTGTTTATGTGTGTGGTGTGTTGGTATGTAGTATATGAATGTGTATTCATCCATGTCTGTGGGGAGGTCACATGTTGGTATAGGTTCCTGCGCTCCATCATTCTCTGCCTTATATTTTGAGATAGGCAACCTGGGATCTGCCTGACTCCATTCCTCCAGGGTTAGGGTTAGAGACATGGTGGACTGGGTCCTGAAAATACAGAGTCAATACAGATTCAATATCACACGTTTGTGGTTATGCTGAGGTATTTTACCTACCAAGGCATCTTTCCAGGTCCAGCATTTGTTTTTAATTATTCAGGGGACAGTGTGTATGTACAAGTTAGTACAGGTGCCCATGGAGGCCAGAGGTTTCAGAACCTTAGAGCTGCAGTTCCAGGTGGCCATAAGAAGTGGGTGCTAGGTGCTGAACTCACGTCTCTGCAAGTATGAAGTGCATGGTCTCCATTCCCTTCCAGCCGTTACTAAATGTTTGGTTTTGTTTCTACCCAAAAAGGGTTTCTCTGAGTAGTCCTGACTGTCCTGTATCTCACTCTGTAGACCAGGAAGGTCTCAAATTCACAGAGAGCCGCCTGCTTCAGCCTCCTGAGTGCTGGGATTAAAGGCATGTGCCACCATCGCCTGGCTAAATGTTGTTTTATTGTCCCCAATACTACAATATGTTTCATCAAGTAGCAGTTTCATGGTTTCCCTTAACTAACAAATGAGTGAATTGCAAAGGGGTGGAAATGGAAATAATAAGTGATAAATAAATAAAGGAAAATAATAACACTGTTTAAGATATTGCAAGTGGTTTCATTACTGCAGAACATGCACGAAGAAAACACTAGCTGGACAAGGTGGCAGACACCTGTAATCCCAGCATGACCAGGGTAGAGGCGATAGAATCAGGAGTTCAAGGCCATTTTCTGGTTTAAAAAAAAAATGACAAGGAGACCAGATGCCTAGGTGACCACACAGCAGCGCCAAAGGAGGGAAAACAGGTGTATTTTATTTCAGAGATTCGGAGTATTTGTAGTTACAGTGGTCTTTCACCCTACTTAGGGAAGGAACATATTTTAGTTATTTTTCATAATGTGTTCAGTGGTGTTTTTTTTGTGTCTATTGTTTTTGATTGTGCAACATACAGGTTCATTCCTGTACCTAGTTTCCAGACTTTCATCATGTTATCTCGCAAAGTAGAGAGCACCTGCCCCGGCCTACTCGAATCAAATTTCTCCTGTGTCTTTCCTGCCATCTGCTGGGAATAGTGATGATCAGGTTATGTCAAAGCACATTCCAGCTAACGCATGGTTCCATTTGTTATTCTTTTAGCACATGCCTTTAAATTATGACTAATAAAGAGAAAAGAACCACAGTGTCATTATGGCTCCTAAAAAGATGAGCTTTAATACCTAATGCCATTAAATATCTTAGTCAGTGTTCACAGGCTCTGCTTCTTCCAGCCCTTGGGATTCTTTACATTGTGTGTGTGTGTGTGTGTGTGTGTGTGTGTGTGTGTGTCCCACACTCTACTGACTGAGAATCACTATCTTTGATTCTCTTGCCTATTTGTTTCAAGAAGAGAACAGCGGCTGCAGCAGTGTAGGCCTGCAGTCCAGGCTGTGCTTGAGCATGACATCACCACCGCAACAGAGGGAGAGCCTGTGTTGAAAGACAATTAAAACAAGATGAAGGTTTCCTATTGTTTTCTTTCTGTTGCTGTTGATTTCTGCTGGACCGTGACCAAAAGCAGCCTGAGAGGGAAGGGGTTTATTTGGCTTACATGTCCAGATTACCATCCACCGTGGAGGGGCATCAGGGCAGGAACAGAAGCAGGGACAGACAGACGCCATGAAAGAGCACCGCTTACTGCCTTGCTCCAGGCTCATGCCCAGCTGCCTTTCTTAGGCTTCTCAGGACTCCTGCCCAGGGTGGCAGTGCCCACAGTGGACTGGGTCTTCCCACATCTCTCATTAATTGAGAAAATGCCCAGACTGGACTACAGGCTAATCTGATAGAGGGATTTTCCCAACCGTGGCTCCCTCTTCCCAGATGACTCCAGCTTGTGAAAAGACTAACTGGCACAGGTTTGATTTCAAATATTTATATATCTTATCAGTAATATGATTTAAATGTTTCTAGCAGCATGATGTTAATCGTCATGAGGAAGCTGTCAGGAAAATTATGACAGTTTTGTTGAAAGCTCAAATTCAACAATTTGATAGGATTTTAGCAAATATTTATTGTAATACAGAAAATCTTCATCATAGTATTGAGGTAATTTTAATTATGTTTTTAATTATAGGTGTGAATTTCTTCGAAGTAAGAAATCCTCGGAGGAAATTGCCCAGTATATTAAAAGCTACGAGGGATTTGTCCATGTTACGGTAATTCACAGCAGCAAACTCTTCCCACTGGTGTGGAGTCATTGAGGAGTTTTATTTTCTCATGGATTCAAGCTCCTGCATCTCATCTGCAGAGTGGAGCCGCAAATCTTGTCTTGCTGAGCTGAAACCATGTATATGTGAATTTTCAGGCTGCCTTTGGGTCCTTCAGCTGCCTCCTTCCTCCTCCCTCACTGAGCTGGCTGCCCTTGCTTCCTTCTGCTGCTTCTGTCTGGATGCCCGACCCAGTCTTCTGTCCTAGCACCTGGCGACAGCAGGGCTCTCAGAGCTGGCTCCCGCCCCTGGTTGTCTAGGGTCTACACTAGTAGAGACTTCCTAGTGGTAAGCGGTGGGAAACTTAGCCCACACAGAAGCCAAAGGAGAATGGAATGGCTGATGACCCAGAGGCTGTGTCTGCAGAGAGCAGGGCTGAGAGTCTGGGCGCAGTTTTCTCGCCCAGAAGGGAGAGTTGCTCAGTTGGAAAGGTCCTTCTGATGGGAGCTTCCTTCCCATGGCGCAGTTCCCCCTGAGCCAACTGCATCTGTGTGTGTGACTGCAGTTCTGTTGCTGAGCTGCATGTCTGTTGAGAGTGACCCCGAGAAAGCTCCCATTTGCACAGGAAAACATTCGCTGCTGTCTGTACTGCATAAAATTCCCGAGATCAACAGAAATCGGACTAAAGGTCTGCTTTGCCAACACTTCCGCTGCTCTAGTGAAATGTCGCTTTAGTGCTGGGGGGCAGGGGAGTCCTTCAGTTGCAGCTCACAGACAGACGTCTGTTTTATAAATCAGTCAGTAACCTGAATTTCTTTCCCTCAGGGAGAACATTTTCTGAATTCCTGGGTCAGAAGAGAATTGCCTATGGTGTCAGGTAAAACCTCAGGCACTTTCTAAATGCTTTGTTTGTTTATTTCCTTTTTTATGCCCTGTTCTCCCCCATGTCTGTGTGTGCACATGTTTGTAGGTGATTTTGGAAGCCAGACGAGGATGTCATATCCCTTGGAGCTGGAGTTCCATGCATTTGGGAACATTTGTGATGTGGGTGCTGGGAATTGAACCTGGGTCCTCTGGAAGAGCAGTAAGTGTTGTTTGCCACTGAGCCATCTCTCCAATCCTCATCAACTTGCTTTAACAATTACTTTCATGAGTGATTCCCTGCTATGTAATGACTGGATTGGTTTTTGCTTTTATTTTATGGGTGGCAGAGATGGTTCTGGGCTCAAGCTCACTTGCTCTCTCATAAAGAACTTCGTTAGGTTCCCAGCACCCGTACGGCAGCTCACAACTCCCTAAGTCCAGTTACAGAGAATCCAATGCCCTCCTCTGACTTCCATGGACACTGCACACAAGTGGTGCAGTCAAACACGCAGACAAAACACATACATCAAAAATAAAAATAAAAGAATCTTTAAAAGAAAATTTATGTTCAGTTACTAACTTAGTGGGTCCCATGTGTGAAGGTGCAAAAGTCATATGAAAATTTACAGGAGTTGGTTCTCTCCTTCAACCAGGAGGTGTCCAGGAGTTAATAAGGAGGTTCACCTTTAGTGGCAAGCATCTATACACCATGGCTACTGCTGAGTAGCTTAGTGTTTATTGTAGGTAACCATAGTTAACATAGTATGGTCTCTGCTGTAAGTGATGTTTCCCTTCAAACAACTAAAATCTTGGATAAAATGTTTTGGAAGCATTTTCAGAATCTTTCCTATCCCAGACTGGCCTCAAACTCAGATAATCTTGACCTTCGACCTCTTCCTGTTGAGTGCTGAGACAGAGTTCTCGGGTGCTGGGGAGGGAACCCACCGAGGTCTTCCTGGATGCTGAGAGAACACTCTGCAAACTGAACTACAACCACAGTCCCCAAAGCATTCTTAATTGGCACAGTGCACTGTTTGGAAACTGAGAAACATTCACACTGAGATGAGGTGACAGATCTGAGGACATTAGTCACTTGGCTACCTTGAGCAAGGTCCTTTGTTTCCACTCCAGCACCCAAAGAAAACAAGACCTAGTGTTAGGGTTTTAGCTCAGTTACAGAGCATCTGTATAGCAGTTAGGACATGCTCTGAGTTCAGTCCCAGCAAATTCAGGGACACGGGGA
This sequence comes from Microtus pennsylvanicus, assembly GCF_037038515.1. Lineage (NCBI taxonomy): Eukaryota > Metazoa > Chordata > Mammalia > Rodentia > Cricetidae > Microtus > Microtus pennsylvanicus. Next base: position 50,261,907 of record NC_134584.1, read on the forward strand.
CAAGGGCAGTGGACAAGATGGAAACAATCATAATATAGCAAGAATTCTATGGTCAACTGAGTTTTGTGGCTCAGTCCTGTGATCCCTGCTATTGGAAGGGGAGAAAGGAGCTCAAGTCCAGGCTTGACAATGATATTGGATTAGAGGCCAGTGTAGGCTACATAACATCCTGACTCACAAAACTGAGAGGAATACATTCCAAGGTTAGCACCAGTGTAGAGATCCATGCTTGAAATCCCAGAAGAAAGAAAATTGAGTAAGAAATAATCACAAGCTTAGGCTAAACATAGCAAAACATGGTGCTCCCCGCCCCCATAAACATGGAGCTGAAGGTGTCTCAGCTCTTCAGAGTTTTTGCTGTTCTTGCAGAGGAGTCAGGTTCAGTCCAAAGCACCTACATGGTAGCAAATTACAACAGGCTCTAACTCCATCTGGACAGGATCTTACAACCTCTTCTGGTCACCTGGAGCCCCAGACACACATTTCGTATAGATGCATAAGTGTATGAAACATACTCACACACGTACACACACGTGCACAACCCTCGCCCCCACACACACACCACACAAAACATCCTCCGGCTGGAACCTCCATTGTCCAGTAACATGCTAAAATGTCAAACACAAAGGAAAAATAAAGGCAGCCAATGTTTGTTTCTAGGCCTTTAGAAAGCAGCGCTGTTCCTTTGGCCACATATGCAAGAGTCTACAAGAATGGTGATATTGTAGGCATAGGGAATGAGCTGTTCAAAAAGAGGCCGCTCATGAAAGTTTCCATAGCAAAACTTAAGTAGTCTACTTTGTTACCCGGCATGCTCTTGCCACTGTTAAACAAGCAACTTAAGGTTATGATTCCTGGGAAGAAATTTACTGAGTATTTCTTGAGTGCACGTTAAGAACTATAAGGGGAAAGGCCAGAGCAATATGGGCAGACTGCTTTCCATGCAAACAAAAGGATTCCTGTTCTGTCTCTAGAACCCATGTGACAAAAGCCAGGTGTCACTGTTGTGCATTTGAAATCCCAGGGCTGGGAAGGAGAAACACTTGGAATTCTGGGGTTGGACAACCTAGCCAGGGAATGACAAACCCTCCCTAACAAGGGAAAACTAGTGAAGGGTGTCCTCTGACTTTCCCAGTGTGAACCGTACATGTGCATGTCCCTGCACACACATGAACACACACAGAACTGTGAGTCCTCAGTTAGCTTCCTGATATAGGGAAGGAAACAATCAGATAAAGAAGGAAGCCAAAGAAAGTCCGAAATGCCAGCCTGCTCCAGAGAACCCACGGTGTGGGCACTAAGAAAGCAGTGGGACCTACTCCCTATAACCTTGTGTCTTAATAGAAGTCAAAAGTAAAATAAAAGGTTTCTAAACTGTAAATATCTTTTTCTTTATTAAATCTAAGTGTGATGTGCTTCCCCAATGAAGTATGTAAAGCAGCAAAATCAATAACAAAACCCTAATCCTAGGATTAAGTGTGAACACAGCCAAGCTTTCATCTTGAGAAACTTGTCAGAACCAAGTTAAGGGCAACTTAATTTTCAAGTCCTCACAGCATGGAGAAGACTTGTAATTGTTCAGAGTAAGAAAAAGACTTGTAACAGTTCAGAAGCCAGGATGAGGCAGAAATCTAATGGACACCCACAGTGTGGTCATCTCAAAGAGCAAGCCATAACAATGACCGCTTTTCAGGAGCCCCAGGGGAAATTGCCTTTCTCAAATCCTGACACTGACTCTGGAAACAGAAATCTCCTCTCACTTTTGTTCTGTCCTGATGCAAGATGACCAAGAGACCATCTTAAGTTACAGTTTGGCACATGGGTCACAGGCAGACAGGAATAGAATGGACGGAATGCCCCAGCTTTTGCCCCTCTGCTCCAGCAGCTCTGACGTGCTCGCTCTTGGGTCTTTTCTTCCTTGTGTTTTCCTAACCTCCCTCCTTTTTTCTGACGTGAGCACAGCACATCATATCATTCCAGCTACCCATACCACAAACTTGAACTTTGTGATCAATCCAGTTGCGCTCACCTGCATCTGTTTTCCCAAGCTTACTGCAATGACAGTGTCTTTGCTAATGAAGAGCTAAGGCTGGACACTTTCAAGGACTGGCCCCATACGTCACCTGTGGCTGTTGAAGCTCTGGTCAGAGCAGGCCTTTTCTACACAGGTGAGCCAGCTTTGTTTTTATTTGTAAGTTTATGTGTAAGAGTGATTGCCTGTGTGTACATGTGCACATGCCTGTGTGGTGCCCTCAGAGGCAGACAGGGGAGGGGGTTGGGTCCTGTGGAACTGGAGTCACAAGTGGCTGTGAGCCATCATGTGGCTGCTGGAACCAAAGCCAACTCCTCTGCAAGAGCAGCAAGTGCCCTAGTGCTGAGCATCTCTGCCACCTTAGTCAGTGTTTGCATCACCACATTCTCTAATCCTGCTCTTGTATCTCTGTCTATGCTTCGACATTTGTCATGGATCTCTTTGGGAGCCCATACACCTTCAGTTTTCTGTAGCTCAGCCTCTGAACTTGTGGCCTCTCCACTGCTTCAGCTAACAGCCATATTCCACTGGCACAGCTGGTCTTGTCACATAGTCTTAACCCTTCGTCTCTCCTTGCCTGCCTTCCTCGAGTCTCACGGATGTCATGCTGGGAATGGTCTTGCCCAGTGATTTACTTTTGCCACAAAGAAAGTAAGCTCCATGTGGAATTTCTTTGATGCCCATTATCTTCTCTGAAGTAGATTGGTGCTGCCAGGAGCAGACATGACTCAGTCTTATAAAAAAGAGCCTATGTGGGGCTGGAGAGATGGCTCAGTGGTTAAGAGCACCGGCTGCTCTTCCAGAGGTCCTGAGTTCAATTCCCAGCAACCATATGGTGGCTCACAACCATCTGTAATGAGATCTGGTGCCCTCTTCCGGCGTGTGGGCATACACGGAGGCAGAATGTTGTATACATAATAAATAAATAAATCTTTAAAAAAAAAAGAGCCTATGTTATTAAAACATCTTAAGTGCCATATTCTGTAGATCTCTGAAGTGTTTGAAGATGACCTGTCTATCTAAAATATAACTTTGTTTGACCTTGAAAACATACCTAATGTGACTACGGGTTCAGTTATATTAGGTAACTAATTACTAACTGGAATTTCCTTATTATCTGAAACAGTTGGTAATGACAACATTCAAAGACTAGAAATTTGCCTTGCATTGTTGATGAGCTGTCTAGGTAAAAAATATTTAACAAGATTAGAACCATATCTAGTATGATTTAACAAAATTAATCTCAACTTTGTATCAATATACAAAATTTGTATACAATATACAAAGTTCAATCCAATGTAAAACATTTAGAACTAGTAGTTGCTTTTTAAAAGTAGATTCAATAATCTACCTTTTTATTTTATCATATCTATATCCTCCCTTTTTTCTTTCTGAGTAGTCTCCATAATCTATCCTTTTATCCTATCCCATCTACATCTGTCAAAGCCTGCTCCAAGAAAGTCAGCCAGGGCTCGTGGAAGGGGGCGCTGAGGCTAAAGATTGAGATGGATTCGGGGGACTTCCAGTTTACTCTGGACAACCCTGAGTTTATTTCAGAGCCTGCTTATATCCAAAAACAGAACAAAGCCAAGCACAGCCAGTCAGCATCTAACCACAGACCATTCCTGTCCTTGAGCAAGCACTTTCTTTTATCTGGATGTGCCCTAAGGTTTGGCATCAGCAGTATTCTTTCACTAGTGAGTGTCTTCTTCTCTCATTGGCAAAATATTCTTTCCCATGGGCGTAATCAGAGTTTTCTAATAGCTCTCAAGGATACTGGAGCAGGCAGAGCAAGAAAGCTTGAACTCAAATAACTTTGAAGTCACAAATGACTCTAGATGGAAACTGAGTCACAAGTGGGCTCCCACATATATCCTCTTTTTATCTTGTCAAAAAAAGGACCTTGAATATAATTTTCTTTGTTTAGCTTTTTTCCTGATCATTACCAATAATAAATTATAACCAACCACCCTAAACAATGACAAATATCCATAATCCATTGAATAAGCAAAAAACTACCACCCCACCTCTTGGAAATGTGGGCATCGTATTCTTAAATTTACTTCCTGCTGTCTGGGGATTATGGCATCTTTAGCAGATCCTGAAAAGAAAAATTTGGGTTAATTGTCAAGTCCAAGGAGAGATAGTTGTATCATTTTTTTTGGTTCAGTCTATGTGTAATGGGAAAGTGCAGGGTTTGTCTCAAGTCCTGGCTAGAATAGTCTTTGAAGCTGGATCATCTCAGCTAGCCACCTCAAAATCATTCTGAGCAGTTTTTAGTCCAAAGCTGATCTTTAAGTGGTGCTATCAGCAGAATGACATTATATAAACCAGGTTTCATCATTATTGTAGGGCCCCATCTTTTTCCTGGAGACTTCAGAGATTATTGTAGGTAAATTTATTGTTCAATGTGGTAAACTTAAACATTATTTACATCAAATGGAAAGTTTGAATTTTGAATTTTGAGAGACCTGTATTCAAAGAAAGGCACCACAAAGACAAAAAATAAGTAGAATTTGTGAAAGCAGAGTTTGATAACATCAGTCCCTAGATTTTTTTCTTCTGTCTCACACCAGGTGTCTCTCCTAATATGAGACAGAAAGTGAGTTTTTCTTTTAACAACATGCTTGGATTTAGAGAAGGAGAGAATCACAGTCCAACTCCAAAGCCAGCTATGATTTTTGAGTTGGGTCTCCTCGTATATTGAGAAGTAAGGTGGTATGTATGTTCAGGTAGTGAGATTTTACAAATTTAAGTGGTGTCATCAGTCAGATTTTACTTTGTTTGGTGATTATTTTTGGATAGCTATTTTTTTTCTTCTTTAGGTTCCACCACATTCCTTAGCTTTCTGAGAGTCTAGCTTCATGATGGAGGTACTGGCAGGAGCCATGTTTATTGCCACAGCTCTGTAGGTCCCTACTACCACCAAGAAGCAGGCTGCCAGCTCAAAACACCATTGAATTGTTTAGTGGCAGGACCTCTTAAAAGAGCTGTAAGGTGTTTGCTAGTAAAGCTGAGTCAGGAAGCCTCTCTTAAAGGAGCTATACTTCTGATTGTCTCTAGCAAACAGAGCCTACCAGAGAAAAGATGGTTACCAAGAAGCTGTGCTTGACTCTGTTCTTGTCTGTCTAGAATTCTTTTTGTTAATCTTTCTCCGGCTTTATGTGGAAATTCTTGCTCCATTTTGGGCGCCATTTGTAGATGAAAGTTTTTGTCCTGCCTGTCCCACAACCATTCAGTCCTCCCAAAAAATGCAGAGGCTTATATTAATTATAAATGGTTTGGTCTATTACTCAGGCTTGTTACTAACTACCTCCTACCTATTAAATTAGCCCCTAATTCTTATTTATGTTTAATCATGTGGCTTGGTACCTTTCCTCAGTAAGGCATTCTCATCTTGTTTCTTCTGTATCTGATTGATGACTGCCTCTCTGCCTCTCCTCTTCCCAGAATTCTCTTAGTGTGGTTTCCATACCTATACTTCTTGCCTGGCTACTGGCCAATCAGTGTTTTATTAAACCAATATGAGTGACAAATCTTTACAGTGTACAAAAGCTTTATCACACAGCCCAATAATGTGAGAAGAGACAAGTGATTCTTCATAATATAGCTTACATAGAGGCTTTTACATTTGTTCTTCTATCTTATCCACAGCTACTAGTATATTCTTTCTGACTAATTCATTAAACAAATACTTATTGATTGCCAATGTCTGTGAAAGTCACTGGTGTCCAAATCAGACAGAAATCTTGGCTCTCTTGGAGCTTCTGTTTCAGATTCTGATGGCAAATCTTTCAAGGTGGCTGATTTGGGAGAGGGTGTTCATCAAAGCACATTATACTCAGGAGCATTCAGTGACTGCTGCTGACCACCACCCATTGAAGGACCAAAGTCCTGTGTGAGCTTTGCCCCCTGGTGACCTGTGCATGACTTTGCCACACAATCCAATTGGAGATGCAATTGGGATTTCACTAGAGAAATCTGAAGCTATGTGCTTGAGAGTTGACAGGTGTATGTGCTGTTGAACTGACCATATTCCCTTATTCTAGGCAAAAAAGACACTGTCCGGTGTTTTTCCTGTGAAGGATGTATGTGTAATTGGGAAGAAGGTGACAACCCATTAGAAGATCACACCAAGTTTTTTCCCAAGTGAGCAAGATGAATTCTATTGACCTTGAATTCCCTCCTTGTCTGTAATTTTCCTGTGGATAGTCTCTGGACACTCCTCTGGTTCCTGTTGTGAAGGATTCATGCTCAGATCTTCATCTCTTTCCTCCCATGACACCCTTCCAGAATACCTTTTTTCTCATCGTAGTTAGATATCGGTTTTGGTTGTGTTCATATACACACTTCTAAAGACAGGATCTCTCTATGTAGTCCAGACTATTGTAGAAATGCTATCTAGCATAGTAGGAATGGAACCCATGATCCTCCTGCCTCAGCTTCCCAAGTGTTGGCACTAAAGAGAGGTACCAACGTGTCTGACAATTCCCCACTTTTCTGGTTATTTTTGTTGTAAACTAGTTTTTCTATTCTTCTCCTTCTATAATCCTTTAGGGGTTTCTATTGCTATTGTCTAGGATTTTCCAAGTTGTTTTCTTTTCCCAGTGTTGGGGATGGAACCAATGATTTGGGCACACTAGGCAATCCCTTTCCTATTGAGCTACTCTTGTCCCCTTTTCTGTCAATTTTGAAGTTTTTTATTTCTTTTCTACACATAAATAACTCTAGAAATGTTTAATTGCAAAACAAAATTTGTTGTTTTAACTCAGTAATTAGAATTTTCAGAGATAAATATCAAGATATACAGATTGAAAAGTGAATATTTTTGGACACAGTGGCAGACACTTGGAATCGTAGGCTCAGAAAGCTGAAAAAAGAAAAACTAGCTTTGTTTTATATTAAATGCTTTACTATGAATTGTGTAAAATCAATCTATTTTAAAAACCAAACATTTGTAATTGAGAAATAAGATCTTTTGCTATGGTATCATTTTGAAGGCATGAAAATCTGTAACAGTGTTATGTCTCTGCAGTCTTTGTTCAGTTGCACAGTTGTGTCCTGTGTGCATTGAATGCATACCTGAAATTGCACTAAATTGTCTTTGCACTAGAAATATGTAAGTCTAATTATTTAACTTTTAAATGTAAAGCTTATTTTTAGTTTGAGTTTTTTGAAACGGGGTTTCGCTATGTAGCCCTAGCTGTCCTGGAACTCACTCTATATATCAGGCTAACCCCATACTCACAGAGATCTGCCTGACTCTGCCTCCCAAGTGCTGGGATTAAAGGCATGCACCACCTCCCCGCCCAACTTAAATGTAAAGTTTTAAACAATTATTTAGCCTTTAAATTGAGTAGGAATAATATCCCAAATTCTTTAAAATATTTTATTAGCATATGTTAATTATATAAAATAATGGCATTTTCATATACATACATTATGACTTTTACGTATATACACACACAGTGTATTGCAATCACATTCAACATCATCCTCCAATTACCCTGTTATCTCCCTCTAGCTCCCCATAGTCCCCTTCCTTCTGAAATCACATGTTTGGGACCAACCCAGAGCTACTTAACAAGACCTATCCTCAACATAAATAAATAAATAAATAAATAAATAAATAAATAAATAAATAAATGATGATTTCCATCTAATTTTGAAATTAGAAGATGCTCAAACACATTTCCCTTTTTCTTTTACTTATTTTTAAAATATTTGCTTTTATGTGCATGGATGTTTTGCCTGTATGTATATCTGTGCACTACTTACATGCACAGAGGTCAAAGAGGGCATTGGATCCCCTCGAATTAGAGTTGCTGGAGGTTGTGATCTATCTGATATGGGTGTTGGGAACCAAACCTGGTCCTCTGCATGAGCAGCAAATGTTCTTGCACTGAGTCATTTTTCCAGACCCCACTTTTTTTCTTTTTATTTCTATATGGATTGTACTAAATTGTTGGGAACATAGGGACCTTCTTTTTAATCCCTGTGATGGTAAATTGGGAGGCAATCTAGTTGTATTTAGAACTTGCTCTAGACTATCAAGAGAGTTTTGTTTTTTTCAAGTGTTGTAGGGAGATGCATGGAGGGAGAGGTAATCTGATTCATTGGAAAGTCAGGCTATACCTGGAACTGTGAAGGGACAGCTCTGGAGGGAAAGGTATCCTGGCTTGTCGTGAAGTCAGGCTATACCTGGAGCTGGAGTGTGGAGGGTCCTGGTCTCCTGCAGGGGGTAGCAATCCTGCTCCTCCCCATGAGAAAGCCAGTACAGCGGAGCTCTACTCTGTTCCCCGTAGGGAACATCAGAACAGAACGATCCATTTCTTCTGCTCTGCTCTGCTCTGGCCCAAGATGTTACTTCTGCTTTGCTCTGCTATAGGGAACCCACTGGAGAAATGTAGCAATCTCCTCCGGCTCTGACAACACTTAACTGTTCTTGCTCCACTCCTGAGGGGGTTTCCCAGAAGATGAACTCTTTCTTTCTCTCTCTCTCTCTCTCTCTCTCTCTCTCTCTCTCTCTCTCTCTCTCTCTCTCTCTCTCTCTCTCTCCTCAGACTCGCTAAGGGAACATCTTGGCAAAGGTTCTTCTTCTTCTTCTTTTTTTTTTTTTGCTCAGCCCCCTCCCCCACCCAAGGGAAGCTTCTCAGCAAGGTTCTTCTTTTTCTGCTCAGCTCCCTAAGGGAACATCTCAGCAAAGGTTCTCCGCACCAGCAAAAGATCTTCACCCAAACCCTTTTAAGAGATTTATTAGGGAAGGAGGAATTCAGGATGGTGGGTGCCTCTGCCAGGGAGGAAAAGGACAACCAGAAATGAACTTGCAGAGGGGTGTATATAGGGCTTTTTAGGGTGGAGTTTTCCCAGGAAGAAGATTTTTCTGCTTAGGAATTCATTAGTTTTCCTGATCAGGGATTGGTTGGTTTAGTTGGGCAGGGGCAGAGTTGCTTCTGGTTTCAGGGCCAAACCGTGTTTCTTTCGCTGGAGCTTTTTTAGCCATTTGACTCTATTTTCAGGACTAAGACATATTTCTTTCACTAACTCTGGTTCTAGGGCCAAAGTGTGTTTCTTTGACTCCAGTATTAGAGTAAGGGTGTGTTTCTTTGGTTCTGGGTTCAGGGCTAAAGTTTTTTCCACTGGTTCAGGTTTCAGATCCAGGATGTATTTCTTTGACTAGCTCAGGGTTCAGGGTCAAGGTGAAAGATTTTGTTTTCAGGGACTTGTTAGTTTCCTGTTCAGGGATTGGTTGGTTTTCCTACTCAGGCGTTGCTTGGTTTTGTGTTCAGATAGTCTGGGACTGAGTTGGCTCCGGTTTGAGGGTCAAACTGTGCTTCTTTCATTGGCCTTTTTTAGTTTTTTCGCTCTAGCTTGGGGCCAATGGCTTAGGTATATTCCTAGCTAGCTCTTATATCTTACATTAACCCATTTCTATTAATCCCTGTATTGCCACTAGGCTTTGGCTTACTGGTGTTGGCATGTTACTTCTTTGTCGGTAACATGGCATCTGCTGACTCTGTCTTCTTTCTCCATGCATTCAGTTTAGTTTTCTCACCTAGCTCTATTCTGCCCTGTCATAGGCCAAAGCAGATTCTTTTTTAACCAATAGTAATAAAACATATTCACAGCCTACAGAGGGGAATTCCACATCAGCACTGCAGAATAAAGCTTATTTAGTTAAGGCTGAAAATCACATCCATCTGTGTATATGAACATAAATATTTAGAAGAAAATTTGATTTAACCAGACAACATTGGTAGCCCCACCCATTTCCCCCCACAAACACACTAAGACTTTAGTGACTTCCTGGGCCATGTGCTTTTGGCCAGGTTTAGTTTAGGGTTTTTGTTTCCTTATTCTTTTTGAGATAGGGTCTCACTAGGTAGCCCTAGCTGGCCTGAACTTGCTATGTAGATCAGTCTGGCCTGTAGATCCCAGAGATCTGTCTTTCTGTGCCACCCAAGAGCTGAGATTACAGGGCTGCACCACCGCACCCAGCTTGACCAGGTTGAGAGTGCCAGCATGGACTCTCCTGGGAAACAAGCTCAAATTCAAACCAAAACCGGTTGCTTGCCCCCCAACCTTCACATCACATTCACCATGGGACGCACCTTGCCTGGCATGATGATGTTATCGCATGCAGGGTTTGCTAACGGGTGATACCAGTGATGGCCTTTCTCCCCAGCCGACTGCAAAGCCTCTTCCTGTGCTATGGAAGGGAGGCAACAGGGAGGAAATATGAAATAAATTCTGCTTGATTTCCCTCTATCCTGAAAGTTTATTGTGTATTCAGCAGTGGGGCTTAGCATCTAGTTCAGTCCGACTTACTTTGTGAGAAAGGGTTTCTCATAAACCTGAAGCTTGCCAATTAGACTGGCTTCTAACCCCTGGGTTCTTCCTGTCCCTCCGTCTCCAGCTCTAATATTAAAGGCATTCTCCTCAATGCCTAGCTTTTACATAGGTGCTGGAGATCTGAACCGAGGTCCCCACGGCTGTCTAGAAAGTATGTGCCCACCACATGGTGGCTCACAACCATCTGTAATGAGGTCTGCTGCCCTCTTCTGGTCTGCAGACACACAGAGACAGAATATTGTATACATAATAAATAAATAAATATTAAAAAAAATGAAAGAAAGTATGTGCCCACTGTGCTATCTTCTAAGCCCTGGGTGGTAAATTTTTAAGAAACATGTTTAACCATGTGATATCTACATTTTTATAGTTAACATGAATTTTATGTAGTTGGTAGACTTGAATCTTGTGGGGTTTTTTTTTTAACAGTTTGGCAATGATTGATAACAGTAACAAATTATTATTATCTAAACTCTAAATTGCATATTTTGTTTAGATAATTTTCTGTCATTTGTTGTCCTTTATGTGAATGTATAGAATTTACTCTTTAAATTTTCTATTTCTTTTTACTTTGTTTATTCTGTTAATGTGTGTTTATGAGTATGTGCAAGTATATACATTGTGCATACTACATAGAGAGCAAAGGGAGACATGGAACACCCCAACCTCTAATTTTTTTTTTGAGGCAGGGTTCTCTGTGTAGCCCTGACTGTCCTGGAACTCACTCTGTAGACCAGGCTGGTCTTAAGCTCAGAGATCTGCTTGTCTCTGCTTCTGGAATGCTGGATTTAAATGTGTGCGCCATCACCCTCTGCAAGCTTCCTCTTCTTTAAGCCCCATCTTGTTCCCCTGAGACAGGCTCTCTCACTGAACGTGAGCTAGCTAGCATCCAGCAAGCCCCAGTGATTCTCATGCCTCTACTCCCACAGTGCTGGAGTACTGTCTTTTATTCTTCAAGCTCACTTTAGCTGGATTCATGCACAGGCAGTAACTGTGTGCCCATCACAACACATTCCCTGGCTATCCATACCATTACTTTACAAACCACTTTCATCATGTTATTGAAGTCACAGTGTGAATGTCTCATGTGACCCAACACTGACAGAGTCACTGAAAATGTTAGTTTTCTACTTCATTCTTGGCCACGGATCTTCATGTTTCTTAAAATCCTAATACAAGCACTTAATTGCATGGAATTGTTTTATGACTCTTATCTCCTCTGTTTAGCTGTGTCTTTCTCCAAAACCTGAAGTCCTCTGCAGAAATGAGTCCAGCCCTTCAGAGCCACTGTGCACTTCTGGAAGCCATGGTAATAGACCCCGTCCCTTCTCAGAATCGGCAGAGTATGATCCCGTGATTGAACACTGTTTTGATGAGCAATTGGCAATTGTAAATGTGTCATAATTAAATAAATTCTACAGCTATCTAATAAGCATTAGCAAGTGATAAATGCACACAGGAACTTCGGGTGGACAAGGGACACACTAGCTAGCTTCGTGAAACGCACAGCCAACCCCTTCTCCTATGAGAAGTCTGTTGTTGAAATTCTTTTAGAAATTCTTACTTCTGTTAACATCCAGACTAACTGCCCCCCTGTGATCATTGGAAGGCAGTAGGCTTGACTTTTTAACTTCTCTTGGGATTCGCAGGCAAGTTTTATTTTGTTTAGTTGCAATTATTTTGGGACCTAAACTGACTTTGAACTTACTGTGTTCAAATCCAAGACTGGCTGTGAACTTATAATCCTCCTGCCTCAACCTTCCAAATGCTGGAATTACAATTGTGTGCCACCATTCCTATTTATCTTCTGTTCATTACTGCAATTCAAGAGATCAAACCCAAGGTCTTGTGTGAGCTACGCAAGGAATCTGTGTGTCAGCTGTATCCCCGGTCTCCAGACATTTTTTTTTTTTTTGGTTTTTCGAGACAGGGTTTTTCTGTGGCTTTGGAGCCTGTCCTGGAACTAGGTCTAGGCTGGTCTCGAACTCACAGAGATCCGCCTGCCTTCCGAGTGCTGGGATTAAAGGCGTGCGCCATCGCCTGGCTAAACTTTTTTTTTCGAATTAATTATGCACGCAGACGTCATTCACACATAGCACAGAGACACAGACAAACACACAGTACAGTACTCACTTACCTGGGACTCGAACTGGCGACCTCGGGCTCTGCGGGCAGCGCTCCAATCCTCTTAGCCAGCTCTCCGACCATTTCCAGACATGTTTCTTTAACACATTCAAATGCTCAGCAAAATCATGAAGTCAAACGATGGTCTGATCCCAGATGCTTCTCTGATACTGTCAGTTCATTGCTGACACAAACCACCTCACATTGTTGTAATGAGTACGCAGTTTCTCATCCCACAGAGAGAGAACAAAGCCGGGCATGGTGGTGCATGTCTGTAAGACAGCAATCTGGGATCTGAGGCAGGAGAATTGTCAGGCATTCAACATTAGCCTGGACAACAGTATAAGACATCACCTCAAAAAACAAAACAAACACCAACAAAATAACAGAAGAAGAGAAGAGGAAAACAAAACAGCAGAGCGATTTCAGGTTCACTTAATAAAGATCTTATATTTGGAAATTTGAAAATGGTACTACAAGTGCAGGGGATGTAGCTCAGTTAAATGTTCACCAACACACACACACACACACACACACACACACACACACACACACACACAATCTTCAACACTGAACAAAACTGAGAATGGAGAGGCATGTTTGGAGTCCCAGAAAATGAAAAAAAAAAGGACAATGAAGCCTGGGGTGTGAGAGGCACATGATTAGAATACCAGATTTGGGAAGCTGAAGAAGGAGGATGAAGAGTTCAGCGCTACCCTTGGCAACATATGGAATTCCAGAACCAGCTATACCACATGAGACTCTTTAAATACGAAACAAAACTCCAAAAATAAGTGTGTGTGTGTGTGTATGATAACCTTTCTGCTTCCCAGCGTTGATATGAAACATGCAGTTGCTAATGACAAAGAATACAGGCAATACTTAATGTTTTTGCAGGACCATTCTTGTTCTAGACGCTACAATTTTGATTACCCCCATAGCAATCACCCATAGAGAGGATGTATATCCCATGCATGCACCATCTAGGAACACACTCTTGCAGATGTGTGAGATTAACTCTTTCACATCTGGAGCACTCTTCCTTCAGTCAGCACCGAGTGTAGGCTGTGTTTAGAAGATGTTGGGCTTTGATTGATTGTATTATCAATTTGCTTGATAATATTGATTATGTTATCAGTGATAACATAATATCCAATCTTGATTTAAGACCTAGTTTTGATTTAATGATGGATTCTCATTCAAAGGACAGCACACGGGAAAGCAATCATGGGGACCCAGTGGCAGTTCACTCCACCATGGCCGGTAAGCACTGGAAAGCAACATGGGATTGTGTGTGTTTGTACCTAGGGATTTGAGAGGAAAGTGTATTTGTGATTGTCCAGGGAGCTCTAGAGAGGAAAGAACAGACACGGAGAGTACTGTGGAGGAGAGCGTGTCAGCATTCCTGTGACATCTTGAGAATTAAGGACTAATGACACAGTCCTTGTGTCAGGTCCCAACCAGACAGCGTTAAAGGCTTTGTGCAGCAAGCCGGTTTCCTGAGATCTTAAATGGAAAATTAGAATGCCAATAATTCGGAGTTCCCAATAAGTACACATTATGTCTAAGTCCCCAGGTCAAATAGGGCCTTGACACATGATCCCACATTTTGGTACTGGGAATAGGTCTGATATAATACCAAGGGCAGCACATGGGCGGTCCATCCACAGCCGACAGGCAGGATCAAATAGCAGAGCTAACATCATTGCATCAGGATTGCCAGACTTTGATAGGCATTGTGGCATATTCCTTAATCTCATCACTTGGGAGGTATATGCAGGCAGATTTCTGAGTTTGAGGCCAGCCTGGTCTACAGAGCTAGTTCCAGGACAGCCAGGGATACTCTGGGAAGACATGCCTCAAAAAAAAAAAAAAGATTGTCAGACTTCAATGTGTTTTCCACTGTGCCTCCCTCCTCTCCACAGACCTGGCTCTCAGGGAAGCCCAGTGGTTTCAAGAGGCAAAGAGTCTGAGTGAGCAGCTGAGAGGAGCCTACACCAAAGCCACTTTCCGCCACATGGATTTGCCAGAGGTGTGTTCCAGCCTAGGCACTGACCACTTGCTTGGGTGTGATCTGTCCATCGTCTCAAAGCACATCAGCAGGCCAGTGCAAGAGGCCATGATGCTTCCTGAGGTCTTCACCAACCTCAGCTCTGTCATGTGTGTGGAGGGGGAGACCGGCAGTGGGAAGACAACCTTCCTGAAGAAAACAGCTTTCCTCTGGGCATCAGGATGCTGTCCCCTGCTGAACAGGTTCCAGCTGGTCTTCTACATCTCCCTGAGGTCCACCAGACCAGACCAGGGGCTGGCCGACATCATCGGCACCCAACTCCTAGAGGCAGGAGGATGCGTTAGTGACGTGTGCCTGAGCAGCAGTATACAGCAGCTAAGGCACCGGGTGCTGTTCCTGTTGGATGACTACCGTGGGATGGACTCACTGCCCCAAGCCATACAAACACTGATTACAAAAAACTACTTGTCACGAACCTGCCTATTGATCGCTGTCCATACAAACAGGGCCAGGGCCATCCGCCCATACCTAGACACAATCCTAGAGATCCAAGAGTTTCCTTTCTATAATACTGTCTCTGTACTAAGGAAGTTCTTCTCACATAATATAATCCGTGTGCGAAAGTTTATAAATTACTTTGGAAAGAATGTGGATTTGCAGGGAATTCACAAAACCCCCCTCTTCGTGGCAGCAGTCTGTACTGACTGGTTTCAAAATCCTTCTGACCAGTCCTTACACGATGTGGCAGTTTTCAAGTTCTATATGAACTATCTTTCCTTACAGAACAAGACTACGCCTGAGCCTCTCAAGGCCACTGTGTCCTCGTGTGGTCAGCTGGCCTTGCGAGGGCTTTTCTCATCTTGCTTTGAGTTCAGTAGTGAGGACCTCACAGAAGCAGGAGTCGATGAAGATGAAGATCTGACCAGCTGCCTGATGAGTAAATTCACAGCCCAGAGACTGAGCCCAGTCTATCGGTTCCTAAGTCCTTTGTTCCAAGAATTTCTTGCTGCCATGAGGCTGACTGAACTCCTGAGTTCAGAAAGGAAGGAAGACCAAGATCTGGGACTTGATTATTTGAGACAGATTAACTCACCCTTGAAGGCTATGGGTGTTTACAACAATTTTTTGAAGTATGTCTCCAGCCACCCTTCATCAAAGGCAGCGCCAATGGTTGTGTCTCACTTGCTTCAGTTGGTGGATGATAAAGAGTCGCTGGAGAACATGTCTGAAGATGAGGATTACAGGAAGCTCCATCCAGAAACTTCTGAGAGGATAGAGTTGATTAGGGGATTGTGGCAGTTATTTCCTGAGTCTTTCTTTTCCTTTATATCAGAAAATTTATTGAGCGTTGCTCTAAACTTTGCATATGAAAGCAAGGCGGTCGCTGCATGTTCTCCATTTATTTTGCAATTCCTTCGAGGGAGAACACTGGCTTTGAATTGTCTGAATTTTCAGTACTTTCGGGACTACCCAGAAAGTCTACTGTTACTGAAGAGTATTGAGGTCTCCATAAGTGGAAATAACAGGGTAAGGGCAATAGATTTTTCACTCATGGAAAAAGGTTTTGCCAAAGTACAGCCACCAACTATTGATGAGGACTATGCCTCTGCCTTTCAACCAATGAGTGAATGTGAGAAAAATTTAGCTGAAAAAGAGGCGATAATAAAGAACTATGTGGATATCCAACACCAGGCTCCACCCAACATCAGTGCTGGCTATTGGAAACTGTCACCCAAGCAGTACAAGATCCCTAGGCTGGAAGTTGCAGTGGCCAACATGGATCCCGCAGACCAAGCACTGCTCCAGTTCCTAATGGAAGTCTTCTCAGCATCACAGAATATAGAACTCCATTTGAACCACAGCAGCGGCTTTCTTGAAAGCATCCGCCCTGCTCTGGAGCTGCAGAAGTCCTCTGTCACCAAGTGCTCCATGTGTGGACTGGAGCTCAGCGCAGCAGAACAGGAGCTGCTTCTTACCCTGCCTGCCCTGCAGTCTCTTGAGGTCTCAGGAACAAACCAGTTACCAGGTAACACTGAGTGTCACATAACCATTCTGGCTGACACTGTGTTTTCTCGTTCTTGGTTTTCGATGAATGAAGCTTCTCAGGCACAAGGTCATAAATGTGTCTTGATAGAAGAGATCTGATCACTTTCACTGTTTGGGGCAGTGTATAAATCAGTGAAAGGCCCTGAATCACAGGATGGGTTTAACATAATTCCAGCAGAGTTGGCTTAACACTGACATCAATATTACCTTGCTTGAGGGGCTTTTACAGGTGTTTAAATCACTCGTTATTAGTAAATGGTGCACTCTTTGTGAGATGAGGCTGGAGAATCATCTGTTCCTGGGCTATCAAAGTAGGAGGGTGTTTAGCTTCTCCACAAAAAGGAATTCAATAGTGGGAACAATAAAGTCTTACTTAGGTTTCTGTTGCTATCCTCAAACATTTTGACCAGAAGCCGCTTGCAGGAGGCAAGGGGTTTTCCCACCTTACAGCTCCCAGGTCTCATAGTCCATCACTGAAGACTGCCATGACAGGAACTCAGGCAGGAAACTGGAGGCAGAGAAGAGACCAGGGAGACATGTTACGTGCTGGCTTCGTTCTGTGGATGCTTTTTTTTTTAAAATATTTATTTATTTATTATACAATATTATGTCAGTGTATATGCCTGCAGGCCAGAAGAGGGCACCAGACCCCATTACAGATGGTTGTGAGCCACCATGTGGTTGCTGGGAATTGAACTCAGGACCTTTGGAAGAGCAGACAATGCTCTTAACCTCTGAGCCATCTCTCCAGCCCCCTGTGGATGCTTTTACAGCTGACTTCTTATTCAGCTCTGGCCCACCAGCCCAGGGGTACTGTCCCCACTAAGCTGGGCCCTCCCTCAACTGTCATTATTCAAGATGATACCTTACAGACTGGCCCACAGGGAACTTGATAGGGTCATTTTCTAAACTGAGGCTCCTCTTCCTAGATAATTCTAGCTTATTTCAAGTTGACAGAAACCAACCAGGCAAAAATTTCTCCTCTTAGTTTTGTCTTCCATTAAGTAATATATAATATTTTTCAGCACAAACTTTACCTTTTATTAAAATTGTTTATAAGTACTTATGAGTTTTGATAATGCTTGGTTTTTAAATTTTTTTATAATCATAACGAATCCAATCTTTTGTTTTTAACTATCTGTTACATGCTTTGGAATGCTTTGCTTGTCTATATCTGTGTTTTACATTTTTTAATTGTGCAAGGTGCCTGTGTGTGTGTGTGTGTGTGTGTGTGTGTGTGTGTGTGTTTGCAAATGTGTACATAGGTACATGACTATGCCACAGCATGTATCTGGAAGTGAAGGGACAAGTGCAGGATTGCCATCTTCCCTTCCACCATGTGAGGCTGGCAGGCTTAGAACAAGTGCTTTTTCTCTTAGAGTCATATCCCTGCGCCACACCCTACTCCTGCGTAGGAGAAGGTCTCATATAGCGTAGACTAGCTGTGAATTCATTGTGTTCTTGATCATTACCGTGAACTGCCTGAGCCTTTTACTGCCAAGTCTTGAATGCCAGATTACAGGCATGCTCCAATATCTGGTCTCTGTGAAAATAAAACTATTTTTGATTCTGATAATAAATATCATCCCATAGATTCAAAAAGGACATTGCTTGCCTTGTGTAAAAGAGAGACAAGGCAGGGCTGGCATGTCACTTGGTCAGTAGGGTGCTTCCCTACAATGCACAGAGCCCTGTGTTCAATCGGCGGCCCTGCATGAGCTGAGCGTGGTGATACATGTGCAGTCTGAGCAATCGGGACGAGAACAGGGTCAGGACTTCTGTAGTCAATAACATTCCACTGGGTGTGGGCATGTGGGTGTGTCATTGTGTGTGTTCCATTCTGCTTATCCTCACAGCCATTGATGAACCCTGGTCGTTTCCATTTCCTGGGTATTATGCGGGATAATGATCATTTGGGTTAAAAACGTCTCAGTTGTCTTGGGTATATTCTGGTGGTAGAATTTCCTGTTTATATGGCTAGTCTTGTGTTTTGAGACAAGGTCTCCCTCTATAGCCTAGGCTATTCTTGGAACTCACAATGTAACACCAGCTGGCCTTAAACTCATGAAACTTTTCTTCCCTCAGCACCCCCAGCCACCAGTGTTCCATCTGTGAGCCACCACATCTTCCTTGCATTTAACCTTTTGAGGAAATTCCCAGGTGTGTTTCATGGCTACACCATTTACCCTGCCACGGGCCGTGTGCAAGTCCCCATGCTCTCTGCCCTAGCCTCATTTTTCCTTTGCTTTGCTGTACGAATCAGGAACATATTCTAATAAGTCAACATTATCCTATGACTGAATGAGACTGACTATATTTTCAATAGCTCATAGTGATCTTTTATTTTTAGTTTTAGAGATGTCTATTTAAATTCTTTGTAATTAAAAAAAAATTTGCCTCAAAAGATTTGGGTTGTTCTTTTGATCTTGACACTCCAAAGGCTGAGATGGGAAGATTGCCATGGTCTGAGGCTAGCTCTAAAAGTGAGTTCTTGACTAACTTGGGCAATAGAGTGAGATCCTTTCAAAATTATTCTGTTATAGGAGTTCTTTATGTATTGTGAATATTAAACTCTATTTTACAAGGGAAGTAGCTCAATGGGAGAACACTTGCCTACAGATGCAAGGCCTTGGGTTTCATCCCTAGAATGGCACTGGCTCTGGGTTCAGGGTCAAGGTAGGTTTCTTTGACTGGCCCTTTTACCCTACATTACCTGTTTCCTTCTAAGAGTTCTATGGTTTTTTTTAATTAATTTTTGATCCCAGTCATTTCCCCGACCCCTCACATCTGCCTTCCACCCTGTACTCCCGTCCCCATAAAAAAAAAATAGAAGAAAAAAGGAAAAAAAACCAGAAAATTTAAAAATCTTGTCATGAAAGCTGCAGTGTGACACAGTGAGACACACTGTCAACCCCTTTGTCCATATATCTTTACTTGCAGGTGTTCGTTGAAGAAAGTCATTGGTCTGGTGTAGGCGGAATTTCTCTGTAACTGCTCAGCTGCTCCCAAATAACCACCCAGAGACTCATTAATTATAAATGTTCAGCCAATAGTTTGGCATGTTATTAACTAGCTCTTACAACTTAAATTAACCCATTTCAATCAATCACATGCTACCACATGGCTCATTGCTGATTGCCTCATTTTGTATATATCCTGTTCCCTCTGCATCTGGCTGGTGACTCCTTTGACGCTACCCTTCTTCTTTCCAGCATTCTCTCTGCCCCCAAAATCCTGCTTAGCTATCAACCAATCAGCTTTTTATTAACAATAAGAGCAATTCATATTTGCAGTGTACAAAGATTGTTCCCCAGCAGTCTTGTTTGAGGCCTCTGGTTTCTACTGTACTACGGATACCAGGTCTTTACTAGGACTCTTCCTGGGTGTCCTGCTGTTGTCCTGTGTCATGGAGATCCTACAACTTAAGGTCTGCAAGTCAACTTCCTTCATGTGCTCTAGCAGGTCAGATGGGGTGGATGTTGGGCTGCCCAAGTTCTAGCCCTGGATCTGGGCCTGGGAAGCTGTAAGGCTGTTCTGCCAGATGAGAAATGGGGCTAGTTCTCCCATGTTTATAACTTCAGGGCTAGTTCACCCACACCACCGTTTATAGGGTTGGCTCTCCTGCATGACCACAGGTCAGCTCTCCTACCTGCCGAGACGTTGATGTTCGCTCTTATATTTGTCATTAATTCGTTCTGAGTTATCTTTTATGAGTTGGAAGCAAGAATCTAGCTGTGGGCCAGGCGGTGGTGGCACACACCTTTAATCCCAGCACTCGGGATGCAGAGACAGGCGGATCTCTGGGAGTTCGAGGCCAGCCTGGTCTACAGAGCTAGTTCCAGGACAGGCACCAAAGCTACAGAGAAACCCTGTCTTGAAAAAACAACAACAACAACAAAAAAAGAATCTAGCTGTGTCCTTTTTCTTGTGCAAAGCCATTTGTTCTCACACTAGTGGCTGGGGAGGTGTTGAAGGGATCCCTCCAGGTGCCATACAGGGAAGTTGACTATGAAAAGAGATAAGAATGAAAACCCCATCGGCATGGATCAGACTTCGGGAGTCTAATAACAAGCAGTTTATTCCCAACTATAATTTGGCAAAAAAAAAATAAAAGTTTTCTGGTCTAATACAATCCCCACTGCACACGAAAGCATAATTACATTGAAACTCAACTTAGGGCACATGTCATTTCTTCCTAAATGATGGGTTCTGGAGATGGGCTACCAGTACTAGCTTAAGGGCCTAAGGGTCTTGCCTGGTCTTAGTCATAGGGATAGCATAGAGGTCATTTGGGCTATTAGCTACCTCTGGTCCTGGTTGTGGAAGGTTGGGGGAACCTCTGGCAACTGGGTCATTTAGAATACTATCCACTTCCAGTCTTGGCTATAGGAGCTTGATATGGCCTGGCCCAACAGATGACACAGACAATCAGGCTATTAATCACTTCCAATTACCAGATTTCTGAATGAAAGAAGGTTTTACACCCTTCCCATTAGAAAGACAGTCCTGTGTGCTTAACATTCCTGGTTTCTCTAGAGATCTCTGGGAGCAAGATACTTCATGCTATGCCTCCAACAAGATGTCTTATTTATTTTGTGAGTCTAGTGAGCAACATAGGGCTCCCCCTATGCTCTATGATCTTCAGATGCTGCTGATGGCAGGATCTTCGTGGGTGTGCTTTCTAAAGAGATGTTAGGACCTCTGAGAAGGTTTGTTCTGAAACCATCTAATGATCAAAGCACACTTGAGAACTCTCACTTGGGATTCTTGAGTGATGGAAACTATTGATGTGGAATGTCCTTCCGTATATGTGTTGCTTTTATTGGATAATAAATAAAGCTGCTTTGGCCTATGACAGGGCAAAATATAGCCAGGTTGGAAGAGATAGAGAGAGAGAGTAGGTGGAGTCAAGGAGATGCCATGTAGCTGCTAAAAGAGAAAGACTCCTGCCGGTAGGCCACAACCTTGTGAAAATACATAAATTTATAGAAATGAGTTAATTTAAGATGTAAGAGTTAGTTAAGAAGAAGCCTGAGTTAATAGGCCAAACAGTGCTGTAATTAATATAGTTTCTGTGTTATCATTTGGGTCTGGGTAACAGACGAGCATTCTTTGCTTACAAACAATGTGTTGCTTTCCAGACCAGCTCTTCGCTAACTTGGACAGGTTCCCGAACCTGAAGGAATTGTCAGTGAGTCTAACTGGCAAACCAGATGTACTTTCAGTCATCCCTGGAGATTTCCTAAGCCTCCACCACATAGAGAAGTTATGCATCCAGACTTCCACAGAGTCTGACATCTCCAAACTGGGTAAGGATGGTGCCTGGATCTCCCAAGGTCGTGTTTCAGCTGGAAAAGCTTCTTAGCTGATAATTGTTAGAATCATTAAATCATAATTAGTTGGGATGGAGAGATGGCACCGTGGGTAAGAACACTAATTGCTCTTCTATTAGACCTGATTCAATTCCCGTCACCCACATGGCAGCTTAAACCTGCTTGTGATTCCAGTTTCAGTGCTTCTGACACCCTCACACAGACAGAAATACCTGCAAAACACCAATAAACATTAAATAAAAAAATAAATTATTAAAAAATAACTAGATCATCATTAGTTAAAACATCTGTGGGCCTGACAGCATGAACCACGTCCTTGGGAAGGTGTAGGAACAGCGCTCTTCCTCATGAAGAGGGCAGACAATCATTTGTAACCCTGAGTTCTTGACATGACTGTGACTGCCCTGAGCTCTTCACAAATGCTAACTCACCCTTCATCCCCTTGTGAAAGAAAGCACAATGATTATTGCTAGTTTTCAGCTGGGAAATTGAGGTCAGCCACTGCTCATGTTTGTCCAGCTGAGAAAATGCTTCCTCAAAGGAGAAGATTTGAGTCCACGGCCTGAGCTTTAAACTCCCAACACACTTCCTCTCCACGGCAGTTTGTGGGGTTCTTTTCTTTTGCTGTTGTTTTAGTGGCACTTGCAGATTTGCCTGCTGAGGAGAAGGAAATCTGAACTGCGGCCACCTGGACCTTTTCTCCATTTCCCTCCATCCCAGCCTCCTGTTGGTGGACAGCTGTGCAGCCATCTTTCTAGAACACGGCATTTAGCAAGTGACTCAGGCACCCTCAGATCCTTCATTTAGTAAACTCTGTTCACTGAAGACTAAAGAAATATAAACCTGGAGCTGACAAGCAGGCCAATAGCGGTTGAGGCGGGGCTTGGTGGCGTATGCCTGTCATCACAGCACTTGGGAGGCTGCTGCAGGACTGCCACAACTTCAGTGACAGCCTAGCCATGTGATGATTTCCAGGGCAACATGACCCACAGAAACAAAACCAACCAAGAAGCCAAAAAAAAAAATCTGTCCAACAAGTTGGGTCAATGGGTGCTTGCTGCCAAGCTCAATAAGAAGTGGGGTCTCTGGGATCCCTTAGCAAAAGGATAGAAGAGCTTTCTCCCAAAGTTGTTCTCTGGCAACTGCTTGTGGGTTACGGCACTTTTGTGTCTTTCCGTGCGTGCATGCGTGCGCACACACACACACCAAATTATTACATTGAAAAATATTTTTAAGTTGTGCTTCAGAGTTTCCTCTCTTTTACGTTCCTCTGTGAAGAATTCCTGCTGTTTAGGACAGTGTGCAAACACAGAGACGTTAGGGTGCTGATACTGCAGGTGAAATATGGAGAAGAGAAAACGGATCCAGAGAGGGCCAGGAACTTGCCCAGGTCATCTGCTCTCTAGTCAGCTGCAGAAGCTGAGCACACGCCCACCATGGCCTGAGCACTAGATCACTGCGTCACTGCCTGTTTAATTGGTGTGGCTGGGATATGGATTGAGAGGTCAGTTTGGATAGGAATTTGTAGCCTTCTCTAATTTCTGAAACTCCTTCATCTTTTCCAGTTAAATTGATTCAGAACTCTCCAAATCTTCATGTTTTCCGGCTGAAAGATACTTTCTTTTCGGATTTTGAGTCTCTTGTGACTGCGCTTGCTTCCTGCAAGAAACTCAGAGAGATTGAGTTTTCTAGACAATGCTTTGAAACCATGCCATTTGGTAAGAATGATACAGTGTTGACTTCAGGTGCTCCTGTGTACAAAGTCATTAAATACTCTAGAGTTCAGATGCAACTAATGTCACAGAAACCATGACAGCACTGACTTCAGTGAGGCTTTCCCAGCAGTGATCTGTGTCTACAATGTAAACATTCCCTGTGCCTAGTCATAGTAATTCAATCGGAATATCATGTCACCTTTATCACTTTGAGATACTCTTATTTCCACAGTATTCCTCCATGTCACAGGAAACGTATCTGAACTAACTAAATTTATTTTCCCTTTCCTAGTCACTATTTTGCCAAAATTTGTTTCACTGAAGATATTGGATCTTAAATGCCAACAATTTCCAGATAGGGAAACATCAGAAAAGTTTGGTAAGTTTATAAAACAGTGTTTCTTAATGTGTTCTTTATCCTCCCTCCTCGTCCTCCTTCAGTGAACTCATGACAAAGTGAGCTGTGTACAGCTGTCCCTTGACATTCACGGCAGCTGGGTCCAGGACCTCTGCTAATGTAAACACTAGAAGATCCTTCACTCTGTGGTATAAAATGGTGCCTTTTTAGCCATAACCCCACATATCCTCCATATACTGTAAAACATCTCTCAACTGCTTACAGTGCCTAATGCCATGTAAATGCTATGTAAACAGGTGTTACTCTGTGTTGTTCTGGGAATAATGATGAGGGAAAAATATCTGTACATGTTTGCCACAGACACGATTTTTAAAAATTGAACCAGTGGTTGGTGGAATCTGCTGATACAGAGGGTCAGCTGTACCAGCCGTGCTGGTCCTTAGGAGGACACCATAATGATGCTCAATATCACTATTGACTCCTTAGAGTCACTAACTTCTTAGGAGAGAAATTGACCCTGACCTCTATGCCAATTCATCTGTCCCTCTCCAAATATTCTATATCCTGTTTGTTCCAACGGTTTCAGAATACATACTAAGACTTCTGTTTAGTTCAAAAAAAAGTAATCTGTAATAAATCATACTGAGCAAAATGATAAGTGTAGAGAGATTATAAACTTTTTTGAGTTAAAAAAATCATTTAGAAAAGTAATGTGCTTCGCTGGCAAACATGAGCAGGGAGACAGTGGTGGTATGGGGTAGACAGCTCTGTCTTCACAGCGCTCCCAGACTTTAGTGTGCATAAGGAGGGCCTGACCCCTTTCTCTTCCCTTCTGTAGAGGCAGCTGATGTGTGTTTTCTTCGGTTTTGGAGGTGCTGGTAATCGGGTGTGGTAAAGCAGCAGCGACAACATCAGGTCACTGTCATGTGTCACAGGTTGACTGCATGCTGGCTATAATGAGAGGTTCCCCAAATATTACAAATTATTATTTGTAATAATTTACAAACATTAAAATAGGAGGCTGGTTAGCCCAGACAGAAGGAAGCAAGTATTTGGCTTCCGGTACCCAGCTTGGAATGAATCCTTAATGAAGCAAATTATTTTTATTTCTTTAAAAATGAGTGCATATATATTGTTGCAAAGTGAAGTTGAGAATTTTCCTCAGAGAGCTCTGCCAAAAATATAGATTTTTTTCACGAAAAATGCACGGGAGGTGCCCAGCAAGGAGAAACTTGGCTCCAAGGTTGACAACCTGAGTTGGATCCCTGGGACCCATATGATGGAAGGAGAAAGATTCCACTTCTGCAGGCTGTCCCCTGCCTCTAAACCCCTAAACCCATACCATGCCACACACACACACACACACACACACACACGATAAATACACACAAATGTAATTTAAGTTGTTTTTTAAATGTCAGGAAGAAAGAATCACAAGTTGGAAATATTGGTGCAGACTCAGTTTGTTAGCTCGTAAACATACATACATCCATATATGTATATAGAAATCTAGGTTTCTCTACACAGGAATCTCTTGGGATTGTCACGCGAGAGACCAGAATGTGCTTTACTAGTAAAAGACACCAGTGCTCAGCTGCTCACTTCTTTCCTGTTTTCCATACACAGCGCTAGGATCATTTCTTTCAGTGAGTAGATGGCTTAAGTAACCCATTTGAGAAAGAGCACTTACAACCTGGGAGTGGTGGCACATGCCCGTGATCCCATCACTAGGAGATTGAGGCAGGAGGATTATTAGTTCCAAGCCAGCCTGAGCTGTCTTTTAAAAGCCCAAAACAAAGCATTCAACCCAACTGATGAATCTTATGTCATGCATACTGATATAAGTGCTGTTGGTACATATGGGAACTGAAATTGTATAACCAGATTTGCTGCTTTAAGCAGATATGGCAAGAACAAGAAAGTCCCTGAGTTTTCATAGGTGTCTCGGGCTCGGGAGAGCTGCTGGCTACCATTCTTGCTTTTATAGAAACAATAGCGTAAAGACAAGGCTCAGTTATTGAGTACGTTTGTGACTGTGTGCCTGTGTGCAGGTCAAGGATGTGGGGATGGAATCCAGGGTCTCAAGCATGCTAATCAAGCACTGACTGTGTCACTCTGTCCCTGCCAAATCCCTGGACTCGGTTTCTTTCTTTCTTTCTTTCTTTCTTTCTTTCTTTCTTTCTTTCTTTCTTTCTTTCTTTCTTTCTTTCTTTCTTCCTTTTGGCTTTTTTGAGACAGGGTTTCTCTGTGGTTTTGGAGCCTGTCCTGAAACTAGCTCTTGTAGAACAGGGTGTCGCTGGAATTAAAGGTGTGCGCCACCATCACCTGGCTTTCTTTAAAAAGAAAAAGATTTATTTTATTTATTATGTATATAGTGCTCTGTCTGCATGTATAACTGGAGGCCAGAAGAGGGCACTAGATCTCATTACAGATGGTTGTGAGCCACCATGTGGTTGCTGAGAATTGAACTCAGGACCTCTGGAAGAGCAGCCAGGGCTCTTAACCTCTGAGCCATCTCTCCAGCCCCACCTGACTTGATTTCTAAATACCCAGTCTTAAAAGAATCGGAGTTCTGTGGAGACGTGATTCATTCAAGAACTGAAACAGGAAAAGCCAAAGATAAATCTAGAACATTGGTCCATGATAGAAAGTTTTCAAAAATAGTTTCTGTGGGGCCTCAGGAGTAGAGTAAGTGATCATGTGACATACAGTGTCCTGCTAAGCAAGAGGGAAGAAAGGCTGCCATGGTGGTGGACCATGTTTTAATGCCCAGTGTGGGTCTTCTCAGTGTGCAATCACTAGGGGGGTGGCGGGAGGTGGGATGGTGAAGAAGGGTCTGGGGTGGAGGCCTTGTAGAGTCAGTGGTGTGACCTGAGACCAAAGGAAGCCTGGTTGTGAGAAAGGAAGTAGAATGGAGAGACAGCCTGGACTTGTGCTGAGAGACAGGTTAGGGAGGACAGAGAAGCCAGCTGCAAAGAGCAGCAGGAACAGCTGTGTCCTGACCCCTTCTCTTTTCCGTGAAGAGGAAGTGACCAGGAGGGTGGGGCTCCTAGGCTGCAGATGTCCAGGTCATAGCTGCTCACGATGGGACAGCTGCTGAGGATGGCTTTGTGGTGTCTCCCTCAGCCCAGGCTCTGGGTTCTCTCAGGAACCTGGAGGAACTGCTCCTTCCCACTGGGGATGGGATCCAGCAAGTGGCCAGACTGATTGTCCGGCAGTGTCTGCAGCTTCAGCGTCTCCGAGTTCTTTACTTCGTGGAGACCTTGGATGACGACAGCGTGATGGAGATCGGTGAGTTTCAAAGGCCAGCGTCATCGCTGAGCTGCCTGCTGCAAGTGTCTATGAGAACACCCGACTCCCATAGTCCAGTGTCCTCCCTCACTTCCGCTCTCAGGCTGCTGCCTCTTCTGTCCTTCTGCACGGTTTGGGTTCATCCTGGTCAGACTGGGCAGGCCGACAGCCTCTTTGGGGCAGCTAGAGAAGCTACCCAGTCTGTGGGTTTGCTTTTCCAGTGCTACGGCTCACTCATGCATGCTAGGCTAGTGTCCTACGCTTCACCCCAGCCCCCACAAATCTGTATGGTGTTTCACAAACCTGGCAAGATACTCTTTTTATTAGGTATGTATTTCCAATATGTATAGAAAGCTGTAAGAGTCTGCAGTGAAGAGCTGTTACCATTTCTTCTACTCTGGGTCAGCTGGGCACGACTTTTCTCCCCTTTCAAGGACGTGGAAATGGCTTTTGCCTTTATCTTTTCAATTCTTTCCCAGCACATTCTGTTTTGAAGTCACTCTCACTTGGGTTTCTGCCTGCATCGTTTCTTTTGTTTAGTGCCAGTTCTCAGTGTTTTCATGACATGATGTCCTTATCCGTGAGGGGTCTTTTCCCCAGCTCAGTAGTTCTTAAGATTTGCTTTTTTTCTCTCTCTAACAGAGTCTCACTATATAGCCCAGGCTGGCCTAGAACTCCCGATCCTCCTGCTTCAGCATCCAGAGAAGCCAGAGCTAGAACCTATGCTTTGTGGCAGTCAACATAAACTTTATTTTGTCTTCCCAAAGTCCATAGGTTGAAGTCCGAACCCCAAAGTGACTGCACTTGGGCATAGTCATGGCCACCAAGCCAACTGAAACAGCAGCTGTGCCCAGCTGGGGGCCTGTGGAACTGATGGAATCTGAGGCTGGACAGCTTTTTGTTGGTTTTAGTCAATACATTTGCCAAATTATCCTTCATTGTTTCCTTCTGCATACAGCAGAACTCAACCTGATTTGGGGCCAGCGAGGTCTGTGGATGTGAGGTTACTGCTAAGACCTTAAATAAGATGGTGGGAGGCATGGTTGGGAGAGGAGGCACTGGGACATTTTTGAATAGTAAAATCACTTGTGTCCTGGAACCAGGTCCATTTGAAGAACTTTTAAAACTAAGCCTAGAAGCCCGACAGTGGTGGCCCATACCTTTAATCCCAGCACTCGGGAGGCAGAGGCAGGTGGATCTCTGTGAGTTTGAGGCCAGCCTGGTCTACAGGACAAGTTCCAGGAGAGGCTCCAAAGCTACACAGAGAAACCCTGTCTCAAAAAAGAAAACAAACAAACAGCCCAGAAGTGTCAGGAGTTCTAAAACAGACTGGAGAAGAAAGGAGAGGTTCTGCTGGGGTGCACTTCAGGGGTGTGTTAGAGAGGCACACACCTGTAGTCTCGGCACTCAGGAGGCAGAGGCAGGTAGAGCTCTGTAGAAGTGCACGGCCAGCCCAGTCTACACAGTGAGTTCCTTACCAGCCAGAGCTCCATAGTGAGAGTCTAAAAAAGTCAATGAGCCGGGCGGTGGTGGCACACACCTTTAATCCCAGCACTCGGGAGGCAGAGGCAGGCGGAGCTCTGGGAGGTCGAGGCCAGGCTGGTCTACAAGAGCTAGTTCCAGGACAGGCTCCAAAGCTACAGAGAAACCCTGTCTCGAAAAACCAAAAAAAAAAAAAAAAAAAGGTCAATGAACAGAGCAGGGAGCAGAGTTTTGATCTGACAATTAAAACTGAAGCAAAAGCACTGCTAGGTCCCCACTCCCCACTCCCAGTCATGGACTCGGGCTGAGACCTTACCCTGTCTTGCATTTTCTACAGAACTCTAAGTAACCAGGAAGTCATTTGGGCAAACCGAAGAGCAGTTACAGTCAAAGGACAAGCTTTTAGGACTGTCACCTTCCCTGCTCTGCAGAAAGGGAGACACTGTTGGCACAGTTTCTCAGTCCCCTATGCTGTAACCTGTTCCATAGGCGTGCCCTGCCCTGACCTATGTCCCCTGTGAGACCAGAAGAGAAGCCCGCATTGCCGTGACATATGTCCTCTGTGAGACCAGAAGAGAAGCCCGCATTGCCCTGATCTATGTCCTCTGTGAGACCAGAAGAGAAGCCCGCATTGCCGTGACCTATGTCCTCTGTGAGACCAGAAGAGAAGCCCGCATTGCCCTGACATATGTCCTTCTGTGAGACCAGAAAAGAAGTCCACATTGCCCTAACAGCCAAAACTCCATGCTCGACTTCGTGGTTTCTGCTTCCTCCTGAATCAACCAAGCATCTCTTTAGGGTTTTCAAAGAATGATCTTTAAAACATATTTAAAGTCAAGCATTTTAGCGCATGCCTTTAATCCCAGATGTTAGAAGGCAGAGGTAGGCAGATGTGAGTTCTAGGCCAGCCTCATCTACATGAGTTAGTTCTAGATGAGGTTCATCTACATAAGTGAGTTCTAGACCAGCCTCATCTACATAAGTGAGTTCTAGACCAGCCTCATCTACATAAGTGAGTTCTAGACCAGCCTCATCTACATAAGTGAGTTCTAGACCTGACTCATCTACATAAGTGAGTTCTAAGCCAGCCTCATCTACATAAATAAGTTCTAGGCCAGCCAGGGCTATGTAGTAGGATCTTGGCGGAGGGGGGGGGGAGATAGGTGGGTAATAACTTTGTAAACTTTTTTTTTGTTTTTTTTTTTTGATTTTTCAAGACAGGGTTTCTCCGTAGCTTTTGGTTCCTGTCCCAGAACTAGCTCTTGTAGACCAGGCTGGCCTTGAACTCACAGAGATCCACCTGCCTCTGCCTCCCGAGTGCTGGGATTAAAGGCGTGCGCCACCACCGCCCGGCTAACTTTGTAAACTTTATCCAAGTCCTTGGCATTTAGTCTTCATAAATATTTTGGTTTGCTCTCTTTCCAGCCAAGGGAGCAACCAGCGGAGGTCTCCAGAAACTTGAAAACTTAGATCTTTCAATGAATCACAAGATCACAGAGGAAGGGTACAGAAATTTCTTTCAAGTCCTGGACAACCTGCCAAACTTGCAAAACCTGGATATTTCCCGGCATCTTCCAGAACGCATCCAAGTTCAGGCCACCACTGTCAAGGCTCTGAGTCAGTGTGTGTCCCGTCTGCCCAGCCTCACCAGGCTCGGGATGCTCAGTTGGCTCCTGGATGAAGAGGATCTGAGGGTGATTAATGCTGTGAAGGAAAGGCACCCTCAGTCCAAATACTTGATTGTTCATTGGAGGTGGGTAGTACCCTTCTCTCCTGTCATTCAGAAGTGAAGGATGCAGCCGAAGATTACTGTCGGGTCTCAAAACTCAATTTTTGAATACATTTCACTCTAAACAAGCATGGTGTATCCAGTACTTAAGAGATTAAGACAGTAAGATCAAGAGGTTGAGTCCAGCCTGGATTGCTAGCAAGACCTAAGCAGAACCTAACTATTATATACAAGTCTACTCCTAAACTGCATCAGGCTGGTAACTGAAAACCTGCATGCCCATCACTAAACTTAGGAGCTATGAAAGCAGGCCTTGTCCGTCCTCCTGTCTAAAGACTAGAGCCTCACTCAAGTTCACACCAAGAATCCCTCACTGCCAAAGTCAACCGGAAGGGCGGGGAAAGAAACACTGATCTGTGTAAAAGTCACAGCATGGAAGGCATATTTGATGGAGGTAAGGAATGTCCAGTTTAAGGATGAGTCAGTCCCACACACGATGAAGCACAAGTCGACTTTACCACAGGACGCAGACGACTCTTTTCAGAGATGCTCTTCAGTCTTCTCAGGGCTTCTGTGCACTCAGCAGCCTCGGTGTGGCCTTGCTTGCTCACACCATCTCTCATCCATGGCCAACGTGAGGAAGACTTTGGACTTAGAGAAAACTGATTTTGTTATAGAGGATTTGGGGGAGTTACATATATCATGATAGCTTTTTAATTTTGTTGAGAATCCACTCTGCTTTATGTGATTTAATTTTGTAAGGATTTCTGGATATGTTGACTTGATTGTGGTAATTGTCATTTCATAATTGCCATTGCTCTAGAGGTGGTGGGACCTGGGAGAATGGAGCCAATAAATGAGGTGTACTAAAGTCTCATACAATAGCCAGCTTTATTCAGAGCAGCAGACAGTTTATACTCTGAGGGTTAAGAGAGGTCACCTAAGTAAAGTTCTCTTGAGTTTAGGCTGTATACAAGGACAAGCTATACATAGCAAAAACATGGTTTTCTATAAAGCAGCAATTCTCAACCTGTGAGTCAAGACCCTTTGTGTGTCAAACGACCACTTTCACAGTGATTGCCTAAGACCATTGGAAAACACAGATATTTATACCACGATTCATAACAGCAGCAAAACTAGTTATGAAGTAGCAATGAAAGTAATTTTATGGTTGGGGCACGACATGAAGAACCGTGTTAAAGGACTGCAACATTAGGAAGGCTGAGGACCACTCTAAAGAGGCAATATAAAGGATGGCTTAAGCATTTAATTGAATAACAACGCAAGCAATAATGAGTAATCCGAAGTAAACTCACTCCTATCTGCTACACCTGGGAGGAGCATGCAATCACATTCCAAAAACAATTCTGTGTTTTGAAGAAACAAACTGAGGTCACGAGACTCGTGTTTTCTTGGAATTTTCTCATACTACATATATAATCTGTTGACAAGTCCTGGCAATTCCACTTGCAAAATGCAGTGGATTTCACAGGGTTAGCCACATCTGTGAAAGCTGCAGCACATTTTCGCCATGCAATCAGAGCGCCCCCTGGAGGTCGGAACACGCTCTACCTCACTATTCTATTCTTCAAAATTTTTCAAAAACCTTGAAAGAACGGTACTCAACTTCATTTGGAAAAGCAAAAAACCCACGATAGCCAAAACAATCCTGTACAATAAAAGAACTTCTGGAGGCATCACAATCCCTGACTTCAAACTCTACTACAGAGCTACAGTACTGAAAACAGCCTGGTATTGGCATAAGAACAGACAGGAAGACCAATGGAAACGAATAGAAGACTCAGATATCAATCCACACATCTTTGAACACCTGATCTTTGATAAAGAAGAAAAAAATATCAAATGGAAAAAAGAAAGCATATTTAACAAGTGCTGCTGGAATAAGTGGACATCAACATGTAGAAGAATGAAAAATAGACCCATATCTATCACCATGCACAAAACTCAAGTCCAAATGAATCAAAGAACTCAATATAAAGCCAGCCACACTGAACCTTATAGAAGAGAAAGGGGGGAGTACACTTGAACGCATTGGCACACGGAACCACTTCCTAAATATAACCCCAGCAGCACAGACACTGAGAGAAACAATTAATAAATGGGACCTCCTGAAACTGAAAAGCTTCTGGAAAGCAAAGGACATGGTTAACAAGACAAAAACGACAGCCTACAGAATGGGAAAAGATCTTCACATCAGACAGAAGTCTGATCTCCAAAATATACAAAGAACTCAAGAAATTAGACACCAAAAGAACACATAACCCAATAAAAAAAATGGAGTACAGACCTCAACAGAGGAATCTAAAATGGCTGAAAGACACTTAAGGAAATGTTCAACATCCTTAGTCATCAGAGAAATGCAAATAAAAACAACTCTGAGATTCCAGCTTACACCTGTAAGAATGGCCAAGATCAAAAACACTGATGACAACTTAAGCTGGAGAGGATGTGGGGTAAAGGGAACACTTCTGCATTGCTGGTGGGAATGCAAGCTGGTACAGCCCCTTTGGATGTCAGTGTGGCGATTTCTCAGAAAATTAGGAAACAACCTTCCTCAAGACCCAGTAATACCACTTTTGGGTATATATCCAAAGGACACTCAATCGTGCCACAAGGACATGTGCTCAACTATGTTCATAGCAGATTTGTTTGTCATAGCCAGAACCTGGAAACAACCTAAATGTCCCTCGACCAAAGAATGAACGGATAAGGAAAATGTGGTGCATTTACACAATGGAGTACTACACAGCAGAAAAAATAATGACAGCTTGATGATGGAGGAAGGTCATTGGCTAATAAAGGAACTGCCTTGGCCCATGTTATTGGTTAGGACATAGGTAGGTGGAGTAAACAGAACACTGGGAGGAAGAGGAAGTGAGGTCAGACTCGACAGCTCTCCTCTCTGGAGCAGACGCCTCAGATAGACGCCATGCTCCCTGCTCCAGGGAAGATGCACGCTATGAAGCTCTGACCCAGGATGGACTTAGGCTAGAATCTTCCCGGCAAGACCGGTGCTATACAGATGATAAGAAATGGGCTAGTCCAGGTGCGAGAGTTAGCCTAGAACAGGCTAGGTAGAAAAGGGCCAGGCAGTGATTAAATGAATACAGTGTCTGTGTAATTATTTCAGGTAAAGCTAACCGGGCAGGCGGCTGGGGTGTTGGGGACGCAGCCCCGCCGCCGCTCCTTATTACTACAGCTTGAATTTTGCAGGAAAGTGGATGGAGCTAGAAAACATTTTGAGTGAGGTAACCCAGACCCAGAAAGACAATTGTCACATGTACTCTCTCATAAGTGGTTTTTAAACATAAAGCAAAGAAAGCCAGCCTACAAACCACAAGCCCAGAGAACTTAGACAACAATGAGAACACTGAGAGAGACTTACATAGATCTAATCTACATGGGAAGTAGAAAAAGACAAGATCTCCTAAGTAAATTGGGAGCATGGGTACCTTGGGGGAGGATTGAAAGGGGGAGGTGAGAGGCAGGGAGGGGAGCAGAGGAAAAAGTAGAGCTCAGTATCAATTAAAAAATATTATACCTGATTCAAGCTCAGCACACTAGGCAAATTCATCAGCCCTGAACTTTCAGAACTATGAGCCAAAATTAATATGGGGTGCGGGGCAGGGGTTCGAGACAGGGTTTCTCTGTTGCTTTAGAGCTTGTCCTGGAACTAGCTCTTGTAGACCAGGCTGGCCTCAAACTCAGAGATCCACCTGCCTCTGCTTCCCAAGTGCTAGGATTAAAGGTGTGTGCCACCACTGCCCTAACCAACCCTATTTCCATTTTGTTTGAGAAAGATAGAGCGCATGTGTACACGTGAGTATGGATATGCCCATGCCCACACGCGGAGTCTTTTCGCTGTCTGTGTTTATTCCCTTGAGAACCTAGAACTTGGGGGTTTGGCTAGGCTAATGGCCAGCAACCCAGTAGTCCTCTTGCTGTACCTTTCCCCTGCCCCTTCCCAGGGAGCCATCTCCGCTGCCATTTTCTTTAGTTCAGCCTTTTTCTCTGTTGTTACTGTATTAGATGTGGTCTCGTTATGTTGGCCAGGCTGGTCTTAACTGCTGAATCCTGCTACCTCAGTTTCTCAAGTAGCCTGGACTGCATCATATGCCAACAGAGAATGTATCCTAGTTCCAGCTAGAGCAAGTCCCAGCATTTAAAAAAGGTGAGCACTTGCCGGAATGAATAACCTCAGTCCAAATAAATGTGTTAGCTACTAAAGGGAAATAAAATTAATGTTAATGTCTAATATCTGGTTAGAAGTTAACTGGATAGATTAATAATTAAATTTAACCTGAAAATTAACCAATGAAGTTGTACCCAATCTATAACAGCCAATAGTTGTGAAAGGTAATAGTCCCTTCTGAAAGCTCACGTATTTGGCAAAGCTACTTACTAGGTACTGACTGTTCATTAATTGAATAATACTTACTTGACGGCTAATATACTAGGCACATAGGGAGCTTATTAACTTTGTTTATCTAGCCAAAACTTACTCTGTTTCTACGGTAGTGGAGATGAAACCCAGGGCCTTGTACAAGTTCTATGGACTCCATCTGAACAGAGGGCACATACTGATCTTTTCCTCCAGAGGTGACTGATCCAGGGAGAAGCCCAGGTGCATGACACCAGTCCTCATCACCAGAACCTATGAAGGTGCACATGGAACTGCATGGCTATGGGGAGAGTGGTGGGCAACGGGGTTAGGCAGGATACACAATGAGGTAAGGGACATCGGGGTAGACAGGGAGACTAGGAAGACAGACAGGAGAAGGTGCAAAGAGAACAATACACTTCTAAAAGACAACACAGTTAGGTGTGGTGGTGTCTGCCTGTGATGTCAGCATTTGGGAGGCTGAGTCAACAGAACTGTAAATTACAGGAAAGCCGGGTTACAAAACAAGCTGGAGAGATGGCGCAAAGGTAAAGGTGCCTGCCACCTGACAACCTGAGTTCAACCCCTAGAACCTATATAGTAGACAAAGAGAAGGCTTCACAGGTTGTTCTCTGACCTCCAGATCTGAGCCATGAAAGATACACACACACAAACCAGAACACACCTTGGTTACCGGCTGGCAGTTGAGTCCTTGTGACATGAGCTAGCTTTTGTTCCCCAACCTTCAATCTGTCCTACAAATTACCCTTTACCCAGGTAGTAAGTCTGAGGAGTTTTCTTTCTGTATCTTTACAGACTCAACTTCACTGTATATATCCCAAAGGAAAGTATTTATAGAGTCAAGAGTTCAAAAAAGGACTTTTATTTTTTTGTAAAGGCATTAATAAAAATCTTGACACACTAAGAAAGTCACAGTTCTACAGTTGTGCTCAGTCACAGCTTTGGCAGACTGACTTCCACGCACTCCATTTCCACCGCTGGGTTCCTCAAAGTGTGCTCCTATAAACACACTCCACTGGCGAGTGAGGCACAGAGCCCAGACTGGGAAAACACCGGTGATAACATCACTCAGCCAAGAGTCCGCGAGATGACAGTGAGACTTCTGTTCACCGACACCAACACACCTTCTCTGTGGGAGAGAGCTGAACCTGAATTTGAAAGAAAAGAGTCTAGGCAGTCATACATAAACAAAAGAACAAAGGCAACGCTGTGAGTTCAACAAGGTCAGTTCTACAAGACCTAGTTCCAGGACAGACTCCAAAGCTACAGCAAAACCTCCCCTTGAAAAACCAATAAACAAACAGCTTCCATTTCAGAGCTGTTTCCTGCCACGGTGGTTGGTAATCTTAGACTAACCCTCTAAAATGGTAACTAAGCCCCCAGTTAAAAGTCTTCATTTATAAGAGTTGCCTTGGACATGCTGTCTCTTCACAACAACAGAACAGTAATTAAGACAATAGAAAATGCCATATATTGCACACTGCATATTTATTAAAGTGTGGGTGTGTGTGGGGTGTCCTGGAGAGGTGGCTCAGTGGTTAAAACACTCACTTACTGCTCTTGTTAGAAGAATCAAGCAACTTACAACCACTTGTATATAACTCTAGTTTCATGGGAGCCAATGCACTTGTCTAGCCTCGAGGGCACCAGGCATGCACATGGTACATAAGCATACATGTAGGCAAAACCTCCATATACACAAAAAAGCTTAATTTAAAAAGTACACGTGTGCCGGGCGGTGGTGGCGCACGCCTTTAATCCCAGCACTCAGGAGGAAGAGACAGGCGGATCTCTGGGAGTTCGAGGCCAGCCTGGTCTACAAGAGCTAGTTCCGGGACAGGCTCCAAAGCTACAGAGAAACCCTGTCTCGAAAAAAAACCAAAAAAATAAAAAAAAAAAAAGTACATGTGTGACTGGTGATATGACTCAGTGGCAGAATATTTGCTTACTATGTGTGTGAAGCCATGGATTCAATCCCTAATGCCCCCTCCAAAACAACAACAACAACAAAAACAAAACAAAACCCAAAAACCCAAACAGCCAAGCCCAACTGGCCAATGACACTGCAATTATCCTCACACCCTAAACCAGATTCTAAACTAGGTGTGATACTGTGTATCTATATTCCCCGCACTACAGAGACTGAGGCTAGACAATATGGACTTGAAGGATCTTTTCTCATAAAAGCATGGCTTGCCCACATAACCAAAGCAACCAAATATTTGGGAGGTAACACTCTGACACCATGAGAATTTCATGAAGTGAGGATAGTTTGATATTTAATCTAATTTTGCCAGTGTTTCATGGGGCTGGAGAGAGGGCTCAGCAGTTAAGAACACTTGCTATATTTCTACACAACCCAAGTTCAGTTTCAGCACCATGTCAAGCAGCTGACAACTACATGTAACTCAAGTTCCAGGGGATCTAACACCCTCCTCTAGCCTCCATGCACCCACACATATTTGGCAGAAACACACAGAGTTTTAAAAAATAAAATGTCTTCAGTATAGTTTTATATAAACTTTTTGACATTTTAATTTTTAAATGTTCAAATCACTCATTTCCCACATAATGAAAGTTATGCAAAAGTTAAGATTAACTCTTACAATAATAACAGACTTACTGCTTAATTTGCATGTGAGCACTTCCCTTCTTTTTTATTTTGTCTGAAACCCTGTAAAAAGAGCAAATAAAAAGCTGAAAGCACAGGACACACCCTAGACAAATGTGTGAGTGAACATTTCAAGCCTAGTCTAATGGTAAGCACAGGGTGGGGGTGCAGAGAAAGGAGGATCAGCAGTTCAGGACCGGCTTCAGTTACACAGGGAGTCTAAAGCCGGCCTCCTGCTGGGTGTAGTAACCCACACCTTTAAATTCAGCACTCAGAAAATAGAGGGATCTCTGTGAGTTCAAGGCTAGTCCGGTCTCTCATTTTAAAAACAAAACAGAAAATAAAACAAAACTCCTTAAGCCCAACAAAGTGAAACACACCTGCTGATCCCAGTGTTCAGGGTCTTGACTTCAAGGCCATCCTGGGCCAGTGCGAGGCTAAACTATATAGTAAGATCCTGCCACAAAACACCATGAGAGTGGGAATATAGCTAGGTGCTAGAGTATTTGCCTAATGTGCAAGAAGGCACTTGGTTTGATCTCCAGCACTACAAGAACAACCAAATGAACAATCTGTTTCACATGAGATGCTGTACTAATTTTATTTAATAGAATACCATCAGAAAATAAGTTTATAGTATTCTAGTATGCTTTAACAGTGACTGAGCCAAGCCTGGCATGGTGGCACACACCTCTAACCCCAGCAACTGGAAGCTAAGGCAGGAGAACTGCTACAATTTGGAGGCCAGCCTAGGCTATATAGTGATTCAGAAGCTTGGACCACAGAGTGGGACCCTGCAAAACAAACAAACACACAACCCCAAACAACAGAAACAAATCACAAAGTAAACACTAAGCTGCAGTTAAGTTTTTCTTCCTTTATAACCAGTGATCCTCCTGACCCCAATGATGTACATCTATCTCACTCACTCACTAAAGCTGAGGGTGTAGCTCAGTAGGACAGCACTTGTCTGCCATGTGAAATGTCCTATAGTCTGCAACCCAGCCAGCAATCATTAAATACCAAAACTCACTAAACAAAAGGGCTAAAGTTCAAGAAAATAAGTTCTCAAACATTTTATTGTTTTTCCTGGTTAGACTAGCACAAATACCCTCCTTTGTTACATAAATGCCATCTACATTTATCTATATGTGCTCTAAATTCACATCCAAAGTCACGAGATGTACTGAAAAGTGATGTTTCCAATGAAGACCACCGAGCCCATTTATGTTACTGCAATAACAACTCTCACTCATTCTCATTCTGCTTTGATTTCTACAAGACTGAAGAGGTGAGCATAGTCACTAACAGCAGAATGGATAAACAGATCACTTTCCTATTTATATAATGCAAGGTAACACAGCTACAACTATACACAAGAATGTAGATTAAGCTTACCAACAAAATGCTCAACTTCACAAAATGAACAGGCTGGGATTCAGCTCAGTGGTAGGGTTTGCCCAGCATGTGCAAGGCCCGGAACGTGATGATATCTAGCACTCAGAAAATCCAGCCACAAGAGTCTGTGTAAGAACCCATCCACAGCAGTACAAATACATCCAGGCGTGACAGTGCACACATGCAGGCCCGGATCCTCAGGAGGCTAAGGACATTATACGAACCCAGGAGTTCGAGACCAGCCTGAGGGATACAATAAGCTCCAATCCACAAAGAAAAACAAAACTTATTATCCTCAAAGCAGAAAAACTGAAATTGAAAACTACCTTAGGTGTCACTTAAATTCTAGCTTTCTGAGTGGCAGAACTGCAGTGTGCACTGCCATTAAAGAAGTTTGAAATGAGCCAGGTCGTGTCAAATGCCTTTAATCCCAGCTCTAGGGAGGCAAAAGGAGATCTGAGTTCAAGGCCAGCCTGGTCTACAAAGAGAGTTCCAGGACAGCCAGGGCTACACAGAGAAACCCTGCCTCAAAAAAAGGTAAAAAAAAAAA
The DNA here is from genome assembly GCF_037038515.1 of Microtus pennsylvanicus. Taxonomy (NCBI): domain Eukaryota; kingdom Metazoa; phylum Chordata; class Mammalia; order Rodentia; family Cricetidae; genus Microtus; species Microtus pennsylvanicus. Next base: position 50,301,362 of record NC_134584.1, read on the forward strand.
AAAAAAGAACAAAAAAGACCCCCGCACATAAAAATCAGAAGTTTGAAATCAACTCCAGCCATGCTCAGGAAGGCGCTGAAAGAGGACTGTCAGTTCTTACACTCTAAGCAGTCCTACAGCTACAAAACTACCTTAACTTTTAGTCTCCACAAATGAAACTGGTTGTAGTCACCCAGGATCCGGCTCTAGGTACAGAAGTCGTACAACTGCGAAGAGCACACACATCAAGAAAGTTCCAGGCAATCCTTACCATGTAGTAGCCAGTATGGTAGCCACTCATGTACCAAGAGATCAGCATACTTCCCAGGGCATCAGTGTCGTCCATACAGTCTGGAGATATGGGAGGGGGTGGAGGAATTATCTAGAAATGGAAAAGAATCCAATTGGAAAATATTGAAATACAGGAATTCATTTTACACAGAGATAGTGGATATTAACTGCATCTATTTCTACACCCCATAAGATGACTTCTATTTAATTTTTTAAAATTCTAGCACTAGACACCAGCCATAATAGTAAAAGATCAACAAGTTTAACAAAGATCAGAAACAGTTCACACAATAAATATGCTTAGATTATTTTTGTTCCATTATGAAGCTGTGCATAGGAGACAAAACATAGGTACTTAGCTTTTCCACAAGTTATGCACACATGCATGCATGCGCGCGCACACACACAGAGACACAAACACAGCACCACTACCACACACCCCACACAGCATTCTCAAGGCCACTGCAAGGAACAATTTGAGGTAGAACATCTGCCCAAATCCCACCCAAATACAGGGTGTTCAAAAGTATCTTTTTAACTACTAGTTAATATCTTAAAAAAACCAAAAAACATTAAAACTCTGTTAGGGCCAGTTGGTGCATGCCTTTACTTCTAGCACTAGGGAGTTCAAGGCCAGCCTGGTCTACAGAGCAAGTTCCAAGATAGCCAGGGCTGCTATACAGAGAAGCCATATCTCAGAAAACAAACAAAAAAACAAAGGGAAAAAAACCTCCATTAGGGAAAACAAAAGACAGAAAACACATACACGCACACCAACCAAAACCACCCACAAGCACAAAGCAACAACGAAAGAGATCTACCACGAGAAATTACAGGGCTAGAAGCTAGCATCCAAGTACTTCAGGAGGCACACAATCTCTTATGTATGGTGAGGAGGCACAGTCCTTTCTAACAGTAGCTACCACCTCAGATTGGATACCAACTACTGCAGGAAACACAACAGAGCGTGGAGAAGAGACTGGGAGACCACTGGGTCTGAGTAACAGAGGGGCCTTCAAATCTAAGATCTGAGGTTTAAGTTTTTACCTGCTAGAATCTAACCTTGGGGGTAGCCTAAGGTAACATACTCCAGTTCCCTATGTTTTACAAAACTCCAAACTGCATATAAAAGCTGTTTAACCTAAACTCTTTTTTACTTACTGGTGGTCCTGAAGGGAATGGAGGCATCCAACACGGCAAGAAGGGAGGAGGGGGCGGGGGCGGCGGTGGTGGGCCATTGAATCTTAGACCTGGCTATAAAGAATATTTCAAAGAAAGTTAATATTTTAAAGGAAAATTCCTTCCTTCACTGAAAGGAGGAGTATTAGAAAACAAAGTAATAAAAACAGGAAGTGAGAGATGGCACAGCAGTTCAAAGCACTTGTATCCACACGCACAAACCTACACGCAGATAACACACACATACACAGAAGTAACTAAATGGTAGCCTCTACGTTCTTTTCATTTCTTTTCTCTACACATTTAGTAAGTAAAATCACAGTAAAGATTTGTAACTGCCTAACAAATAAAAGACAATGTATTTACCAAGATAATTTCATCTTAAGGTGATAGTCTTCCCCCACTATCACATAACAGTTCTGTAGTTATCCTATTACTGGGTCTACACAATGGTTCAGCAGAGAAAGGGCCTAAGTTTGATTCCCCAGGCCCACCGGGAGGAAGAGAACCAAGTCCCACTGCCTGTCCTCTAACCTCCGTATGTACACGGTACCCGCCCAAATGGGAAAATGTTTAAAAACAAAACAAGTTTTGGAGGTTCTATTACTTATATAATCTAATTTAAAGTACACTGTAAAAAAAAAATACCAAAAAGTGGGCTGGAGAGACGGCTCAGAGGGTAAGAGCATTGCCTGCTCTTCCAAAGGTCCTGAGTTCAATTCCCAGCAACCACATGGTGGCTCACAACCATCTGTAATGAGGTCTGGTGCCCTCTTCTGGCCTGCAGGCATACACACAGACAGAATATTTTATACATAATAATAAAAAAAAAGACCAAAAAGACAAGGTATACATTAAGAGATTTGATCATTTCAGATTAGAAAACTTAGAAAATCCTTTGTTGTTTTTTAAATTTTCTAAAACATAATTTATTTAGCTGTGCATGTGTGCGTGAGTGAGCATGTGCCATGATGCTCATGTGGAACTTAGAGACAACCTATGCAACTTGCTTCCCTCCGGCGAGTAGAGCTCAGGTTAGCAGGCTTGTGGCAGATGTCATCACCCCCTGAACTGCCCTCTGTCCCTTGTTTTCATTTTAGGCTCTAGTTTTGGTTTTTCTTTTCTTTTTTTTTTTAAATCTGCATCACTAGGTAGCCCAGACTAGTTCCTAATTCAGTAGTCCTCTCCTCCAGCCTCTCCAGGTGAGAGCTGACAGGTGTACTGCTATGCTCATCTCTCAGAGAAAATCTTAAGGAAAAGTGTTAAATCATATTTGATTTTTATAAATTATTATCTGGGGTTAGCGATGACGATCTGGCTGGTAGAGTACATGCCACACAAGCAAGAAACCTGAGTATGGGTCCCCAGCACCCGCACAGCAGAACCAGACAAGGCAGCACACAACTATAATCCCAGCACTGGGGAGGCAGAGGCAGGATCCCTAGGACTCTCTGGCCAGTCATTCTAGCTGAATCAACAAGCCCCAAGTTCCCTGCCACACTCTCTTCCAGAAAACAGGGTGGAGAGGGATTGAGAATGATACTCAGTGTAGAGTTCTGGCTACCATAGGCACAAGTACCCACATACAACATGCATATATACAAACATGCATACACACACATGAATTATCTAAATACCATATTCTCTGAGGAAAAATACAACCGTTTGGTACAAAAGAACCAGCTAATGAAGGTTCTAGCCATAACCTAGCCTATAATAAAATTCTTTTTAAAGTTGACTTCTACTAGTTACAACCAAAGAACCATAAGAAGAGTGTTTCCACTTTTTTTTTTAATGCTGTAATATGAACTGGGACAAACTAGGTGTGGTAGATGATACACCCCTGTAATCCCACAGCATTTAGCAGGTGGAGGTGCAAGAATCTGACATTTAAGGCCATCTTCAGCTGTGAGAGACCAGGACTCAAAACAACAACAAAAACAAAAACAAACAAAAAACCTCAAAAAACAAAACAGAGAGCAAACAACAATAAAAACTGGGAGCTACTTGAGATCATGCCCATATTATATATGAATCCTATAGGACTCTTTTGATTACCATAAATGTAATCAAAAGCACGTTAGAAAGGAAAGTACACTAGTTAGCAGTCTACTACCCCATGGCAATCTGAAGACTCTTAACTCCACTATTACCTTTCCTTTTTTTTTATAGATTCTGGCCTGAAAAAAGTAGAGTTTCATATGAAAGCTATAAATTACTTAATGGAAGAGTTAGTGTTCCAACATGAAAAGTTACCTTTCCTGGTCCCAGTCCTGACCCTGGCATTGGGGGTGGTGGCGGGAGAAATGAAGTCCACGGCGCAGCTTTGGACTTGCTCTGTGGTTTACTTCTGAGAGATCTGGAGGAGTTTTCACTTTCGTCTGTTGAAGCTGGGCTTTCATTCTTTAAAAGGAAGAAACATTTTTGTTATGTGTACGGCCCTGGTGTTTCTTTCTTAGCTAAAAGACAATGAACAGAGAACAAGGGAGGATGGGGAAGAATGTTGTCTAACGCCTTAGTGGGTCAAAATGAGAACTGATTATAAGGCTTTTTCCTTATTCAGTCTCTGTTTCGGGAACAGACATATCCATGACCTTACCTCGTGAGTGCTCTGTCCTGTATTATTAGCTACTTCACAGGTTGGGGAAAGGAGATCAGACAGGTTTTGTTCCTCTCTGTTTCCATATCCAGTATAAACCACAACACAGGTTTCTCTCTTAAAATCAATAGAAGAAATGGTAGCTGGGTAAATGCAGCCGTCTTCTGACCAAACGGCAGAACATTTGTCGCCGACTTTCCACTACAAAAGAAACGAAAGATGCAGACATCTACATGTTACTTCTTTTGACAAGAACAAACCATAATCCAGCTTTCCAGCTGCAATTCCAACCCTCCCATCTACTTAATTACGGACCCCACTCAGTCCCCTGCATCTTCTCTTGCCAGTATGACGAATGGCTGTAATGGCCTCTACCGCCCAATCTGTCATGAAGAACAAAACAGACCACAAGTGTATGACACATCCACCACTCAGGACAGAAAAAAAGCAGGAGTTCATCTAACATCAACACCCTTTCTCTGTGGTAAAAATGAACTGACTAATGAGGCGTCAAAATATTTATTCTAAAAAAAAAGCTAAAACAAACAAACAATGTCACCTCATCTACAGGGCTTTGTTCTGACAGTGTGGGTTTGATGCTGGGACACCCAAGGCTGGGTGTGTACAAGGTGCTTTACAACTGGACTATACTCCCACCTCAGACCCTGCTTTTACATTAGCAGACCTAGTTACCCAAAACTTTTGTTTTCCCATAATAGTTTTTGGACTGTTGAACGCTGGGGGGAGGAGGAGATAGAGTTACTCATCAACTACACAGCATATACCCAGAATGCAGTAAGCTATGGATTTAATACCCAGAATCACAGGAGAAAAATATATCCATGCCGGGCGATGGTGGCGCACACCTTTAATCCCAGCACTCGGGAGGCAGAGGCAGGCGGATCTCTGTGAGTTCGAGACCAGCCTGGTCTACAGAGCTAGTTCCAGGACAGGATCCAAAGCCACAGAGAAACCCTGTCTCGAAAAACCAAAATATATATATATATATATATATATATATATATATATATATATATATATATCCATGCATACCTGTGTATACACGTGCCTGCGTGTGTGTGTGTGTGTGTGTGTGTGTTTGAGAGAGATCTCGCCATCTTGATCACCTTAAGAAAGCAATACTGGTGACTCTGCTTATAGCTCTCATTCACTCTAAAATAGCGCCATCCACCCTTTCCCCCAGGTTGAGCAAGACCTTGTTTAAATAAACACACAACCTGTTTCAAGGGAGCTGTGGCATTCTTCTTTTGGTTTTTATTCTTCTTAGGGGGTTTTCTTCTAGCTGTGACTTTTGGCTTATCTGAAGTTTCGCAAATGTCGCCATTCTTCAGCGCATGCTATGGAAACAGTAACAGAAATAAAAGCACATGTTATGGAGGGACACGTTGTTAGAAAGTCGCCATAATCGTTACACTCTAAGACGGTCTCACAGTCCAGTCACGTAAGAAAGTCCCAAGTTACTCAGGCCCCCCCACCACACAAAATGTATGAAATGAGAAAATGAAGAAGAGTGATTAAACATTTCATACCTTAAAGGAAGCCACAGCTTTATCATAAGCTTTTATCAATGCTGTATCATCCCAAATATCAGAATCATCACTCTGAAGTGAAAAAAGAATACAAATAATTTATGGACAGTTAAGATTTAATTAAAAATATATAGTAGGAGCCAGGCAGTGGTGGTGCACGCCTTTAATCCTAGCACTTGGGAGGCAGAGACAGGCGGATGTCTGTGAGTTCAAGGCCAACCTGATCTACAAGAGCTAATTCCAGAGCATGCTCCAAAGCTACAGAGAAACCCTGTCTCAAAAACAAAAAACAAACAAGCAAAAAAAAAAGGGGGGGAAGAACCAGACCACCCAGTGTACACTGAGGCCAAAAGTCAAAGTTTTCCTTTAGGAAATGAACTGCTGGGCTGTCCCCAAGAGAAGAGAATGATGGTGCAGCACTGCCGAATGCTGCCTTGAATTCTCTTCTCCCACCCTACACTGCAGGCAGCGATCACACTTAGCATATGAAGACTGAGCTCCTAATATTTTAAACTTTTTTTAGATGGAGCGTGTTCTATTTCCCACGCTAGCCTCAACCTCACAATCCTCCCTCGGCCTCTCAAGTAGCTGGGACTGGTCACGGGGACGGCCCATCAACCTGGCTCTGATTTAACCCTCATGCTTAAAAGTGTTTATTTTAGGGGCTGGAGAGATGGCTCAGAGGTTAAGAGTACTGACTGCTCTTCCAGAGGTCCTGAGTTCAATTCCCAGCAACCACATGATGGCTCACAACCATCTGTAATGAGATCTGGCGCCCTCTTCTGGTGTGTGGGAAGCAGAATGTTGTACACATAATAAATAAATAAATTAAAAAAAAAAAAGTGTTTATTTTACTCTCACAGAGTCCCGCTGTAGTTTAGGCTGGCCTCGAGTTCACTCTGTCAGTAAGGCTTATCCTGAACTCCTGACCCTGCTGCCTCCATCTCCCAAGGGCTTGTGACTGTAACATGCACCACGAAGCCTGGCTCTGATCTTCCGTCTCACCCACTTGAAACACTAGAAGCCTTTCTCGTCTTCCCCGCCTCAGCGCATTGCAATAGGTAGCAACTTTTCAGCTACGCAGGGCACTTCAGTTACCCTTCTCTCTCAAATTCTCTTATCCACAGTTACCCGCGAAACTAGGTCCTTCTAATGACAAGACTGTATCTAGTCTAAACTCACGCTAACATCTGGATGGTAACCTAAATTTGAAACATTTCAATGACTCCTAACTGGTTTCATTGCTTCCGCCAGCCGGTCCCTGTTCCCGCACATCCCTCACAAGCTCCCAGGACCAAAGCGTGGCTCAGAGCTACTCAGGAGCCAGAGCCGCACCGGAAGCCTCCTGCGGAGGGGTAGCAGCAAGGGGCCCGAGCGCGCACCGGCTCGGTCCCGGCCGGCATTCCGAGCTCATTCGCCGCTAGCGCCGGGGTGCGCCGCCACCCGCGACCTCACCTGGCCGGTGCCACGCCGGAAGAGCACCGAGTCTTCCTGTTCCGAGACCGCGCCGCCGCTGCCCATCGCCATGGCGAGCCACCACGGACGCTGCCGGCTCGCCCACTGACGACTTCCGTCGCAAGGGGCTTCTGGGACCGGAAGTGCACGGTGGCCGGGAGGCAACGAGAGATGCTCCGCGCGTTTTAGGCGAATGGCTAATCGGCTTCCCACTCCTGTCACGGCTCTCTCGTCTTTCTTCCTTTCGCTTTCTTCTAGCTCTTTCTCTTCTTTTCCCCTCTCTTCTTCCAACTTATTTTCTTTCCTCCCCCTCCTTTTTCGTTTTTCAAGTCAGAGTCCCACACTTGTAGCTCAGCCTCGCCTTATAGCCCGTGCTGAGCCGGCCGGTGGTGGCGCACGCCTTTAATCTCAGCCCTTGGGAGGCAGAGGCAGGTGGATCTCCGTGAGTTCGAGGCCAGCCTGGTTTACAGAGTGAGTTCCAGGAAAGGCTCCAAAGCTACACAGGGAAACCCTGTCTAGAAAAACCAAAATAAATAAATGAATAAATATAGCCTATGCTGGTCTTTACTATCTCAGCTTCCCGAGTTTGCGGATTACAGATTCTGTCAAATTTGTTTTCCTTTTTAAACAATAGTTTTACTATTTAGTATTAACAATGGCACGTAACCCGATAGAGCTGCACAATAAAGGCATTGTTACGGTCCAAAAGAAGCCCCCAAGAGAAGACCAAGAATCACGTATGTAATAAACAAGAGCGCTGTATTAATTCCAGCGTTGGGGTGGCTCATGGCGACCCCCCCCCAAGAAGGTTGCAAGCTCCTTTTAAGCAGAGTTAGAGGAAATCCAAGGAGGAGGGATTAATCTGGTACTGATTGGTGGAGAAAAGTTAGTCTCGGGGCTGATTGGGGTCCTAGTGGTAGGGACCTTTCAACAGCAGGGTAGGGAAAGCTATTTGCTGAGACAGCAGAAGGCCAAGGGGGCGCCCGGTGATTGGTTGCCCCTCAGCTGTGTTCCCACCTCCTACCCCCGCCCCCAGAACTGTTTGCTCACCTCCAGCCACCTCCAGTAAACCTAAACTAAGGCCTGGTCCTGGCAGGGGCTGTTAGAAACCTGTCATGGCTCTGGTCTCTATCAGGGCTACTAGGAGTGCCTGTCAAGGCTCTGGTTTGACCCCCCCCACACACACACCCTTTCAGGCATCCTCTGCTTGTTGGTTCTTGATGCACACAACACATAACTGTATCAGGTGATGGATTGGTGGTATAGGGCTTTCCATTGCAGTGTTACCATTTCATAACGGGTCCCAGGTGAGGGGCTGACCATTTCCTTGGTCTGGTGTGACTGATAAGTTCTTGGGCCTGGTTTTCCTGATAGGATTTTTTTTTTTTTTTTTTTTTTTTTGGGTTTTTCGAGACAGGGTTTCTCTGTGGTTTTGGAGCCTGTCCTGGAACTAGCTCTTGTATCTGATAGGATTTTGATATACACTTGTGACCCCATAGTTAGTTTCCCCTCTCTCTCTCTCTCTCTCTCTCTCTCTCCCTCCCTCTCTCTCTCCCCCTTCCCCTTCCTTCCTTAATTTTTGAGACAGGGTATCTCTGGAGCTTTGGAGCCTGTCCTGGAACTAACTCTTGTAGACCAGGGTGGCCTCGAATTCACAGAGATCTGCCTAGTTCTGGCTCCCAAGTGCTGGGATTAAAGGCGTGTGCCACCCATAGTTTCAATCCCAGAAAATTTACAGATTGACTCCCATCAAATTTACATTTTCGACTCTCAGGAATAAGTCACTTACCAGTCTGTACTGGATGGTTCCCAACAGATGGTGCATGGTGTACCCAGAGGCTGCGGTCAACCTCCCCCTAATGGAGTCAGAAACTACTTGCAGGATGGAGTTTCCAGAGGCAAGCAGGTATGAGTTGAGGGCCAGCCTGGTCTACATATAGGAAGTTCTAGGCCAGTCAGAGGTCCACAGTGAGACCCTGTCTCAAAGTAAAATGGAGCCTCCCAGGACAGGGGACAGCCCGGCAATAACAAACATATTTTATATAATATGGGACAACTTAGAATAGGGCATAGCCAATAGGGCAACCCAGTAGTGCCCAATGAGATTTCTGGGCTTTTTGTCCCAGAATAAAAACATTGGAGCAAGGACACCAATAATGATGGTCATAGACAGCATTTGTTAAGAATGAATGCTCCCAGCTGTACAAGCAGGCAAAATATCTGGGAAAGGTACCCTAGTGCCCTGTGACAATCCCCAGGCCTCTTTCTGAGGAGCTCAAAGATGATCAGTCTTCTACAAATTCTATGCTAATGAGGACATAGCCCCTGCCCAAGAAGGACCATAAATCCCCCTTTATCAATTGGCTGGAGAGGAGGCTTTGGTTCCCCTGTAATAGGAGCTGGGATCCTTATATCATAAGGATTTAAAAATATCATAGCCAAAAGGTAGAAATTTTATAAGACTAAAAACATGATGTTTAAGCAAGAGTAATACAATACCACCAATGTCTCCAGAAAGGGCCAGAGTCAGAAAATCCATCTCCATGCTTGTCCTAGGTTGTGTACTACATGCTCGTGCAGCTTGCTCTTTGGGGTATCAGCCCCCAAAAGAGGAAGTGGTGACGTGGAGAGCAGTGAAACTTTCACACATTCATGGTGGGATTGTAAAATGTCTCGGTTATTGAAACCAAACTAAAACAACAAAATACAACACGAAAGTTGTGTGGGAACTATCAGATGGCCTAGCTGATTAAGGCACTTGCCACCGAGCTGAGTTAAATTCCCTTAGAGCTCCATGGTGGATGGTGAGAAATGGCTCCCCTGTGTTGTTCTCTCATCTCTATGTGCCTCTGTACCTCGCATATACATGCTAAATAGATACTCAAAATGTAAGAAAATTTATAATAGACAAAAACTTAAAGATCCACTTTAGGCTAGCATTGTGGCCGATGGGGGAGGTCCTTCTGTTTATTGTGTTACTTTTATTGGCTGATGAATAAAGAGTTTTTGGACAATGGACAGGCAGATTAAAGCTAGGCAGGAATTCCAAAAAGACAGAGAGATGACAGAGTCAGGGAGAGACCATGTAGCTGCCAGGGAAGCAAGCTATGAGGTAAAGTATAAACTAATAGAAATGGGTTAATTGATAGTTAGAGCTAGCCAGGAGGAAGCCTAAGCCATTGGCCAAACAATTGTAACTGATACTAAGCCTCTGAGTGGTTACTTGGAAACAGGTGGGCAGAGAGAAACTGGTCCAGTGGGAGACAGGTGAGAGGGAGAAAAGTCTCCATTCTATACATACAAATACTAAATAAGTATTTAAACTTATTTAATACTAAATAAGTATTTAAACATTTAAGAAAATTTTTAACAGACAAAAACTTGAAGATCTATGTTAGGCTATCACTGTGGCCACACAATCCCAGAACTCAGAAGGTCAAGGCAGGAGGACTGCTATATATGTAAGACTAGCGTGGGTTACAGAATAAAATTGTTTCAGAAAATAACAAAAACAAAGTCAAACTACTAAATGAAGTGTATGACCAAGATTCCAGATTTATGGGGCTGGAGAGATGGCTCAGCAGTGAAGAACACTGGCTGCTCTTCCAGAGGACCCAGGTTCAATTCCCAACACCAACATGGCAGCTCACAGCTGTCTCTAACTCCAGTTCCAGAGTACCTGACATCCTCATGCAGAAAAACATCAATACACATAAATAAAAAATAATAAAAGTATAGTGAATATTGAAAATATATTCTGGATTTATATAAAAGATCCTACTCCTGAATCACATGACCCATTGTTGCTCACCTCTGAAATATCTCCCAAAGCTCATAGTTTGAATGCTTATTCCCACCTGGTGGTTCTATTTGGGGAGGCTATGGAACTTTTAGGAGATGAGGCCTAGTGGAGGGACGAGGTCGTTAAGGACAGGACTTTGAACGTTAGCCAGGTTCCTGTCCAGGCTTGGACTCCTCTGCTATGTGCTCTTCCTACCATGAACTGAGCTGCTCTGCTCTGCTCTCCTTTCTATGAAGGAGAGAAATCCTGAGACCATGAGCCCATCTGTTCTGCCTCAACTTCCTTCCCCTTGTCAGGCACTGTGGTCCTAGCAAGGCAAGTGTACATTGCCTGTTTAATAAATTACATAAATGTTCTCTACTGATAAAAGTAATATTCACCAATATGTTACATGCATGGTCAGTGTTTTATTCTTTGAGAATGGTCTTAAAACATAAGTAAGGGTGAAAAGTAAAGTTTAAAATAGACAGTTTTATAAGGATAAGTAATAACACAGGTAATGATTAGTCACTCTGAGGAATTTTGATCTTAGAGCTTATGATGCACCCCACTGGCAATAGCACCCAGGTTTGCCAAAAAGCCAGTCATCACTTTTCTCTTGTCTGCATGGACTTCTTCTCATTGGCTATCTTCTGCTTTTGTTGCATGATCTCAGAGTCCCTGGAAGAGAGAGAAGAGTATTATGTTTTCACAGGAAAACCGCTTTCATGCTGCCACTGCTTCTCTACATGACCTTTTTGGTTCATTAAAAGACAACGTAAAAGAAGACAAAAACAGCCATGTTTTCTACAAATAGAAAAGCAAAGAACGGAAAGGCAGTTGAACACCATGTTACTGTTATCATGGCCTTAGGCATTAAATATCTCAAAACACTTTCATTTCAATGGGGAGAGAAGAAAGTGAGGAGACAGAGTCTCACTGTGTAACCATGGCTGTCCTTGAATTCACGGTGTAGACCAGACTAGCCTCAAACTCACGGAAATCTACCTGCCACTGCCTCAGTGCATTTAGGTAGTCTCCTATATACCCTAACAGACGCCTAGGGCTCCAGTAAAAATATTATAATTCTTTTCTGTCTTTTTGTTTGTTTTTGTTTTGTTTGTTTTGAGAAAGGGTCTCATATAGCCCAGGGATGGCCTTCAAACTGATACACAGCCAAAAAAGACTTTCAACTCTTGATCCTCTTACCTTCACTTCTCGAGTGTTGGAATTACAACAATCCAACTTTTTAAAGCCCCAAATAAAATGATCAACACTTAACATTGGATTATGATAAAGAAATACATGGTATTAGAAAAACTTTCATAACCTTTGTTATCTCCCTGGTTGAATCTTCACGTCATGTAACTATGAACTACAGCCAAACTACCTTAGCTAAATGATCTATTTGCCTCAAATCACATAAATACCAAGGTCTGGCTAATTTCAAAATCATGAATCTTTTCTATGTTGTTAACACTTAAATTCAGAATTAGGTTTTAATTCAGTATTGGCTAATTCTCTAAGAGGACACTTTTATAAGTACAATTGAAAAAAAAGGAAAAGCTACAAAGATATTAATTAATTGGAATTCACTAAGTGGAATTAAGAACAAGTAAAGTTATTTTTATGCTTCAAATCAAGCTTTGGTATTTGCTATATGACTTTAGTAATATCACTCAAATTCAGAGCCACAAGTCAGATGTGGTGGCTAATGCCTGGCACCAATAATTTGCAAAGCTGAGGCAGAAGAATCCCAAGTTCAAGTGTGAGCTATAATGAGACTTTGGGCTTCAAACAACACCAAACCATAACCTCACTCTTCTATTCTTCACCCTGGTGTGAACACCACTTTCAGGGTCATAATGGGTAGAGTGTATGTCACATGTAGTACATTTGAAGGGAGTGAGTATTAGCTAAACAATGCTTTTTCTGGGACAGGCTAGAATAGATTCTCCAATAAAAAGGACATTTCAGATCCCTGATGTATACTCGTTTCACTCCAAGGAGAGCTAACAGAAACCTAAGGCAGGTTTATTGCTCTATCAGTCGCTGTCACTGGGCCTGTGGGGATGTCTCTACAGTTCCTGCTGCACAAGCAGGAGGATCCACAAAATCCATGTACAAAGCAGGGCCTGGCGGTGTGTGTCTAAAACCTCAGGCTGGAGGGGCAGGGCTTAGACAGGCACGTCTCTCAAGTTCATTTGGCCTGCCAGCCTAGTCAAACTGGTGAGCTTCATATTTAGTGAGAGACCCTGTCGAAAATAGTGGAGAGTGACGGAGGAAACATACTTGATATCAACTCTGGCCTCCACATTCACACACATGTTTACACCCTTATAAGCACCTGAAGCATGTACACACATAAACAATCATGAAACAAGAGATAATTAAGGTGTGGGGGTCTCTGTGACCACTAAGGCCAGCAGAGAGTAATGATCACATGATATAAGAAGGCTGTTCAACACTGAACCTCATAGAAGAGAAAGTGGGAAGTACCCTACAACAGATGGGCACAGGAGATCGCTTCCTATGTATAACCCCAGCAGCACAGACATTAAGGGCAACATTGAATAAATGGGACCTACTAAAACTGAGAAGCTTCTGTAAAGCAAAGGACACTGTCACCAAGACAAAAAGGCAACCTACTGACTGGGAGAAGATCTTCACCAACCCCGCAACAGACAAAGGTCTGATCTCCAAAATATATAGAGAACTCAAGAAACTAGACTTTAAAATGCTAATTAACCCAATTAAAAAATGGGGCACTGAACTGAACAGAGAATTCTCAACAGAAGAAGTTCAAATGGCCAAAAGACACTTAAGGTCATGCTCAACTTCCCTAGCAATCAGGGAAATGCAAATCAAAACAACTTTGAGATATCATCTTACACCTGTCAGAATGGCTAAAGTCAAAAACACCAAGGATAGCCTTTGCTGGAGAGGTTGTGGTGAAAGGGGTACACTCACCCATTGCTGGTGGGAATGCAAACTTGTGCAACCACTTTGGAAAGCAGTGTGGCGGTTTCTCAGGAAATTCGGGATCAACCTACCCCTGGACCCAACAATACCACTCGGGAATATACCCAAGAGATGCCCTATCATATGACAAAAGCATTTGTTCAACTATGTTCATAGCAGTATTATTTGTAACAGCCAGAACCTGGAAACAACCAAGATGTCCTTCAATGGAAGAATGGATGAAGAAAGTGTGGAATACATACACATTAGAGTACTACGCTGCGGTAAAAAACAATGACTTCTCAAATTTTGCATGCAAATGGATGGAAATAGAAAACACTATCCTGAGTGAGGTAACCCAGACCCAAAAAGATGAACATGGGATGTACTCACTCATAATTGGATTCTAGCCATAAATAAAGGTCACGGAGTCTATAATTGGTGATCCTAAAGAAGCTAAATAAGAAGGTGAACCCAAAGAAAAACATACAGTTATCCTCTTGGCTATGGGAAGTAGACAAAATTGCCAGGGAAAAATTGGGATCTTGGGGGTGGGGTGGGGTGGGATGGGGGTAAGGGGAGATGGGGAGAGAAAAATGAGAAGGGGAGGATGGGGGGAACTTGGGGAAACAGGATGATTGGGATAAAGGAAGGTTGGATAGGGGAGCAGGGAAGCACAAATCTTAGTTAAGGGAGCCACCTTAGGGTTGGCAAGAGACTTGAACCTAGAGTGGCTCCCAGGAGCCCAAGGCGATGTCCCCAGTTAATTCCTTGGGCAGATGAGGATAGGGAACCTGAAATGACCCTATCCTATAGCCATACTGATGAATATCTTGCATATCACCATAGAACCTTCATCTGGTGATGGATGGAGATAGAGACAGAGACCCACACTGGAGCACCGGACTGAGCTCCCAAGGTCCCAATGAAGAGCAGAAGGAGGGAGAACATAAGCAAGGAAGTCAGGACCACGAGGGGTGCACCCACCGAGACAGTGGGGCTGATCTATTGGGAGCTCACCAAGGCCAGCTGGACTGTGACTGAAAAAGCATGGGATAAAACCGGACTCTCTGAACATGGTGAACAATGAAGGCTGATGAGAAGCCAAGGACAATGGCATGGGGTTTTGATCCTACTTCATGTTCTGGCTTTGTGGGAGCCTAGCCAGTTTGGATGTTCACCTTCCTGGATATGGACGGAGGGGGGAGGACCTTGGACTTTCCACAGGGCAGGGAACACTGACTGCTCTTTGGACTAGAGAGGAAGGGGGAGAGGAGTGGGGGGAGGGGGGAGGGTGGGAGGAGGGGGAGGGAAATGGAAGGCTGGGAGGAGGCGGAAACTTTTTTCTCAATAAAAAATTAAAAAAAATAATAATAATTATAAAAAAATCAAAAAAAAGAAGGCTGTTCAGCTCAAGAGGACTCAGCAGCTGGTGTTGGTTCAAACTTTGAGAGTCTAGAACTGGGTACTTTGTTTTAGGCATATTTAAGCACAACAAAATTTGGGAAAAGTTTCCTGGTGATAATTAGTTCAATCTTGCGTGCACAACAAAGCTTAAGACATGACTACATCAAAACTCCTAGTGATCTACAAGTGACATTTTCTATAGGGTAGGTTCTATAGATTAACCAAGGAAACAGGCTCAAGAGAAGATCACAATAAAGATCTAGGGAAGGAGAGAGCTACAGATTGACCGAGATAAACATGCTCAAGATAAGGGTCTACAGGAGCCACTGTGTCCTGGCCACACAGACAGCACAAAGGTCCCTGCTATGTTCTGTTCCCAGCCTTCTGGGTTGGAGCACAGGTTATACATCTCTCCTTTGAAGTGACATCTCTGTGTATTTAACATTCCTGGTTTCCCAGTGCTTCTCTGTGAGCACAAGGACCTACGTGCCTCTTCCAATAAGGGATTTGATCTCATTGACTAAGAAGTCTCAACCATGGTTTAACTAAGATAGGTATAATAAAACTTGTTTGGTGTGCTTTGCGGGAAAGAAGAGGCAGAGGAGGATCAAATTCGGAGCCTCATATATGTTAGACAAAGGCTCTACCAGATGATGAGTTTCATCTTCAGCCCTAGCATGCTCCCATCCCATAACCACAGAGGGTCTCACCATATGGGCTGGCCTTAAACTTGATGCAAACTGAGGATGATCTGAGCTTCTGATTTTTCTGCTTCCACCTCCTAAGTGTTGGGATTACAAGCGTGTGTCACTCCTGGTTTTTTGCAGAGCTGGGATTGAACCCGAGGCATTGTGTTTTTATTTCTAACGCCCAGTCTCATCTCATCACAATTAAATTAGAACAGGATGCGGAGAAATGGCTTTGGCGGTTTGCAAGATGACCCCTATGTAAAGGATTGTGTAATCAGCCACACTGAAGCACACCTAACCTCCAACTTCCTTAAGATCAATGAAATCTCACTTTAGAATATGCAGTGTATGTAGCTCAGTGACAGAGTTAAGTGAAAAAGATCCTCAATGAAATAAATCCCCAGCACAGGGGAGTAAACCCAGGACTTCAGGCATGTGAGGCACGTGACACTGAGATCTTTCTCCAGCTAAGATCCTTGTCCTCATGGAGCTCGCCAGGAGGATGAGATTCACGTGCTCCGGTTCCCTGTTTCTCTTATTCTATATGATGATAGAACTTATAACTTGAATTTCTTGTTATGTATGTGTGGTTTGGGGATTGAACCTGCAGCTCAAGTATCCAAAGCATGTGATGTAACACTGAACCATGCTCCCAGTTCGTCCACTCCCCTTTGAACATGGTAATCTGCAACCTCATTAAAGATTTTTCTTGGGCCAACAAGACACACACAATAAATGTAAAAGAAAATTGTAAAGCATTTATCATCTGTTGGGACTACCTTGTCACATAGTCTAGGACAGGCTCAAGTTCCTAATTCTCTTGCATCCGCTTCCTGAGTTCTAGGATTACAACTGAGCGACACTATGCCCTGGGCATTAAAGTGCTTATGGGGCAGCTATGTGTTACCTGTCATACCCAGTCATCTCAAGTGCTGTACAGCTTGATGGAACAGCTTGATGGAACAGCTGTACAGATGTTAGGCAAGTGTTCCCTACTGCTGAGCTATACCCTCAGTGCTTACCTCCCACTTTTTTTTTTTTTTTTGAGACATGGTCCGTAGGTCTCTGTAGCCTATGCTGGCCTCTGAGTAGCATAAGGTCTTCTTTTTGTTTTCTTTTGGTTTTTCAAAACAGGGTTTCTCTGTGTGACCCTGGCTGTCCTGGAACTGTCTTTGTAAACCAGGCTGGCTTCAAACTCACAGAGATTTGTGTGCCTCTGCCTCTGCCTCTGCCTCTGCCTCCCCAGTGCTGGGATTAAAGGCCACCGCCACCAGCACCTGGTGCACAAAGACCTTATATCAATCCTGTGTCTGTATCTTCACTCCAAACCCAATGGACCTCCAGAAGCCCGCCAGAAAGCCGATCTCTGTAACTGAGCCACTTGTTATTCTGACTCCTTGGGGCAAGCTGTCTGCTTTGGAGACATTGTATCCTATTCATCTAACACACTTACATAGGGAGGGGGTTTGCTGTTTTCTCTAATAAAGTCCTTACAGTTTATAGGAGCTACAAGAGAGTCTCTGCAAACAGTTGACAGCTTCAGGGCTTGAAATTCCTCATCCACAGGCTGGGACGATGACGCCAGTGCATGGTTTTAGTAGACTTAGGGCTACCCAGATCCGCAGTGTTAACCCTTAGTGTAGGCAAGGCTCAGTTCCAGCAGGGGTTTAAGAATGTTCTTCACTCATTCTAGAAACCCGGCAGTCAAACCACCACTGACATGAAAGTTCTCTCAGGACCACTCACCGCTGCTTTCTCTGGGAGGCAGTCAAGCAATCCTCTTTCCTTTTTCCTTTGCTAATCTCCTGGGTTTTCTTCATATTTTTCTGGCGGGCAAGTTCTCTTTGATTTCCACCTACAATGATAAAAAGCCATGTTCTTTTCCCATCCTCAAAATTATCAGTAACTAAATTAAAGGGTCTTTATTAATGAGCCTTAAAGTTTTATTTATTGTTATTACTAAGAAAGCAGAGTATCGCATAGTTATTCTGAGATTGACAAGGAGGAAGCTGAAGTGGAAACACTCAAGAACTAAAGTATATTATGGTACCAATATAGGTGTCCACTAGCAGCTTTTAATCCCGGCACGTGGGAGGCAGAGGCAAGTGAATCTCTGAGTTCAAGGCCAACCTGGTCCACAGAGTGAGTTTCAGGATGGCCAGGGCTACAGAGAGAAACCTTGTCTCGAAAAACCCAAATAAAATAAAAATAATAAAAACTTTTAAAACTAAAAATAGCCATTCCAGTGGTTATGTACCCACGCCAGACACAAAGGAAGTTCTGCCTTTGTTGGGTATGTGTGAAGAGAGATGGTCAGATGTCCCGTGTCGTTCGCCCCAGATCGGTTCAGCCCATTGCAGTTCGCCTGTCACCGCCAGCAGAGGCTGAGCTCAAGGACCGCCACCTTCGAGGACCAAACAAAAGAGCTGGAGGGCACCGGGGCTCCCCCG
The DNA here is from genome assembly GCF_037038515.1 of Microtus pennsylvanicus. Lineage (NCBI taxonomy): Eukaryota > Metazoa > Chordata > Mammalia > Rodentia > Cricetidae > Microtus > Microtus pennsylvanicus. Next base: position 50,319,703 of record NC_134584.1, read on the forward strand.
AGCCTTTCCGACCTCAGGAACCCTTACAGGTCCTGCTCCCGCCGGCGCTCGCAGACGCTCTCGGTGGGTGCGGTCCCCACGCACACCCACACCTGGGGGGCGGGCACCTGTCATGCCTGCGCGCGAGGGCGTGTGTGTAAGTGTGCGTGTATGAGTGTGCGTGTGTGTCCCGCCCTCTCCCCCCGCTGGGCGCCGACCCCCCCCCCCCCGCAACCCCCGTGTCCCTCAAACGGTCCGCACACTCACGGGCCATGCCGACCACCGGCCGGAGCCTGGAAGACAGCGACTCAGAGAAACAGCGGCCGCTGGCACGCTTGGCAGCCGCCCGCGCCCGGCGCTGAAGAAGCTGAGCCCCGCGCGAGCCCACGGTGCGGCCTCGCTCTGTCAGCCAGCCGCCCCGCCCACCGACCCACAACAGCCGCGGCGTGGACGGAGAGCCACTGCGCGTGCGCGCCCGGGACCTCTCGCTCCCCCCGCGACCACGCCCCGCCGGCCTAAGAAAACGTGACCAGCTCCTGAAGATGGCACCTAAAGTTGTCCTTTGACCTCCATGTGCACTGTGCACACATGAAGACACACGTGCATATACATGTGCAAAGAGAGAAATACTTGGTCAAGTGCAGTATGCAGTCACTGTGGTGCTTTGAAAGAAAATGCCAGCTGGGCGGTGGTGGCGCATGCCTTTAATCCCAGCACTTGGGAGGCAGAGGCAGGCGGATCTCTGTGAGTTCGAGACCAGCCTGGTCTACAAGAGCTAGTTCCAGGACAACCTCCAAAACCACAGAGAAACCCTGTCTCGAAAAACCAAAAAAAAAGAAAAAAAAAGAAAAAAAAAGAAAAAAAAAGAAAATGCCCCTCTAGGGAATGGCACTATTATGAGGTGTGACCTTGCTGGAGTAAGTGTAGTCTTGTTGGAGGAAGCCTGTCACCGTGAGGTTGGGCTTTGAGGTCTCCTGTGCTCAAGCTATGCCCAGCGTTGCAGTTCACTTCCTGTTGCCTTTGGATAAAGATGCAGAATTCTCAGGCCCTTCTCCAGCACCATGTCTGCCTGCACACTGCCATTTCCCACCATGATGATGATGTACTAAACCTCTGAACTGTAAGGCACCCAATGGAATATTTTCCTTTCTAAGAGTTGCCGTGGTCATGGTGTCCCTTCACAACAATAGACACGCTAACTAAGACAGTATTGCTCCGTATGTTACCTTCTATGTATTGTTCTTTTACCCCAGAGAGCCTTGCACACTTCTTGCCCTTCTCACATCACACACTGTCCTGTTCAGAACTGCTCAGATCACGTGTGTGCTTCTACCTAGTGAACCCTTCCTGAGTGCCCAAGGAGGAGAAAAGGCTCTCTGGCTCAGCTGTATATAGCGACAAGAGATGATCTGGGGATCAGGAATAGAGTTCAGTGGCAGACACTTATTTAGAGTATGCAAAGCCCTGGATTTGAATCCCCACACACAATATTCATAGTAAGAGGGCAGGAGGAAGAGGAAGCCAGAGTGGTGGCATGTGACTGTACTCCTCATGCTAGGACGACTGAGGCAGCACTACACGTTTGAGGCTGACTTGAGCTGCACAGTGAGACGTGTCTACCTCTTGCTTAAAAAACAGGAAGCTGCTGCACGGTGGTGGTGCATGCCTTTAATCCCAACACTCGCGAGGCAGAGACAGGTGGATCTCTGGGAATTTGAAGCCAGTTCCAGGACAGTCAATGTTGTTACACAGAGAAATCCTGTCTTGAAAAACCACATACGCACAAAAGATATATAGTTGGTTTGGGGTTTTAAGTGTATTTCCTCTTGTCTACACATAAGAATCTCATACAGCTACCTCCTGAGCTTCATGTATGGATTCTTTGAATGAATATGTGCCTGAAGTTATATTTTTTGAGTTGTGAGGTTACAAGAATATTCCCTATACACGCAGAATACATTGAGTTTCTTCCAGAGGGCTGGGAGCATGTCTTTAGTTTCAGCACTGCAGAAGCAGAGACAGGCAGGTCTCAGTCCTGATAAATTTGAGTTCGAGGGCAGCCTGCTCTACATTCCAAGCATAGTTCTAGGACAGTCAAAGCTACACAGTGAGACTCCAGCTCTGTTTCAGAGAGAAATGTTGGGAGAACATTAGAGAAAACTAGAACATTATTTATTTTGTGCGCACACACACACGAGAGAGAGAGAGAGAAAGAGAGAGAGAGAGAGAGAGAGAGAGCGCCCTCAGAAGCAAAAAGAGGATAAGAGGATGTTGGCTCCTTTGGAGCTGGACTTACATTTATGAACTACCTGACGAGGATGCTGGGATGCAATCTGTGGTCCTCATGATGGAGCAGCAAGTGCTTAACTGCGGAACCATCTCTCCTGTTTCCGAAGTGTGTGTGTGTGTGGGGGGGGGGGTTCATGTAGCCCAGGCTGTCTCGGAACTTTTTTTTTTGGTTTTTCTTTTTTTAAATATTTATTTGTTTGTTTGTTTTTTATTATGTATACAGTATTCTTCCTGCAGGTCTCATTACAGATGGTTGTGAGCCACCATGTGGTTGCTGGGAATTGAACTCAGGACCTTTGGAAGAGCAGGCAATGCTCTTAACCGCTGAGCCATCTCTCCAGCCCTTTTTTGGTTTTTCAAGACAGGGTTTCTCTGTGGCTTTGGAGCCTGTCCTGGAAATAACTCTGTAGACCAGGCTGGTCTCGAACTCACAGAGATCCGCCTGCCTCTGCCTCGGCTGTACAGCTGAGGACGACCTTGAACTTACGATCCTTCTACCTCTGTTTCTCAAGTATTGGGGTCAAGGCACTTTCAACCACACCCAAATAGGATGTTCTTACAATATTTTCCTTTAAAAAAGATAGAGATTTATGCTTTTCTGTGTCATGGATTTGTGTCTCCAATTCAATGAGTATTGTCATTCTTCAGTTCTACAGAGTAAATCTTAGGGCTGCCTATTTTTTCCTTCCATCATAAAGGCCTTACTGCCAGTGCACCAGGACTCCTATTGTATAACCCTTGAAGTCTCTTTCATCACATTTAATTTTTTTAAAAAAGATTATTTATTAGATATACAGTATTCTACCAGCTTGTATGCCTGCAGGCTAGAAGAGGGCACCAGATCTCATTATGGTTATGAGCCACCACGTGGTTGCTGGGAATTGAATTCAGGACCTCTAGAAAAGCAGGCAGCTTTTCTCTGAGTCAGCTCTCCAGCCCACATTTAATATTCCTAATTATCTTGTTCATTTGTTTTGTATTTTCACCTCTGTAGTACAGAATGTCTTACTTATTGTTGTGTTAACTATCTCTGGAAGCAGATTAAGAATACTGACATGAATGTGTAAAGTCAGAGGATAATAATATTTGATAGGCACTATGCTCACATTAAGGTGTACTAAAGCAGGTTTAGTGAATGTCTTCCTATGAAGTATTTCATAGCTTCTCTTTCAATAGGTAACCATTTGCCATTTCTTCACACAAGAATTGTTTTACTCAATTTAAAATTTCTCAGTAGAGGCGGGGAGTTAGAGAGATGGCTCAGTTGTTAGGATCATTTTCTGCTGTTCCAGTGGGCACTTTTTGGTTCCCAGCAGCTACATCAGGAGTCTGAGAAACACCGGTAGCTCTCTGGCTCCCCTGAGCACCCACACACAGCACAAACCCTCCATACTCATAAACTTCTTTTTCTTTCTAGCAGGGCATGGGTAACACATGCATGCCTGTAATCTCAGCACTCAGCATGTGGAGGCAGGAGGACCAAAAACTGAAGGCCAGTCTTGGCTATAAGAGGCCCTGCCTCGGGGCTGGAGATATGGCTCAGTGGTTAAGAGCTCTGACTTTTTTCCCAAAGGTCCTGAGTTCAATTCCCAGCAACCACCTAGTGGCTCACTACCATCTATAATGAGATCTGGTGCTCTCTTCTGTTGTATAGGTACGCATGCAGGCAGAACACTGTACCTAATAAATACGTTGTTCTTTTTTTTTGTTTTTTTTTTTTTTTGAGACAGGGTTTCTCTGTGGCTTTGGAGCCTGTCCTGGAACTAGCTCTGTAGACCAGGCTGGTCTCGAACTCCTGAGTACTGGGATTAAAGGCGTGCGCCACCATCGCCCGGCTTAAATACGTAATTCTTAGAGAGAGAGAGAGACAGAGAGAGAGAGAGAGAGAGAGAGAGAGAGAGAGAGAGAGAGAGAGAGAGAGAGAGACAGAGAGAGACAGAGAGAGAGAGAGAGAGAGAGAGAGAGAGAGACAGAGACAGAGAGAGACACAGAGAGAGACACAGAGAGAGAGACAGAGAGAGAGAGACAGAGACAGACAGAGAGAGACAAAGACCCTGTCTCAAAAACAAAACCAGTGTCTATCTATGCTCTGGGTACGAGTTGGTGGTAAGGCACTTCTCTCAAACTATTTTATTGTCTTTTTGAGATATGGTCTTGCTAGATAGTCCGTGCTGACCTGGAACTTGTCGTGACCTTCCTGTAAGCGTTAGAGGTTGTGTACAAAGGGAGTACAAAGGGTACTCCTGGCGGGAGCCAGGGAGTACCACAACGTTACTGGAACTGTAGCAGTTTACAGCTCTATTCCAGGAAAGTTTTCCCCAATGCAAGGGTAACAACTAGACTAAGTCTCCCAATGCACCACCAGGCTTTGTATTTTTGCACACTTTGCCTTTCTCTAGAACTCCTTAATAGTCCATAAAAGATTCTGTTAAGTGGGCTGGGCGTGAAGTTCTGTGGTACCGTGCATACCGATTATGCTAGGGGCCTTGGGTTCAAACTCCAGCACCTTGCGGGCGGGGTTTGTGAGTTGGGGTGTTTTACAAGTTTGAGTCTGAAGATCGAGCTGCTTCCCTACTCTTTTTTCAACAACCCCCGCCGTTTTACAGAAGGAGGAATATCTAGTTGAGTTCAAAATCTCTGCTTCACAGGTAACCGAAGCTACAGAGCGTTGCAGTTGCTATGGTTCCCGGCGCCCGCAGCGTGACGTCAGCCGCGGCGCAGTTTGATTACGCTATGATTTCCGGCGCCTCTTTGCGAGCCGGGCCGCGGGGAGGAGAAACTTAGCTATCAGTGTGGCAGGGTCATGAAGAGGAGGCGGTGGCGGGAGAGCGGAGGAGGCGGAGGGGGCGCGAAATTGCGGTAGCCAGCGCTGGGCTGGTGATTGTGGCCGTGTGGGAGGGCGAGGGTCCGAGCCCTCGGGCAGCGGCCGGGGCTCTGGGCTGAGCGCGGCTGTGGAGCCGCCGCTCCCGGCCCCCTGGCTCCGCCATGTTCCGCAGGGCACGCCTTAGCGTGAAGCCGAATGTCAGGCCTGGTGGAGGCTCCCGGGGCTCCGCCGCTCTTAATCCCCAACGTGTACCGGAGGTTCCCAGGCCTCCCGAGCCTGCCACCGAGTCCGCTCCGAAGCCAGCGGAGCCCACAGATGTGCCTGCGCCTGCGGTGGCTTCCGGGGGAGCGGAGCCCCAGGAAAAGGCTCCCAGGAGCAGGTATGGTCTTCTAGAACGAGCATGAAGCGGAGTACCTCGTCTGCAGCAAGCCTTTGGCTTGAGCTGGACGAAACCACTCCTAGCTGCAGTTTAATTCCCTGATCAGAAGGTGTGACTGCTGATTCTGTCATGATTCTCGAGGAGACCCCCCCTTTTTTTTTTTACAGGGATGGGAATTCAGGTTTCACAATTCTGAATTCACGAATAGGCACACTATCACTAGGAATTTAATTCTCCTGGAGCACTTTACTCGGAGAGCAGTTTGGGATTTTCATTTTGTGAATATTTATTTTTAAAAGGAGAACACCAATGTTACTTGAATTTCTTTTTCCCCCTCCACGCGGTGATGCAGTTGAACCCCAGCGCCTCATGCGTTGTCAGGCAAGCGCCCTGTCAGAGCCACACCTGCAGAATTTGTCAAAAACTCAGGTTGCTTATTTTGGTTTGAGTGTGTACTCCTTTATAGTTACAATGTTTCCCGAATTAAGACGCCTCGCTTTAGCGTCAAATGCCATATTTGAATGCAGGACTCTACTTCTTAGTTTAAGAATTTAAAGTAGGCCGTCCTCAGTGAAAATTTATTCCTCTCTTAGATGTCAGTAGTACCTCCTTTGGGGCAGTATTTTGAGATCAGATATGATTTTATAAACTGTTTTGAGAATGACATGGAAGAGTAGTTCCTCCAAATTTACTAATTTCAAAAAAAGTGACAAGAACCAAGTGTAGTCCACATGCATTTAGTCCTAGCAATCGAGAAGCTGAGGCAGGTGGATCTCTGTGAGTTCGAGGCCAGCCTGGTCTACGGAGTGAGTTGTAGAACAGTCAGGATTATGTAGACGCTGTCTCAAAAAACAAAACAAGGAAAGGTGATGGTACAATGATTGCAGTTTTTCTATTACACAGAGGAAGAAGCCAGTAAACTGCTAATCACGTTGAGTGACAGGGAGATGGTACAAATTACGTTTGCATAGCAACAGCGTTTCTTCTGTGATCTGAGTTGGTGCTCTGTGTTATTTTGATATTTCAATGATTCTCCATATTTCCAAATTTCTACTTAGAATGAAAATACTAGTGTTGGTCATTACTCAAAGTGGTTTGGATATTTTTGTTAGCTGTGAATGCATGATGATTGATTGTTTATAAATTGCCCTTAGGCCATGGTCCTAAGATGTCTAGATTATTTACACACACACATAAATTTGTTGTTGGTTTTTGTTTTGTTTTGTTTTTTTAGGCAGGATTTCACTATGTGGCTTTGACTTGCCTGGAACAAAGAGATCCATCGCCTCTGCCTTCTGAGTACTGGGATTAAAAGCATGTGCCACCATGTCCAGCAGTTTTTCTTTCTTTCTTTTTTTTTTTTTAAGAGAGAATTTTCATGTAGCTCAGGCTGGCCTAGAACTGACTGTGCATGAGGAGATGCCCTTGAATTCCTGATCCCACTGCTGTGCCTTCTGAATGCTGAAGTGGCAGATGTGTGCAGCTGTGCCTGGTTCCTGTGGCACAGGCGATGGAAGCCAGGCCTCTATGCATGCCGCCCAAGCACTCAGCCAGCTTAGCTACATCCCAAGTCCTTTTTCCTTATTTGATGAGACCATTTTGTTCTGGGTTTTTGCTAGTTGTAGAAACCAACAGAGTATGCATTTAAAGTAGAAAATGCCAGTGGTTGATGTGTTACATTGTTTTAAGGGTCATAGTTTTTGCTGAACCCCAGGGCTTTGTGCATATTAGACAAGCAGTCTACCATTGAGTTTTATCTGTCTTCAGCTTTAGGAAAAGAGTTTAAATTAAAAGTCTTTTTAGAGAGATTATACCAGAGGTTAAGATAGCTTCAACTTTATATAGAAGTAATGATAAGATAAAAATAGACTTAAAATCTTGATTTATATCTCCCCCTAAAGTCAGTCAGTCTATCTATCTATCTATCTATCTATCTATCTATCTATCTATCTATCTATCTATCTATCTATCTATCTATCTGCATTAGTGTTTTGCCTGTATGAATGTATGTTTATGTGAAGGTATCAGATCCCTTAGAACTGGAGTTACAGACAGTTGTGAGCTGCCATGTGGGTGCTGGGAATTGAGCCAGGGTCCTCTGAAAGAGCAGCCAGTGCTCTTAACCAATGAGCCATCTCTCAAGTCCCTATACCTCCTTTTCAATGTTAAATGATAGTACTTATTTATGGAGTATGATGTGTTATTTTAGTATGTATTTGGAATGTGTCATGGTATGATATATCACTTTAAAAGTTTATTATTTCTTTGTGTTGATCATTCCAGATCTTTTCTATAACAATCTTGTGATAAAAATTGTCAACCATAGTTATCCTGCCTGCTCAAGTGCGTTATTAGAAGTAGATGTTAATGCTATTCAACTTCACCTCTGGTTTCTTTCTTTTTTTGCTTTTTGAGACAGGGTTTCTCTGTGACTGTCCTGGAACTCTCTGTAGAGCAGGCTGGGCTTGAACTCAGAGATCTGCCTGCCTCTGTGATGTGACTGAAGGTGTACGGCTTTTTGCTTTTAAGAAATTTTATGCATGCGGGTGTTTGGCTTTGTGCACCACTTGCATGCCTGGTGCTCATGGAAACTAGAAGAGGATGTTAGATACCCTGGAACTGGAGTTACAGACAGTTGTGAGCTACATCTGGGTTCTGGGAATTGAACCCAAGCAGCCAGTGCTCTTTCTTAATCTTGAATCGTGACGTCAGCCCATTTCTGAGAGACTTATATCTGATCTGTACCATAGTCAATATGACTAGTTCTTTTTTTTTTCTCCTGTTTTTTGAGCTAGGGTCTCATGTAGCCTAAGCTAGCCTCAGCTCGTATGTTGAGGATGATTGTAAACTTTTCTGATCCTTCTGCTTCCACTTCCTCAGTATTGCGATTACAGACATGTAGCAAAACAAAAATGTCCAAACCTCTCAGCTGTTTATTTATTAAAAATTTGCTAATTAAGCCTTGTATTGTCTTAGCTGTTGTTTCGTGCTCAGCATGTTATTAATGTTTTATGTTGGGCTTAGGGATTGAAGTTTGAAAAAGATTAACTTAAACAGACTTCTTAGAATTTACATGCACAAAAACTATTAATTTATTTTTTGTCGTTTGAAGATTTTGTGTGTGTGTGTGAGTATGTGTGTGAATGTCATGTGTGTGCAGGTGTCCATGGAGGACAGAAAGTGTGGGATCTATAGAGCTAGAGTTCCGGGTGTTTTTGCGCCATTCTGGTCCTGGAGGAGTAAAAGTACATTTATCCCTCTCAGCAGCCCTGCTTTGTTCTGAGATAGTCTTACCTGGTAGGTAGCTCAAGCTGCTTGGCTTCAGACTCATGGCAGTCTGTCTGCCTCAGCTTCCCTTTGCTGGGAATAGTGTGTGAGCTCTCACATCCGGCTAAGAAAGTTTTAAACAAGTCAATTGCAACTCTGTTTTAATCAACATAAATCCGAGAAGTCATGTTTTTATGCATTTTTTTCTGTCTGGAGACCTTACTATAGTTTTAAAACTAGCATAAGATTCATGACGTCCACTCTTTCTTTTATATTTCAACAGTGATGCAAAGACTGGTGATGAAAATAATGTTGAAGAGTCCAGCAAACCATCCTCTACTGTTTCTCAGAGAAGAAAGCGAGTGCCAAGCACTTCTAGTCTTGCGAAGCCTACTGTCAGTGTTCCTTCACAGTGTCAACCCTTGTCTGCAGTTAACCACGATGCTCTGCAGCCCAGCCCTGCTCCAGCTAAAGACAAGCCCCCGTGTTCAGATAGATACCGAATATACAAGGCCAGGAAACTGAGAGAGATGCTGAAAGAAGAGTTGAGAAAAGAGAAGGTAAGTTGAAGAAATGCAAAATTTAGATGCTGCCTGCTAGATTTCTATATATAGCTTTAGAAGAAAAAGAAGTATGTGTTGAAATGGATGGGAAAATAATACCAGATAATGACTCGTGTGTAAAATAACATCTTGTGTAATACAAAGTAATAGAGTGGTATATTATTTGTGTTTTAATAAATAAAGCTTGCCGAAGCTCAGAGGACAAAGCAGCCATACTAGTCAGCTACGTAGCCAGGCAACAATGCACACACCTTTAATTCCAGGACTCGGAGACAGAGGGATCTCTCTGAGTTCAAGGCCACCCTGGGCTACACGAGATTGAATCTGTGTAAAGAAGAAACAGAGCTCACACAAAGGTGATTGCAGCATTTGGGATCCCATGCCTTTAATCCCAGCATTAGGGAGGTGGAGACAGGAGTGATATGGCTGGACAGAGAGAGGACTGTAAAGGGGAAGAGACAGGAACTCAGGATAATATGGAGTCTGAGGATTCGTGGAGACAGAATCTTGCCTTTTGGTCTGAATTTTTGGCAGAGGTAAAAGGTCTCTCCAGTGGTTGGCTGCTTTGCTTGTCTGATCTTCAAGTTGAACCCCAACTTGTCTCTGGGTTTTTATTATTTGTGCTTCAAAGTAAACCTTGTAAATTTACTTTTTTTCAACTGATAGACTTTATTATTATTACTATTTATTAATTTTCAGGGTTTTTTGGGGGGGCAGTTGTGACTCAATGTAACTCTCTGTAGTCAAGACCATCTTACTGACCCAGCCATCCATATCTTGTATCATCACATTTTCCTTGATAGTCATTTTAAAATTATTTTATTCATTTAAATTTTTCACTAGTTTTGGTGATAATAAAAAGTAAATCTTTTATGAACATGCAGATAGATACACAAGCATATGAAAATAGTTTCCATAAAAATGTCTAAGCGTTGTGGAGTAATTTGAATTAAAATAAGTATAATCAAGCAAATGCGAATGTTTTAAATTGAACTGTGGCCAAAAAACTTACGCAGTGCATATAATAAGAGTGTGTCCCTTTTAATGAGGCACGGTATACAGTGGAACAGTGATAAAGCTGGCTTTGGAGTTAGAAATGTAGGCTTCATCCCTTACTAGCAGTGTGGTGTTGGGCAGCTTAGTCTTTTTTTGTATCTCTGTTTCTCCTTCTCTGTAGAATATTACCAATAATGATACTAAAACCTCACTGGAGGATTTTGAAGATTTATTATTCATGCATTTGAACTAATGTGTTTTAGTGTTTAGAAAGTTGTGAACAACAAATGTCAGCTGTTTTAGCTAATTATAGAACACCGCATTTTGGTAGTTTTGGGGATTGAACTCTGGACCTCATATATGCGAGGCAGGTGCTTTAACACTGAGCCACATTCCTAGCTTCGATAAACAGAATTGTATACGCTGAGCTTTTTATCTAGTGCCAATTTTTTGGATTTTTTCTCCCTTCCTTCCTTCCTTCCTTCCTTCCTTCCTTCCTTCCTTCCTTCCTTCCTTCCTTCCTTCCTTCCTTCTTTCGATGTATATGAATGCTCTATCTGCATGTATGACTTTATGTCAGAAGAGGGCACCAGATCTCACTATAGATGGTTGTGAGCCACCATGTGCTTGCTGGGAATTTTGAACTCAGGACCTCTGGAAGAGCAGTCAGTGCTCTTAACCGCTGAGCCATCTCCCTAGCTCCCAACTTCTTGGATTTTAAAAATTGTTAAGAGGTGATTCATCTTTGAGAAACTTTTCTCCATGCTCTCTTAGGTTTGGTAACTGTCTTCAGAGTGCCTCTCCATCTTAACTCTTGCTGTGAAGCCCATGGTAAAATATCTTTAATTAAGATAAGGGTTTGGAGAGGTGGTTCACTGGTTAAAAGTGCTTGCTTTACGATCTTGGATCCCAGCACCTATGTAACAAGTTGGGCATCCCACAAATGGCTGTAATCTCACCTCTGAGACGGGCTAGGATCACTGGGTCTTGCTGATTTCTACTCTAGCTAAGATGTAAGCCCTTGCCTCAAAAGACTTAAGTAGAGAGTGATATAGGGTGACACTCAGTGGCCTTTTCTGGCCTCCCTGGATCATGGACACATCTACCCATGCTCACACATGCGTGCATACACACAAATCAAATTACATCATCATAAAACATCTATAATAAAACCTCTAATTCTGCTTTATTTTAAAATGCTACTAAGGAAAAAGAAAAATACTAAGGGTATTGTATAATACAACATTCAGGTTATAAATGATTTCTTAAAATTAGGTATAATTATAGTAATATTAAAGCACTTTAAGTCAGTGGGTTGTGTATTTGAGTTTACTGTGTCTGAAATTATTTTGTTCATAAAATCTCTGTATATAGAAACAGTGGAAAAACAAATTTGCTACAAATGAAAGCCAGAGGCCACCAGATCGTTCAAAAATGACCATGAGAGACTTCATATATTACCTGCCAGATAACAATCCAATGACGTAAGTAGAATTTATTTGTGCTTTAATTTCATTGGGTATGTAGTGATATGGCACTTTTAGAGTACAGTTTCATGTTTTTTAGAAGCTTGATGATAAAATAAAATTTCTAACAAAATGAGTATAGATACATTTTTCTCCTGGGGTACTGAGGTCTAAGCTGATGCTCTTCCCACGTGCGGTACTCAATCGTGCTCTATCAAGTGATACTTTCTGGGATGATAATGATGCCCTTCCTTTATCTCCAAGATGAAAAGGGGCTCCTTTATTGTTTTAATCATCAGGATAGAGTGTAACTTCTATTTCTTATGTACTATAATGCTATAGAAAGGAATCTTTAGTTTTTATGCCCTATACATTAGTAACGGTACAGTTTGAGTAACAAGTCCTTCATGAACAAAGCTTTAATTCTTTAATTAAAGTTAGCCTGAGATAGAAGGTAGAAATCCTGGAAATCTGTTCATTGTGATTTTGGTGGTGTAGGATATGGAATTAGTGTATTTCTTCAGTATAAGTGTCTTTTACCTTTACCCGGTCTTTGTTGGCCTCATTGAAGGAAGGGCGAGAAACATAAGTTTGAGTTTGACAGCTATTGGCTGGAGATGAGCCACCTAGGTTGCTTCATTTCCTAGAGCTGAGAGTCTCTCTTCACTAAGGAATTAGCGGGTAAAAACATTTCTGATTTAGGCCACAGCAGATATTGGTGCTTGATGAGTTTTTTATCTATTTATTTAGGTTGGGATGTGTGCTGGGAATCAAGTTAATTCTCAGCCTTCACTGAGCTCATTTCCCAGGCACAGGGAAAAATGATTGCTTTAACATTTTAATGAGATGTTTTAGTATATTGTATTAAAAATAGGGGGGCTGGAAAGATGGCTCAGTGGTTAAGAGCACTGACTTCTCTTCCAGAGGACCTGGGTTCAATTCCCAGCACCCACACGGCCGCTCACAACTGTCTGTAACTCCAGCTCCAGTGAACCCGACACCCATGATAAAACAATAATGCACATGAAATAAAAAGAAAACATAAAAATAGAAGCTAATATATTTTTTTGGTTATAGATATAATTGATATAATTATAGATATAATCCTATAGATAGAATTGATAAAATATCAGTTTATTTAAAAGTATTCTTTTATTTGCACTTAACAGTTCTTCAGTGGAACAAGAAAAGAAAACTGAAAAATCCTTGGCTCCTACCCCGGCAAGAGAGTGAGCATCTTATCTTGCTCTTTTACATATGTTGTTTAGGTGCCTTTCGGTTGTTGCTGGGCACCAAATTGGGACTACACACAGGTGCCTCACCACTGAGTTACACCCACCATTGGATACACTTTTAAAATGAAGTCTAATGTCCTTCCTTCCTTTTTTCCCCTTTCTTTTTCCTTCCTTCCTTTCCTTTCCTTTCTCCTCTCTCTCTCTCTCCCTCTCCCTTCCCCTCCCCCTACCTTCCTCTCTTCCTTTCTTTTCTTACAGGCACAGTGTGTTGTGTGTTTATACATGTGTGTCTTGTATAGGCACATGTACTTGTCTTACTCAGTTACTCTTGATTGAGGCAAGGTCTCTTCTGATTTTGACTTGTCTATCTAGTCAGCTTATCATCGAAATCCCTTGTCTACAATTCCTCATGCTTCTGGATAAACAGTTTATCCACGGAACACCCCTACCCCCAGCCTCAAATGAATCTTTCTGTTGTACTATTTATATTTGATTGGCTCCTGAAAATAGACTCATTTAAGAATAGAAGCTATTAGGGTAGCCAAGGCTAATAGAGAAACTACTCTCTCAAAAAAGAAAAAATAAAAAAGAAAAAAAAAAGAAATATAGAAGCTGTAGCTGCTCATGGTAACTCCTATGTCTAACCTCTGTCCTTGAGAGGCTGAGGCAGGAGGATCTCAAGGTCAAGGCCAGTGTGGACTACTGACTAGTGACATTCCTGGAGAGATATGAATAAATGTCTACTTGTCCCAGATAAGGGGCTGGTGACAGACTCATAAGGGTACCAGCTTGGTTAACCAATGAATTTTATGGGTGTTCATTGTGGGGAATACGAGTGAGAGGTTATTCATTGGATTATAAGTTATTTCAAAGACAGCTGCATCATCAGAGCCCAGCCCAGCTTGGACGATGACTCATGAAAGCTGGGAACCTGGCACTGCACAGCTTGAAGGCAGTTCAGCAGGTTGGAGAGTGTCTTTTAGACATCACAGCTCCATTGCTCCACTCTCTTCTAGGTGGCTTGGCTTATCCAAGAGGGTTTCTCAGAGTCTTTACTGCTTATATGCACTTGGAGAGGGAAGGTCGGTTTTAGGGACTTCCTGAAGTCTTTGAGTTGTTAGCTCCTGAGCTTAACAAGCTTCTTTAGGAACATCCCATGTCTTAAGCTTCTCATCCACTGAGAAGGTTCTATAGGAAATTGCCACACAGCAGGTACATAGGGAGAACCTGTCTCAAAACCTCTCTCTCTCTCTCTCTCTCTCTCTCTCTCTCTCACATACATTTAGATTCTTTCATAATGAAAGGGTTATAGTATTTGTGGAATATATATGTAATTGACTGATATTATGATTTACATTTGTGCCTGTGTGTACATCTGAGTGCCATAACTTGTGGAGGTCATAGGACAGCCTGAGGATCAGTTCTCTCCTTCTAACTTTTGGGTTCCATGTATTGGACATAGGTTGTCAGGCTTGGCATCTTATCTCACTGGCCTCACGAGTTTTATATTAAAGATGTTCAAATTGGGAATTATGAGACAGGGTCTCACTATGTAGCCTTGGCTAGTTTAGAACTTGCTATGTAGATCATGCTGGGCCCTGAACTCTGAGTGCTAGGACTAAAGGCCTGCACTGCTATGCCCAGCAAATGGAGTTGTTGTACAAAAACAGTAGCTTTAAGCAGTAAAAACCTCAAATAAGGTGCTGGAGAGATGGCTCAGAGGTTAAGAGCTCTGACTTTTCTTCTAGAGGTCCTGGGTTCAATTCCCAGCAACCATGTGTTGGCTCACAGCCGTCTGTAGTGAGATCTGGTGCCCTCTTCTGGTGTGCAGACATATATATGAAGGGAGAACACTGCTCACGCAATCAATCAATCAATCGATCAATCAATCAATCAATAAATGCTTTTTAAACGTTCAAAAGAGCAAAGGGAATGTAGACAGTAGTCTTCCCACCTTTGTTTTTTCATGGTTTAAAAGTCTGTGGTTCTCCCTCTTACCCCCTGAAGCAACAAATGTTAACAATTACAATAATGCATTTTTTTTATTACATGTATTTATTGTGTGTATTTGTGTGTATATATGCGGGCACATGCATGCCCTGGTGAGTGTGGAAGTGAGAAGATAGTTTGTGGGAGTCAGTGTGTGTTCTGGAGACTGAAGTCAGGTTTTCAGGCTTTGTACAAGAGACTTAACCACTGAGCCATCTCATCAGCTCACCAATTTTTATTTATTTATTTTATTTTTATTTTATTTTTTTTTTTGGTTTTTCGAGACAGGGTTTCTCTGTGGCTTTGTAGCCTGACCTGGAACTAGCTCTTGTAGACCAGGCTGGTCTCGAACTCCTAGAGATCCGCCTGCCTCTACCTCCCGAGTGCTGGGATTAAAGGTGTGCGCCACCACCGCCCGGCAGCTCACCGATTTTTAAATATATCATTCCAGATTTATAATTTATGTGTACTTCAATAAAATATTAAGCTGACATTGTGGTGGAAAGTAAGATTTGAATTCACCTTTTAAAAAACCAAGTTATAATTGGGTAGGAGCAAGAAGTTCTGGGCTTTTGCACCGTAGGCTGATGGAATACCTGAGAGCTGGACAAGGTAGTGTACCCTTGTGACCCCAGCAGATGAGAGACTGAGTCTGCAGCCAGTGTGGGGCCACATGGTGGGCACGAGCACCAGGCTACCTAGGGCTTCATAGTAACATCCTATCTCATAGACTAGGAAAATAAAAAATACTACAAAAACATACACCAGGAAATATATTTCAGAAAAATAGATTTTGCACATTTTTATCACATGCATCGAGAAATGTTTGACATGATAGAAATGCTCAGCTTAAGATACCGTTTATTCATTTTTTTTTTATTATTGGCCTCAAACCCAAGATAGACTATATACCAGTGAGTTACACATCTGGTACCATTTGTTTATTTTAAAAGCGAGAAAAGATTTCTTATTATTATGTTTTTAGATTCCTTATTAAATGCTACCAAGTATCTGAGTGGTGGTGGTGAACACTTTTAATCCTAGCCCTTGGGAGGCAGAGGCAGGTGGATTTCTGAGCTAAAGGCCGGCCTGGCTTACAGAGTGAGTTCCGGGACAACTAGTGCTGCACAGTGAAACCCTGTCTGAAAGCAAACAAACAAAAGCTGCCAAACAAAATTTGAAAGAAAATCCTATAACTTCTCCCTTCTCTGTGTATTTATCCATCTGTCCTTCTGTTTATTTTAGTCAGGTTCTTAATGTAAACTCCATATTGACCTAGAACTTTTGGTCCTTTTGTGTCGGCCTTCTTAGTGCCAAGATTACATTGTGTACCAACATGCCTGGCAGGTTATCTTTTTCAGTTAAGTTATAGGGAAAGTTTGAAATATCTGAGTTACTGCTCATTAATAACTTGTTTTGAATTCAGACTTCTCAGGAAATGCTAAGTTAATGACTGTTTACATTCAGTAGGCAAGACAATCAGAGCACTCAAGATGCTGATGATAATGGAGATGTGGAAGAGAAGGCGGATGATGGGCCACTGCTGGTTCCTCGAGTAAAAGTGGCAGAAGATGGTTCTATTATTTTAGATGAAGAAAGGTGAGTTAAAGAGATGGGGGGAGATGATGGCAGAGAACATATCACGTTGTTGAGGAGAGGTTCTGTTTCTGAATCTGTCAGTATAACTTTATAAACCCCCGTATATATTCATATCATGAATAGTGTAAAAAGGAAATCAAACTAAATTAATATGTAATTTTAGTATGTTTTGCACGAGATGGTATCGCTCTCCTATTTTCTGTCAACCTTTTACTTCTCCTCTTGCTGCTAATCCAGTCCGGCTGCTGAGCCAGCTGTGTGCTATTGTCCACTGAGGGTGGATTTCTAGGATTGACTTAGTTATGAAGTTGGTATTTAGGTTTTATCAAATGTAGTAGTTTCACTTTGTTGATATTTTTGAGACAGGGTGTCACTGTGTAGCCCTGGCTGGCCTGGAACTCACTTTGTAGTCCTGGTTGGTCCCTAACTTTACAGCTATTCACCTTTCTCTGCTCCTGAGTGCTAGGATTAAAGTTGAGTGCCACTATACCTCACACTAATTTTGTATTTGGGTGTATGGTTGTAATGGACAATTCCTTGAAAATTGAGTTATGTGTGGTTGTAAGCTTTCTGGTGTGGGTGCTGGGAGCTGAATTTGAATCCTCTGGAAGAGCAGCAAGCACTTTTTTTGTTAAAAATGCACACGTGCGCGCACACACACACACACACACACACACACACACACACACACACAAGCATACACATCTTGTTTTTTAATTCTTTGAGAGTTTCCAGTTTTGTGCATCATGTTTTGATCATATTTCCAGATCCACTTTCTTCCTTTGTGACCCTTTTTTTTTTAAATAAACCCTTCAAGACCAGTGAGTGCTACTCAAATATTCTTGAATGTATGGTATTCCACTAGAGCATGGTCAGCTTTATTAGGTCAACTTTATTATTCTTAGAGAAAAGTATCTCTCTTTTACCAATAGTATCGGTTGCTATTTGGTGCACAGGTAGGGGTGGGATTTTGTGCTCAACTCCCCTGTCCATGCTGGAATTTCTTCTAGTTCGGGGTTGTAAAGGTTCTGTACATTCTGTTACAGTCACTGTGAGTTCATATGTGTAGCTGCTACCTTGCTGTGTGTCCAGAAGCTGTCTCTTTGTAGTTATCCTGCCTCTTAAAGTTTTTTCACCCTCCCTTCCCATAGTGATTCTTGAGCCTTGGGAGGAGTATGTGTTAGGACTTAGATTTTGTAGTCTCTTATATTCACTGCACTTTGGCCTTGTGGGTCTCTGTTAATCATCATCTACTGCACAAATCAGTCTCTCAGATGAGACTGAGGGTTGCACTGATCTACAGTATAACAGTATACAGTATATACATGGTATAACAATAAGTCATTAGAAGCATCAAGCAATTCTTAACTGCTTATCTCTCCAGCTCTAAAGTGTCTATTTTATAAGGGATGAGTTAAAAAAGAGAAATGAGAGGTTTTGAAAGTTTAGTTAGTAAAAATGTACATGACATTTAAATTTGATTATAATAATCATAGATGTAATACTGATAATAAGTTTTTATAGTTGATGGTGATTTTACATGTCATTAACCATTAAAGAAATATTAGCCCAGGGGCCATATAGAAACTAACAAAACAAACCCAGTTGTGGTGACACATGCCTGCAGTCTCATGAGTTGAGGTAGATGAACAGGAATTTTAAGCTATCCCCAGCCACACAGCGAGTCCTCTAGCCTGGACTAAATAAAGCCTGGTCAAACAGACAGACAGACAGGAAAACAAAAAAGGCAATAGAAGTGTTGTTTCTTAGGTAGTCCAAGTTATTTTGAAACACTGTAATGAAAACAGGTTGGCATTTATGTCTGCTGCTTAGGAATAATGTTCAGAAAATTTGTATTTTGAATTTAAATATAATTTTTTCAAATTATGTTTTATATTTTTGATATTACTGATATGATAAGTTTTAAAATACAGCCAGTTAAGTCTCATCATCTGTTTTTTTTCATGCTTGTTTTTAGTGTGACTCTTTGAAAATGTCTTTCTTTCAGTTTAACTGTAGAAGTTTTGAGAACAAAAGGTCCCTGTGTTGTTGAGGAAAATGATCCTATATTTGAGCGTGGCTCAACAACCACATATTCCAGCTTCAGGAAAAACTATTATTCAAAACCATGGTCAAATGAAGGTAACTAATTCTCATTAAAAGTTGTATGCTGATTTCTTTTTTAATGAAGTGAACTATTTTATGTTATCTTTTTTTTTTGTTTGTTTCTCTCTCTCTCTCTCTCTCTCTCTCTCTCTCTCTCTCTCTCTCTGAGACAGGGTTTCTCTGTGTAACAGCTCTGGCTGTATTGGAATTCACTTTGTAGACCAGGTTGACCTCCAGTTCATTGAGGTCTGCCTGCCTCTGCTTCCAAAGTGCTGGGATTAAAGACATGCACCCCCACCTCCTGGCTCATGTTTTCTAATTAAATCAGACTTGTAAATAAAATGTCAACTGACATGTTGTCTTTTATCCATTTAATTTTATTGGTTCCCCACCCTTTATTGTCTTTGACTTTACCCTAGAAATCATTCTAAGAATTAGCATTCTAAGAATCCATTTTCCTGGGTTCTTAAGCTTTTTCAAATTCTATAGAGAAACAACATTTAAGTGACTAATTGACAGTATTTCTGTGTAAGCACGATGTGTGCCCGTAGAGCATTCTGCTTCCAGCGTTTCTAATCATCATGTCCTCCTTGAAAACATGGTCACCTAGCATTTCTACAGCTGGTCCCCTGCAGTGAAGTTACTTACCTAGAATGTAAGTATCGAGGACTCTTAGGCCAGACAATCATTAATTTGAGACCAGTCTGGCCTATATAAAGAATCTTACCTCTCTTGGTGATGCTGGCGCACCCCTTTAATCCCAGCACTCGGGAGGCAGAGGCAGAGGCAGGTGGATCTCTGTGAAATCGAGGCCAGTCTGGTCTACATAGTGAGTTCCAGGACAGTCAGGGCTACACAGAGAAACCTGTCTTGACCCTCCCCCCAAAGAATTTTACCTCAAATAAACAAACAAAAAAACCATACAACAGCAACAAAATGTACTTAATATATGTTTCATGATGGTACTTACTGCTTTTTAGAATATAGTTTGCAGAAAACTTTTTAAGCATGGCAGAATATAGGACAAAAAGTAAGATTCTGTACTTCCCTTCTGACTTATCAATTCTGTGGGGTTTTTTTTGTTTTGTTTTTTTGAGATACCTTCTGTCTGGCTTGTCATGTTTTCCTCACTTCCTCCCTCCCTCTCCTCAACATGTTAGAAAACACCACAGCCCCTTCAGTCTAGTTAGTATTTTTCTAAGTGCTTTTTCCTTCCTTCCTTCCTTCCTTCCTTCCTTCCTTCCTTCCTTCCTTCCTTCCTTCCTTCCTTCCTTCCTCCCTCCCTCCCTCCCTCCCTCCCTCCCTCCCTCTCTCTCTTTCTTTCTTTCTTTTTTAAAGATTTATTTATTTGTTTATTAGTTTCCATGTCTGCCTACATGCCAGAAGAGGGCATCAGATCTGTGAGCCACCATGTGGTTGCTGGGAATTGAACTCACGTCCTCTGGAAGAACAGTCAGCATTCTTAACCTGTGAGCCATCTCTCCAGCCCCCTGCTTTTCTTTCTTTCTTTATTTTTTTTTTGCCAGTCATTGAGTATTTTATTTCTTGTAGGTGGCCAAACACAGAAGCCCTAACAATTTATACTTTTACCAATTGTCTTTAAAAAGTATTATTTTACCATAGCTTTGCTAATAATAATTTCTAAGTTTTATTAGCTTATGGATATCTAATATTCCAAAATACTTCTTTATATTATGTGCAGTTGTTTGATAGCAATAAGATTCAGTATCTACTATATTTAGTATTTTTGTTTTTTAATTCTTATTTAAAACAATTTCTCAATTTAAATATATTTGATCATATTCTTCCTTTTCCCACAGTTCATCTAGATCTTCCTACCCATCCAACTTTAAGTTCTTTCTCAAAAAATAAGTGAAAAAAGTCCAATACAACAACAAAATGCCCCAAACCTTGAAAGCAAAATGCAATGTTACCCAAAAAGGGGGGAAAAAAAAAGCCCAAACAAAAAACACCAAAACCCACCAAACTGTAACCAAATAAAAACGCACATGCACACACACAAATCTGTGGGATCTGTTATTTGTTGGTCAGTAACTGAACATGAGATCTAACCTGGAGTGGTTGATAAACTACTGTCATTCCATTGAGAAAACTGGTTTTCCCTCTCCCAGATATAAATGACAGTTCTATTGTTTGCCTGTGCCCTGCTGGCTAGGTTTATATTCATTCATTCATTTTTTAAAAAATACAACAAAATATAAAGATAAAACGAAAACAGCCACATTAAAGTTGTGCAAGACAGACAACCTGATGGAAAAGCGCCCAAAGAGGGCACGACAGTCAGAAACCCACTCGTTCGTGTGCTCAGGAATCCCATAGGAACACTAAGCTGGAAGCCATAGTGTAGGTGTAGCACCATGCAGACCCTCTTCCTGCCTCTTCAGCGTCTGAGTTCATCAGAGCTTTCCTCGTGTTGATTTAGAGGGCCTCGATTTCTTGGTGTCCTACATATGCTCTGGCTCTTAGATTCTGCCTCCTTTTCCATGGGGTTCTCTGAGGGAAGGGATTTGATGGAAACATCCCATTTAGGGCTGACTGTTCCAGGTTTCTCACTCTGTGAGTAATATCTTGCTGTGGCTCTCTATATTTGTTCTTATCTGTTGCAGGAGAAAGCTTCTCTGATGATGGCTGGCTGAGCAAGGAAATGATTTATGAGTATTGCATCATTAGGAGACATTTTATCACTACTTTGTTTTTGTTTTTTTTTTCTTTTAGACCATATTATTTGATTTTGCCCTAGGTCCCTGGATTATCTAGACTCAGGTTCTTGGTCACTCAATCAGTGTTAGAGATGGATTCCATCTTTTGGATAGGGCCTTAAGTCCAATCAGGTATTGGCTAGTTACTCTTTTCAGTGTGCTGTGGAGCTGTGGCAGCTCTGCCAGCACTGGCTCTTTGTTTCTGGCTAGCAACTGCTTGAATTCAGAAAGTCTATTTTCAGAGACCTCTTTGTCTCAAGTTTGTCTCAAGGTTGGGTGGCCCTCTTTTTGTTCCAGCAAGTACATGTGATCAATCCTCAAGCTTTTAGGGATACTTTGGAGTGGGAGGATGAACTTTTTAGTTGTCTACTGGGTGGGTCATCTACTTCATTTTCAAAGTTGTCCCTTTTGGGTACAGAGCAGGAGTCCTTGTTACCATAGCCCCCTGAGTTCTGGAATTATGGAATGTATCATCACACTTACCTATGGAGATTTTTCCCAAAAAAATGTATTAGGGTGTTTAAAATTCTTTGACGTTCTTTTCAATAAAGTTAAATATTGTCTAACTTATTTTTAACTAATATTCTTATGTCATTTTGTCTGAACAGAAAATTAATTTTCAGTTAATCTTTTGTTTTTACAGAAACAGATATGTTCTTTTTGGCCATCAGTATGGTAGGAACTGACTTTTCTATGATTGGACAACTTTTTCCTCACAGAGCAAGGATAGAAATTAAGGTAAAGTATACCTATAACATTTATTGGTTAGATAGGGTCAAAAAATTACTAAGATATTTTTCTTTTAACTTAATTCATGCTCATTTATTTCTATTATGTTTTGTGTGTGTGCGCGCACATGCATGCGTGATAGAGAGAGATTGAGAAATCTTACAAGAAACACACACACACACACACACACACACACACACACACACACACACACACACACACCGTGAGTTCTAGGATTCCTGAAGTGTGTGGTGTAAAATTCTAGGCCTGGACTCTGCCTCAAACCTGGTGGGATATGAGCCAGTTTGAACTCCATTTATCAGGACCAGATTTCCTGGTAGTGCCCTGCCCTGCCTAATACCTTTGACTTGATCCGGACTTACCCAGGCAGGATTTGGATTTACAGTGTAAATAGACTTCCCTCTATTATACTTAAAACACTCTGAAATAATAACAATGGATTAAGTTAGTGTTAGCTTAATTGACTGTACATTTTATCTGTTTAGTGTGAGAGTCAAATTTTTTTTTGTTAGTTTTTGTTTTTATTTTTATTTTTTCTGACTTTTTAAGACAGTTTCTCTGTGTAGCCTTGGCTGTCCTAGAACTCACTTTGTAGTTTAGGCTGGCCCGAATCTCAGAAGTTCACCTGCCTCTGCCTCCTGAGTGCTGGCACTAAAATCGTGCACCACCATTGTTTGGCTTAGTCAACTTTTATTCTTACAATCTAGCATATTTACATGTCTGTGTGTATGAATATGTATGTGTAAAGGGCCACTCATACCCAATGAATATATACAAGTAATAGGATTACTCAGTGGGAGTTGCTTCTCTTCTACCTTTCTATCAGTTCTTGATGTTGAACTAAAGCTGTCAAGCTTGGCCCATGACTACTTTCTATATGCTGTAAATCTGGCTTTCATTGTTTATTTCTGCTATTGATAATAAAGATAGGATGAGGAAAATTTGTGTGAATCTTTCATCCTCATTACAAAAAATTTATTTGGAGTGTGTGTCCATGTCTGTGTGTCCATCTATTTGTACACGTCTGCCCACACATCACATGTGTACGATATTTGAGGAGGCAAGAAGAGGGCATTAATTCTTTGAACTGTAGTTAGAGATGTCATGAACCTCCACGTGGCTGCTAGATATTGAACCCATGTCCTTGGAAGGGCAGCCAGTGCTCTTTCCCATTGGGCCATCTTTGTAGCTGTCTATTCTCATTTTTAAGAAACTAAAGCTTTAAGTAACTTAACCTGTTGGCAATAATATACCATTTAATACAAAATACTGTGCTTTGTAGAATTTCATATTATTGTTCACTAATTAATCCTTGTTTAATGGCAGAACATTACTATAGATCTTTTTGTTGTTAACAGAATAAATTTAAACGTGAAGAAAAAACAAATGGATGGAGAATAGACAAAGCCTTCCGTAAGTATTAAAGAATTCCTTCACAGAGTATTGTTTGTAGAGGTTGATAATGATCAATTCTTTGTCTTTGGCTCTAGTGTTTTAGACTTGTCCTTGTATTGGCATAAGACTAAGGATGAAACCTTTTCATTTTTTGTTTTTTTAAGATAAGGTCTTGTATATATTCCAGGCTAGTCTGGAACTTTTGTTTTGTTTTTGTTTTTTGAGACAGGGTTTCTCTGTGCCCTGGCTGTCCTAGAGCTCACTTTGTAGACTAGGCTGGCCTCAAATCACTGAGATCCGCCTGCCTCTGCCTTCCAAGTGCTGGGATTAAGGGCATGTGCCACCACTGCCCTACTTAGTCTGGAACTTTTAATTCTTTTGCCTCAGCCTCCAAGTGCTGGAGTTACAGGTGTGCACCACTGTGCCTCAGTTGTTCTTTGTGTGTTTGTTTTTTTAGACAGGGTTTCTCTGTGTAGCTCTGGCTCTCCTGGAGCTCACTTTGTAGACCAGGCTTGCTTCAAAATCATGGAGATCCACCTGCCTCTGCCTCCTGAGTGAGTACTGGGATTAAAGGCGGGTGCTACCATTCATTGCCTTGCAGCAAACAGAGTGTTAAGTCCATGAATTTATACAGTAATTGATAATAAAAATGGGCTTTTTCAAATTTCTGTTCTGTGCATATGTGCATGGATGTGCACAAACACTTATCAGAGGACAAGGTGTAGGAGTTGGTCTTTTCCTTCCATCCTGTGCTTCTGCGCTACACTTAGGGTGTCAGGCTTGGCAGTAAGTGCTTTTATAAACTGAGCCCTCTACTGGCCCCTGAGTGGTTTTTTTTATTGGGAAGGAATTATGTTCAAGAGATAGTTCACGGAAAATAGATTGCGATAGTAGACTCTGTTGTCAGCCAGTCGTTGAGTCAACAGCATTGACTCCCTGCTGTGTTCTGGGTGCTCTTGAAGATGTGTTGTCAAATAAGGCAGATGAGAAATCTGATTGGAGAGCCCTGAATTTAAATAGGTGGGGGATATTGTTATGCAAGTTTCAAGTACTGATTGAGTTCTTGGAAGAAAAAGGAATTGGGTCTTGATGCTTATTGAGCCTCAATGAAGTTCTTTAAGAATGGGTAGCATTTAAATTTAGATCTGATTTAGAGGAGAGTAGGAACCAGCCAGTTTCTAATACCTTCATTAAAATTATTATCATTTTTCTTTTTGTAAGTCTACAGAAAGAGTACAAGAGATCTATAAATAAAACCAAATTTATGTTTGAAGTAATTTTTTGTTTTAGAAGGTACATACTTTTCATGAACAAATATCAACATTTCATAATTAATATGTTAGTGTTAATTTAGCTATGAAATTACCTGTGTTGCCAAATTTAATTCTAAATAAAATTTAAAAAAGAGATGGGGAAACAGAAAAAAATATGTAGCGAAAAAAAAAACAATTAAAAAAAAAAAGAAAGTAAAAGGAGACAGGGCCCCACTGTTTAGCCTTGGCTGTCCAGGAAAACTCTGCATAGACTAGACTAGACTCAAACTCACAGAGATCCACTTGCTTCTGTCCCTCAAGTTCTGGAATTAAAGGTATACATCACTGTGCCTACCCAATTTTTTTAAAAGGAGATTTATTTATTTTATTTTGTGTGTATGCGTTGAGTGCTTGCATATATGTATGTATGTGTGTCATGTGTGTGCTTGGTGTCCACAGATGATAGAAGAGGGTGTTAGATTCCTCAGAACTGACGTTAGCAGGTGGTTGTGAACTGCCATGTGGTTTTTGGTAACTCAACCTATCCCTTTCCAAGGGCAGGAAGTACTCTTAATTGCCAAACCATTTCTTCAGCTTCAAAACACAGCTCCTATCTCCACCCTGTCTCTGTATAGCCCTGGATTGCCTAGAACTCAGTATGTAGGCTAGGCTCCTGGCTTCAGATTCAGAGATTCATCTGCCTCTGCCTCCTCAGTTCTGGAATTAAAGGTGTGTACCACCATGCCCTGCTCAAAATGAAATTTAATTAAAGTTAGCCATAAGGCTGATGTTAGGGAAAATAATTCATATGTGATTTAGAGAGTATCCACTGTGTAGCTCGTGAATTCATGAGAGACACCCATGGTCGACAAGTGGGGCTGATACCCAGTGTTCTGTCTTCAGTTGAAAGCGTTTCCAGGAATGGCTCCTGTAAGATCTGGAATATTGTGAATAGAGAAATTTCCATTTTAAAAATGGAGAAACTTTCCACTGGGCTTAATAAATTATTAGAAAATAATTTATAGATTCTATAGTTTTGTTTTTTTGTGATTTTCTTATCCTTTGTAATAGGAAATTAAAAATTAAAAAAAAACCTCCTGTGGGTTTTTTAAAGATTTATTTTATGTGTATGAATGTATGCACAGATGTGTGTTGACCACATGTGTATATGGTGTCCCTGGGGGTCAGAGGGGGCACTTGATCATTTGGCACTGGAGTTATGGATGGTTGTGACTCACCATATGGTGCTGTGCTGAGGACTGACCCTGCATCCTCTGAGCCATCTCTTCCACTCCCTTTGTGGATGGTTTGTTTTTGTTTAGGACGGGTCATATATTTTAAGTCCTTTAGAACCGCCTATAGATTCTTTCTGGATTCCTGGGGTGCTGGTTCTTTGTTGTGGAGAATTAGAACAAATTATTTTAGTTAAATTAAATTAAAACAGTATTTTAGTGTGTTCCTTTTACTGAATCATTTTTGTGATCTTTCTGTATATCACCAGAGTTTAGATGTAAAGTTTAAGGAAGCATTCCTTTGTAGATTCATTCCTTGTTTTTTTTTACTGATTGTTCTTTCTCTATTATACAGTTGACAATGGAAGTATTTCTGACTTCATTGGACTGTTTTATTTTACTGATGGCTTGGAAGAATACATAGTGAAGTGGTTGTAATGGAAAGAGGGTGTTGTAATCATAGGCTCTTAGAGGATATCTTAGTTATCTTCATATATGTTTGGGGGCTGAAAATTAAACCCAGGTTTTGTTTTTGGGTTTTTCGAGGCAGGATTTCTCTGTAGCTTTGGTGCCTGTCCTGGAACTAGCTCTTGTAGACCAAGATGGCCTCGAACTCACAGAGATCTGCCTGCCTCTGCCTCCCAAGTGCTGGGATTAAAGGCGTGCGCCACCACCGCCCGGCTAAACCCAGGCTCTTGTACCAGCTAATTCATGTTCTGTACCACTGAATTATCTCTTGGCCTTATCTTTGCCATTTAAAATAATTGATATGGTAGTTCAAAGTGTAATTTGAAATTTTAACAAAGAATATACCCTATTAACCAGTGTCTTAAATTATGTGTAGAATATTTTCATAAACTAAGAAGACTGTTTGTTTGCTTTCCTGTCAAGCTTTGTAGCCCAAGGACACTGCTGTTTCCATTTAAATTATCATGGTCTAGTTTAACATGTTTTAGATCATCTAATTGGATCAATAATAATGCTTGGTGTTGGTTTCTTTTACTTTTATTTTTGAGATTCACCCATTTTATTGCTTGTATAAATAGTGTAATCCTTTTATTAGGTTGATACAAAAGTAATTCTGGTTCTTGCATTGTTAAAATTATTATTTTATATGCTTACATTCTTAAATATAGTTATTATGCATTATTAATGCACACTTCTCACCTTAGGATCTTGTACCACTGACTTATTACCTATTTATATTAAGGAAATCATAGACAAAAAGCAAATTCCAGATAGTCTTTTACATATTTTTTTAGATTATTTTTTATATGTCTGAATGCACATCTGTGCAGCCCATGGGTGCAGTACCTACAAAGGACAGAAGTGGGCGTCATATTCTTTGGAATTGGAATCGCACATGGTTGTGAACTATCCTGTGGGTACTTGTAATTGAACCCTCGAAGAGCAGTGTCTTAGGGTTACTATTGCTGTGGTGAAACACCATGACGAAAAGTACTTGGGAGGAAAGAGTTTATTTGGCTCCACATCACTGTTTATCATAAAAGGAAGTCAGAACAGGAACTCTAGAGGCAGGAGCTGATGCAGAAGGCATGGAGGAGAGTTGCTTACTGGCTTGTTCTTCATGACTTGCTCAGCGTGCTTTCTTACAGAACCCAGCACCACCAGCCCAAGGATAGCACCCCCCACCATGGGCTGGACCCTCCTACATCAGTCATTAATTAAGAATATAGGCTTGCCTACAGCCTGATCTTTTGGAGGCATTTTCTTAGTTGAGTCTCCCTCCTTTTTGGATGACTCTACCTTATGTCAAGTTCATGTAAAACTAGCCAGCACAAGCAGCCAGTGCTCTTAACTGCTGAGCCAGCTCTTTTGCCTCTCAAGTATTTTCTTATTTGAGTTCAAAATGGGTCATATATATGAGGAAAGTTTGCAACAATAACAATGCATTTGGTCCAGGAGGAACTGTTACATGTATTGTTAGAATAATGGTTCAAGAAGGTTTGCAAAGAAGAGGGGAGCCTTGAAGGTGTGGAATGTAGCAAACTGAGCAGTTGTTGAATCTGCTCCTTTTATAACTCAAAGGTTGCTGTAGAACTCAGTGTGGACCATTCACTGGTCATTTTGCATTGGAAGTAAATTCGAAACATGAAAAAGCTCGAATAAAAAGCCATTTTGAACTATTGTCCTGATTCTACACACAACATTGTCTCGTTTCTGTATTGGGTTGTGATGTGCAATGAAAAGTGGATGTGTAAGACAGCAGTACCCAGCAGTGCTTGGGCTGAGAAGAAACTTCAAAGCATTTCTCAAAACCAAATTTGAACTGCCCACAAAAAGGGATGGGGTCATGATTACTGACTGGTGGTCTCTTAACAGTCTGAGCCATTGCTTTCTGAAATCTGATGAAATTATTACACCCGAGAAGCCAACATTGGTCAAAAGAAAGGGCCTGATTTTCCACAATGCCCAACCTTATATCACACAACTAATTCTTCACAAATTGGAACTTGAACAAATTAGGTTACATAGTTGTGGTTTTGAGTCAGGGTCTCACTGTAAACCCTAATTGATGTAGAGCTCGATATAGACCAGGCTGGCCTTGACCTCACAGAGATGCCTGCCTTTGAAATCAAAGATGTGTGCCACCACACCTGGCTTAGGCCACAAAGTTTTTCTTTATCTGCTATGTTCACCTGGCCCCTTGCCAGTTGACTGTGACTTCTCCAAGCATCTCAACAGTTTTTTACAAGTAAAATGTTTTACACCAGAAAGAGGCAGAAAGTGCTTTCCAAGAGTCATTGAATCCAAGGGATGGACTTTACAGTGACTAAAACAAAACACCTTACTTTTAATTGGCAAGAATATATTGATTGGAACGGTTTTTATTTGGTAAGAAAGATGTTTTTGAACCTATTTATAATGACATAAAACTCATGGTCTAAAACAGCAGTTCCTTTTGCACCAACCTAATAATTTAATTTATTTTTTTGGATTGGGACTTGAATCCAAGGTCTTGTGTATTCTATAAGTGCTACGTCACCAAGCTCTTACACATTTAGCCCATACTTGTTAAGTTACTTTTTTGTTTTATTACTTAACAGTGCCATCTTTGTTTATCCATCCTTTGCTTTGGATATTGTCCTACTTTGAAAACTAGAGAGCTCTTCTTCTTTTTTTTTTTAAATAAAAACTCTAAACTTTCCCCCTTTCTTTAAACAGAGGAAAAACGCCCCTTTGACTTGGATTTTTTTGCTCATTTGCTTCAGAAAGTTCTTGCTGAAGAAGAAAAAAGAAAAAAATCTACTAAATGTCAGAGTTCAAAGGAAAAGTCTTCCAAACCACGGAAAAACGTGCAAGGTATTGTCTGGAGTTTCATCTAATGGTGAATTTACAGTATTGCCATTATGAATTGAGATGTTATTCAGGTAGTTGACACCATCATAGCACATAGTTAGAGGGAAGTATTAGTATCATTGCTTTGCCAGTTATCTGGGGCAAATAACAGCTCCCTTTTAATGATTTGTTTCTGTTTGTGTATTACCTGTATAGTGTGTGTGTGTGTGCGTGAATTTGTGCTTTTTTGAGAGGCCTGATATGAGCTGGAGAGGTGACGCAGAGGTTAAGAATGCTTTGTTGCTTTTAAATTGGGCTGGTCTTTCGTTCCTAGCACTTGTGTTGGTGTGACTTACAATTGCATTTGACTGCAACTCTATGGCATTTGATGCCATCTTGTAGACTCTCTAGATACCACATACTGTGTGTGCACACATATATTTAAAAGGAAAACAATGTTTCAGTCTGGGGATGTAGTTTAGTACTTGCCAGGAATGCAGAAAACTGCCTGGATTTGATCCCCAGTACCACAAAAATGATGAAAAAGATCCTTGGTTCAGGCAGGGGACACAAGTTCATGCCTACTTTCAGTTATATAGTACAGTTGGAAGCAACCTGGAATGCACCAGACCTTGTCTTAAG
The DNA here is from genome assembly GCF_037038515.1 of Microtus pennsylvanicus. Lineage (NCBI taxonomy): Eukaryota > Metazoa > Chordata > Mammalia > Rodentia > Cricetidae > Microtus > Microtus pennsylvanicus. The sequence continues at coordinate 50,349,687 of NC_134584.1, forward strand.
CAATCAAAATGATACAAAAGTTACAATTCTAGAACTGTTTGTTCTACCTGATGTTCAGAGCAAATTCTTTAGCATTCTTAGGAATAACTTTAAGATTAATTAAATAATTTAATAAAATGAAAATGTAATCTCATAAATATTTCTGCCATTTGAAGTTTTTATATCGTAATATACTTTGAATCCCATCACATTTCTACATATAAACTTACTTTTATTGGTAATTGGCATGCATGTATCTTTTTGTTGTTGGGGGCGGCAGTGCTGGGCATTGAACCCAGGGCTGTGTATATGCTAAGTAGGATGTGCTTTACTTCTGAGCCACCCTAGCCTGTACCTGCGTGAGCTTATGGTGCGAGTGTTAGAGCTGATCTCTTCTCCTCTTTAAGTCTGTCTTCAGTTTTTCACAAAAAGGACATGACAGACAGAATATACTTTTGAGTATTTATCATCTTCCCTTTCAATAAGTTTTCTATACATATTTCATGTGTTTATAACAATTTCTCTTGTTTTTAGCAAAAAAGGTAACTAGTGAGGAAGTGAATGATGATCCAGATGAATCTGTAAATAGTAACAGTTCAGATCTAGAAAGATCTCAGAAGGATACTCAGACAGTTGCTGAAGAGGAACCACCAACTTCATCAGGACAGGATTTAGAACAAACCGTGTTAGAGCAAGATCAAAAGCAAGAGAAAAGGAGGAGGAGGAAGAAGCAAAATGGAGCTAATAAGCAGGAAGCAACAAATCTTGTAGGAAATGTCCTCGTTCAGTCAAGCTCTCCTGAAGCAGAAATACACAAGAGTAAGTTTCAAACACATTCTAAGATCCTTGGTTTTATTAGAAGGGGCGTGTACAGTAATATATATGACCGATGCTACCGTTGTGGAGAACAGCAATTCCTAATGTTTGTTAGTGGTTGTCTGCCCAGTACTATGTTACATCTTGCCATCTTAATTTTAGTTAAAGAGAAAAAAACAGCTGTAGAAAACAAAACAAAAAAAGTGAAGCAGGGAGAATTTTCCCCAGATTGTTCAGAAGTTGAATTATTTCCCTTGTGTTCCCATTAACAGTCATTGGTGATCATATATCTGTAACGAATCTCAGATTTTTATGATCTGCCTTCATGGAATACCTCTGTGAGTCTGTAAAAAGAGCTAGTAGAATTTCCATTTCTTTTTTTTTCTTGTATTCTTAGAATGCAAGCATACTGTAATTTAAGTGTTGCTGGAAGACAAAAACCAAAACTTAAGAGGAAACTGGGGCCTTCTTAAGAGTTTGCTTTAAGAATACTTAAAGTGAAATAGTAAGTTTGGAGGTACTGCTCAGTAGTAGAGCATGTGCTAGCACCCGCAAGTTCCTGGCTTTACTACTTAGGAACCCCTTCTGCCTGCTTCCTTAGTCCCTTTCCAGACCCTCCCCAATGTATCTTCCAGCTTCATGTTCTTTTTAAAGAACCAAACAAAACAACCCACTGAGTCCCATAAGTGTTGCTCTATGTGCACGGGAGTGGGGTCATCCATACCTAACCTAACCAGAGGCCACACCCCTTACAAAACCGACTATCCCTTCCCCAGTAGCCATCACCTGCCAGGAGCACCTCAGCTGAGGATAGGCGCTTGTGTCCTTCCCTGACCCAGGCTGGACGGTTGACTGGCTTGATCTTGTGTTTGTAGATATATTTGTTATGAGTTCATAAGTGAAGTACTTCTGTCACGTCCAAAAGACTGATTTTCAGAAGTTCTCCTCAACCTCTGGTTCTTACAGACTTTTTATGACCTCTGTGATGTTTCCCAAGTTCACGGGTTAGGGTGGCTGGTTGGTTTAGTTGTTCGTTTGAGACTGAACACTCAACAGTCACTTTCTGCAGTTTGACCATTTCTGAGTCGTTGTAATGACTATGTTAACTACAAAAAGAAGCTTCTCTAATCCTTAGCTGTGAAGACAACTGTTTAGAAGGCAGTTGATACTGTGCCCATTTAGCAAAGCAGTAGGATATTCCCTATGGCTTAGGACATCATGGTTTCTGGTCCGGGCTTTCTTGCTCAAGCAGAGGTTCCTCCTGTGGATCTGGCTAGAAATCTAATCAAGAAGCAGTTGTTACTTCTAGCATTTGTGCCACTGTTGCACCAGTGGACATCTCCTGTCAGTTGAGTTGCAGTTGCTTGCAGTGTTCCTAAGTGGTAAGGCAGTTAATGACTTTTTCCTTCAGTAGCTTGTATAACACCGTCAGCACAATGAGAGCTAGATAGCAGAGAGGAAGTCATAGTAGTTTAATAGATCAGTTCTGGTAGTTGAAGTAATAAAAGTTTTCTTTTTTTTTTTTTCCTTTTGAGATAGGGTCTAATATAGCCCAGGCTGGACTAGAACTTGCCTTGAAGTCAAGGATGATCTTGAACTCTTGCTTCGCCAGTCTAAGAGCAGGGATGCATGTATTTGCTCTTATGTCCTGCTTATGGCTGTCTGGTTTTTGTTGTTGTCTGAGACAGAGTTTCTCTTTGTAGCCATGGCTGTCCTGGAACTTACTCTATAGACCAGACTGGCCTTGAACTCAGAAATCTGCTTGCCTCTGCTTCCCAAATGCTGGGATTAAAGACGTGTGTCATCATGCCCAGCCCACAGTTATCTGATTTATAAGCATTAGAATATTATACTCTTGTTGTTTACCATTATAAGAATATTACATGTAGAGGCTTGTGAGATAGCTCAGTGGGTAAAGGTACTTAAGTTTGATCCCAGGGATCCACAAAGAAGAAAACCAACTCCTGTTAGTTGCTTTCTGATGTCCACATGGGCACTGTGGTAACACACATACACCAAGTAAATGAATTAAAAAATGGAAATTATTTTTTTAAACAGAGATTATATAATAAAAGAAAACTGGGTAAACTGGCCAGTGCCTGTAATCTCACCACTTAGGTGGTAGAGTAGGTAGATAAGTAGATTCAGAAGTTCAAGATTATCCTTGGCTACCTAGTTTGATGCCAGTCTGTTACATTAGCCCCTGTCTCAACCAAAAGAAAAAGACATGTTTTACAATGTAAAGAAGAATAGCTTTATAGTTCTAGTCTTTTACCATCTAAAATACTGATGCGTCATTTATGATGTTGGAATTAAGGTGGTTCTTTATCATAGGGTAAATATTAGTGCTTTTTATTACACATTTATTTTGTGTCCTTTTGTGTGCCTGACATGACTCAGCACTTGCCTGCAATCCTGACAACTTGGATTCAATCCCCCAAACCCTCAAAGGTGAAAGGAGAGCACTAGCTGCACGGAGTTGTCTTCTGAACTCCGTATGTGTGAAACATGTGGGCACTCGTGCACACGCATACATATGCACACAAATGATAATAGTAAATGTAATAAAGTTTAAGGGATAAAAGCGCTAGAGAGATGGCTTAGTTATTAAAGGATAAATCCGGACTAGCTGAACATAGAGGACAATGAGGACTACTGAGAACTCAGGAACAATCGCAGTGGGTTTTTGATCCTACTGCACGTACTGGCTTTGTGGGAGCCTAGGCAGTTTGGATGCTCACCTTAGGAGACCTGGATAGAGGTGGGTGGTCCTTGGGCTTCCCACAGGTCAGGGAACCCTGATTGCTCTTGGAGCAGATGAGGGAGGGTGACTTGATCGGGGGAGGGGGAGGGAAATGGGAGGCGGTTGCGGGGAGGAGGCAGAAATCATAAATAAATAAATAAATAAATAAATAAATAAATAAATAAATAAATAAATAAATAAATAAAAAGGCTGAGGCTTAAACAACAAAACACAATGTTCAGGAAAACACCCTAAATCTTGAATGTTAAGTGGATTAATATTTTGTAGGAAAAGACAAGTTGTTGCATATAAATTCCTTATGCTTTACAATATTGCTATCTTTACTACTTTTTGGAAGAACATGTGTTTTATATTCCTAGATACAAGTCCTGAGGAAAATGAAGGCAAATGCAATGAGGAACAGACACCTTCTTTCCCACAGCGCGTAGACGACATTGCAGAGTCATTCTCACCCTCCAGTGAAACGGTGGAGCTGAGAACTGGCTCCAGCCCTTCCACATGGTATTTTCTGCCTCTTTACTGGCTTTATCTGCATCTTCTATGGAGTCTCCAGTTGTCATTGTGGATTTGTACTTCTTTTCCTGTTTGCTTTGCTTTATTTATTTTTGAACCTTTTTGTTAAACTTGAATATAACTCAGATTATTGTATTTTTATTAGCTTTTTAAAAAGATTTCTCTTTATTATTAATTATGTTTGCATGTGTATGTCTGTGTGGATATGTGCACATGAGTATAGATGCCCACAGAGGCATTGAATTCCCCTGGAACTGGAATTATAGGCGATTGTGACTACCTGGTATAGGTACTAAGAACTGAGCGTAAGTTCTGTCAAGGAGCAGTGTGTACTCTTAACTGCAGAGCTATTTCTATAGTCTCTTGGTTAACCATTTTCATTTTGTAAATCATTGTGTATTATCTTCAAGCTTGGTGTGCTGGTGCATTCATAAAATCCCAGTACTGAGGAGGCTGAGGCAGGAATACCATAAGTTCAAGGTTAGTTTGGGATATACCTAGCAGGTTCTACTAGTAGATTCTGCCTCCAAAACAAATAAGTACACAAACAAACAAGTCTCCTGTCATAGCCTCCCAGGTGCTGGGATTACATCATAGACCGCCATGATGTTAACGTTTAATTCCCAACACCCATATCAAAGCCAGGTGTAGTATTACACACTGATATCCCAGTATGTAGGAGGAAGAGATGAGATGCTTGGGCTTGCTCACCAGCCTTCCTAGGCTAATTGGTGAGCTTTAGGTCAATAAAAAACCCAGGTTCAAAAACACAAGAATGATGGCAAGAGGTTTCACACCATATCAGCAAGCATGTTTGTGTCCTTTAGTGGTATGAAAATTTATTTCTAGTAGTATGTTTCTCCTGATACATTTTCCCTTCCTTAGTAATCAACAAGATATCATGCCGCTAGCAAGTGAGTCCTCAGAATCAAATGCTGCAGATTTGCCTTTGTCAGAAGTTGCGGGTGCTGCCTCCTGTGAAGTAAATAATGCTGGAACAGAAGAAAGAAGCGTTGACCTAGAGAATAGACCACTGTAAGTATTTTATACAGTTGGGTTTCTTCTTAGGCATGTTCTAAAACTGTTAAACATTTTCTTTTTTGATTTGGGGATTAAACCTAGGACATTGCATGGAATAGGCATATCTTCTAAGACTGAAAGGCTGAGTTGTATCTCCAAGTCTCTAATAAACTTTGTTTTTAAAGATAGATATTTATTTTTTTTTAAATTAGACATATAGATAGTAGATAGATAAACAGACAGACAGACATATGCATATATGTACGTGGATTTATGCATTTGTATGTGCTCCAGATCCTCTTGGAGCTGGAGTTAGAGGCTGTTGTGAGCCATCCTATGTGGTGCTGGGAACCAGATCCAGGAGCTCTTAACTGCTGAGGCATTTCTCTATCCTCTTGATAAAGATCTTAAATAACATTTAGAGAGTAGAAGGGACTCTTCGTATGTCGATCACTTAGCAGGTGATTTTACTGCAGTCTCTCAATCACATGTCATCAAAAGATTTCACTTTCTGTTTCTTTCTCTTGGGATTCTGTTTTATTATAGAATGGAAATGGTGGGTCTGGCAGCCTACATATAATTAGCAAGCGCTGGGTTTGATTGAGAGATCTTACCTCAAAGACTCAGGGAATGAGTAATTGAGGAAGATTCCCAAGGTCAGTCTTGGGTATTGTATTAGTCAGGGTTCTGTAGAGGAACAGTACCTATAAAATGAATATGTATGTATGTATGTTGGTGGGAGCAGACCACTTGTTTGTGCCGGCTGCCCAGCTAGCTTACACCCGAAATAACCACACAGAAACTGTATTAATTAAAACATTGCCTGGCCCATTAGCTCTAGTTTCTTATTGGCTAATTCTTACATCTTAATTTAACCCATTTTTATTAATCTGTGTATCGCCACGTGACTTTGGTTTACCAGCAAGATTCTAACTGGCGTCAGTCTTAGGAAGAAGATCCAAGGCATCTCTCACTCTGCCCTTCTTCCTAGCGTTCAGTTCTGTCTTTCTCCGCCTACCTAAGTTTTGCCCTATCAGGCCCAAAGCAACTTCTTTATTCATTGACCAATGAAAGCAACACAGAAGAACCTCCTACACCATATGTATGCGTGTATGTACACACATGTATATACAAACACGTGCATACACACAGAGAGATACTGATATACATAGAAGGGGAATTTATTAGATTGGCTTACAGGTTGTAGTCCAGCTAGTACAACAATGGGTGCCTACCAATGGAAGGTCCTAGAATTCAGTAGTTGTTCAGTCCATGAGGATGGATGTCTCAACTGGTCTTCACTGTGTGCTGGAATCCTGAAGAAGTAGTCTCCAAAGCCAGTGAAAGAATGAACTTGCCAGTGAGAGCAAGCAAGCAAAGAACAAAGCGCTTCCTTTTTCCATGTCCTTTATATGGGCTGATGCGAAAAGGTATGGCCCAGATTAAAGGTGGCTCCTCCCATCTCTAAAGATCTGGATTAAAGGTGTGTCTCCGTACCTCAAAGACTCAGGATAGAAATGTGTCTACCCACTTCAAATTACTAATTAAGAAAAAAATTACTCACAAGTGTGCTCAGTCCTTTGGATTTTAGTTTGTTCCAGGTGTAGTCAAGTTCATAACCAAAAACATCCATTACAGGCCTGCACAGCCACCCACATCCACACATGAACACGAGCACACATGTACATCACATGCACACGAAAAGAAGAAAAAGGAACAAAATCTGTTCAACTCATGAATGCTGATTTTTAATGGAGCACACCATATTGAGAATCAAAATTTTAAAATTAATTTTTGGAGTAAACTCTGTATTTTTTTGGTTAAGCATTAAGAAGCAAAGTCTCCTCCACCCTGTCTTCCTTCTAAAGAATGAGTAGTGTTCTTTCAGGGACTGTAAGTGTATGCTGAAGCAAACCTAAATGTGACATACTCATACATAATGTTTTGCAGGATCCTCCCCCATACTTTTATATAAAACATATCTTTTATTTTTATAGCTTTATAGTGTTTCATCATTTGAATGTTCTCTAGTTTGTGTGGTTTGTTCTCCACTCATGGCCTTATAGGTTGTTTTTACAAATACTTACAATCTTTGCTTTCACTTTTATGCCAGTTTGCAAGTATGTTTTTCATTGAAGGTTTAAAAATGGAAGTGCTTGCTTAAAGAATATGTGTGTTTGTTTGTGTGTGTGTGAGCGCACGCCATGGAACACATGGAAAGGTCAGAGGACAACTTGAGGAGATTTTGCTCTCCTCCAGGGGTCAGAGTCTTGATGGCAAATTCCTTAATCTACTGAACCATCTCTTCAGCCCCCAGGTTTTTATTTTTATGATATCTGATTTCTAACTTTTTCCTACTTTTTATGAAATCTTAGATTTACTCAATCTAAATTAAAGTTTCTAAGGTTAACTTTCTTTCGTTGTTTCTGCCTTCATTTTAATGTCTGATCCACTTGAAATATATTATCAGCATAGTGCAATGGATGGAACTCTCTCTGTTTTGTTAATCAGTTTTCCCACTAGAAGTTTGTTTTGTGTAATGTTTATTTTTATTTTTTTGCTTTTTTTTGAAACAGGGTCTTGCTATGTAGTCTTAGCTGTCTTGGCACTTGCTGTGTATTTTAGGCTGGCCTCAAACTTAGAGAGATCCACCTGCCTCTTCCTCTTTAGTGCTGGGTTTAAAGGCATGCACCTTCAAACATAGCATAACATTTATTTTTTAAGTATCCTGTGTTACACATTTCAACTTTTCTATTTTGGGAGATGATCTTTAGTATGTTCTAAAATCAAATCTGCTTTGGAATTATTTTCTGTTGTGTTTCATTTACATGTTCTTTTGGTACCACTTTAAATCTTAATTACTGATATTGATATGTTTTTAATATCTGATAGAGTAAGTCTCTCAGCGTCAGGGCTTTAAGGAGCTCTTTGACTTTTCCAATTTTTTAGAGTTTTATTTGATCTTGACTACATGTTGGTTGCAATTCAAATAACATCCCTTTTTTTTTCTTTCTTTTTTTAGAGAGACTGAACAAGCAGAAAATGTTAAACCAAAATCCAGAAGTCGACTGCAGAGACCTAAACCTAATCTGTCCAGGGCAGTTGGGAAGAAGTCAGTTGTTTCTCAAGATACACAAGATGAAAGGAGCAAAATCTCACCTTCAGAAACTTCAGCTGAAAAGGTGCGGCCTAAGAGAATTTATGGAAAAGAAAGCTATAAACATATTTTCTAAGTAATTACAAATAAAATATTTAGCTTGTAATTTCAAACTTGTAACTGATAAGAAAACACAACTTAAAATTAGATCTGTGTTTATTAGTCTTTTTCATGTGTTTACTTCAGCAAGTGGGCTATAACAATTGAAAAAAATCTCAATGATAAATTTGATGTGTGCTCGCGCATGCAATTAGGAATGAACCTAGACCTTGGTCATGCTAGGCAAACAAACATTCTACCACTCACCAACATCCCCCAGCTCACTTTTTAAATTGTATAAAATGTTTATTCAAAATATTTCTTGTATGTTTGATTTCATATTTGTGTTGCAATCACATCTGTGGGTACATATATGTGCATGTGTGTAGAGGTCAAGGGTCAGTTTCAGTGTTGGTTCTCAGTAGCCTTCTACTTTGCTTCTTCAGCTAAGGTTTCTTTTCAGTCCGAGGCTTTCCAGTTAAGCCAGAATGACTGGACAGTGAATTCTAGACTTCTGTTAGGTTTCACCTTCCCATCACTGGGATTATAAATACCCCCCCTTTTTTTTTTTTACAATTTATTTATTTTATGTGCATTGGTGTTTTGTCTGTATATATGCTTGTGTGAGGCTGTCAGAGCTTCTGGAACTGGAGTTACAGTTTGAATTGGCATGTGGGTGCTGGGAACTGAACTCAGGCCCTCTGAAGAGCAGTGCAGTCATTGCTCTTAACTGCTGAGCCATCTCTCCAGCCCCATAAGCACCCTTCTTACTGAGTCATCTCTCTGGCCCCAGGGCTATTTGGTTTTGTTTTTCAGATTAATAAATAAAGTAATTTTGTAAGTAGGGTTTTGTTGTTTTCAAGTCAGATCTCATTGTGTAGTCCTGGTTGGCCTGTAAATCATTACGTAGACCATGCTGGCCTGGAACTTGCAAATATCCCCCTGCCTCTGCCTCCTGGTATTGGAATTAAAGGGGATGATGTGCCACCATGAGTGACAAATAGGGCTTTCTAATGGAAAAAAAATTTTCTGTTAAGTGTTGTGATTATTTTTCAGAGTATTCAAAAAAAATTTTTTTTTCCAAGACAGGGTTTCTCTGTATCTTTGGTGCCTGTCCTGGAACTAGCTCTTGTAGACCAGGCTGGCCTCGAACTCCCAGAGATCCGCCTGCCTCTGCCTGTTAGTATGCATTGTTAAAAGAAAGTCCCTATGTTATGATTTTCATTGACTAAATGACCCTAGGCAGGGTAGATGGCTCAGCAGTTAAGAGGTCATGCTGCTCTTTGATTGGACCTGAATTCCATTCCTAGTCTTCATATCAGATAACTCATAGCCTTCTGTAATCGCAGCTCCAAGGGCGTCTGACTTCTTTTTCTGGCCTCCCTAGGCACCTGCATACACTCACACATAGGCGCACAATAGATAAATAATAAAATAAATCTTTCAAACATAGATCCTATTTATTCATATTTCTGGGAGTTACAGTTTTAAAATTGTTTTGAGTGTGTCCTCAATCACTTTTAAGCTGCTCTTTAGGTTTCCTCCCTCATTCATTTATTTGAACTGTTTTGCATACAGGACTCAGAGTCTCAAGTGCTGGTAAGTGCTCGGCTGCCGCCCTTCCTCCTGCCTCTGGGGAAGTCCCTTTGTTATTAGATGGCTTTCTTTGGCATCTGTGACAAAAGCCCGAGGCCTTGCACACAAACTATGTCTCCAGTGCTCTAACCCTTTTATTGTTAAATCATAATCTAGTACAATTGAAGCTTTTCAAAACAATATCTAGTTGATTATTTGTGGAGGAGGGTGGCATGCACATGCCACAACACACACACACACACACACACACACACACACACACACACACACACACACAAGTCAGAGAACAGCTTGCAGACTTGATTTTCTCTACTTTGTACCATTTTGGGAGATTAAACTCAGATCATTAGGTTTGGTGCAAGTTCCTTGACCAATCACGCTAGCCCAAATTTAATGTAGAAATTTTGGAAATACAGATTAATTTAAGAACCAAAGCAAAAGTTGTAATTTTATTATCTATATGCAGTCAGTCTTTTCACATTTTTCTCTCCAAGTTTGTTTTCCTTCCCTTGCTGTCAGGATAACCACCAGGGCAAAAGCTATAGACTGTGAGGCGAGGAATTCCCCAGTGAACCACATTCTCTACCTTTCAGGTTTTATTCATTTTTTTATCCTTTGGTATTTAAAATTTTGTAAATTTTTCAGTGTCATTTAAACACATTTAGAAAACATTTTAAAATAATACTTTAGCAATATAGTATAACTGCATTTATTTAAATATTGATTTATTTTTGGAAAACTTATGTTAGCAATGTAGGCCATTTTACATAATATTGTGGTGAACATTTTAGTGCTTACATGTTTTTCAATTACTTTTGTTAAATTTTAAAATAATTACATATTGTGTGGAGGTGCAGTGGGCCTGGAATCAGAGGATAACTTGCCAAGGAGTGGTTTTCTTTTTCCATTATGTGGGTCTTAGAGATTAAAATTATACAATTATGCTGTAAGAATTGGTGGCAAGCATCTTTTCCTTTCCTTTGGACCCCTCAATTCTTTTCCTTTTTTTTTTTTTTTATTTTTGGAGACAAGGTCTTAGTGTATAGCTTTGGTTTTCCTGAAACTCCTGGCTGGACTCAACCCATAGAGATTTGCCTACCTCTGCCTTCCATGTGTTGGGGTTAAAGGCATATGCTGCCATTCCTGACTCTTCAGTTACTTCCTTAAAATGCAGTTTAAAATTATATTAGTAGTCAGTGAATATGGACACTTTAAAGACTGTTCATATTGGCAAGGTCCTTCTAACCATGTATAAGATTGTGAGTTTTAGCTGAGCAGTGGTAGCGAACGCCTGCAATCCCAGCACGCAGGAGGCAGAGAGAGGCGGATCTGAGTTTAAGGCCAGCCTGGTCTACGGAGTGAGTTTCAGGACAGGCTCCAAAGTTACACAGAGAAATCCTGTCTTGAAAAAAACAAGCTAATAAACAAACAAAAAAGATTGTATGATTGTGTGTTTTATAATACTTTGATCTGCTCTGTATTTAGAATTTTTAGTTTTAATTCTCATTCAGTGGAATATTTTATTGTAAGTAACTTTAGTGTAAAAAATTATATTTATAGAATCATGTGGAAAAAGAGAGATTGAATGTACCTGAAAATTTTGGGACAGAGAATACAGAAAGAGAGAACCTAGGTGCTGAAACTGTGTCTGAGTAAGTACTTGGGAAGAAATGACCTTCAGGAGTGGTTGCAATTGTTAGTTTTCTTCTTAATAAAGTCTGAATTGTCAATGAGGATACTTTAAATCTGTTTTCACTATAGATAGTAGCAAGAAATTTTGCTAACACGCGGTGTGTTTGGTGTTAGAGATAGAAATGATGGTACGGGTAGGCCTAGGGTCATATCTGATTCGAATGTGTGAAGTCTCATTCACTCAGGAGCCTCACATAAACCAGGTGTGGTGGCATGTGCTTGTGATGCCAGCGCTGCAGATGTGGGTGAGGGAATTGGAAGTTCAAGATTATCCTCTTCTCAGGTGATTTTGAAGTTCTCCTGTGGGACAGGAGAACCATCTCAAAAAAAGTAAATAAAAATCTTAGGGCTTTATTTATTTATTTATTTTGAGGCAGGGTGTCTCTGCATAGCTGTCCTGGAACTTACTCTGTAGACCAGGTTGGTCTCTTGAACTTAGAGATCTGCCTTTTGAGTGCTGAGATTAAAGGTATTCACCACCACCATCTGATATAAAATTTTTAAATGAGCATATGAATCTATTGAGTTAGCAGTTTTGTGCGTCCTTCAACTTACTAATATTTTCTAAGAAGTCTTATCAGATAAATAAATGATTAAGATATGTTTGTGAATGGTTGTATTTGTAGGAAGTGATTTCTAAAGGAATATTTAACTTGATATGGGTAGAAGACTGGCTAGCTCCAAGTATGGTTGTAAGCAGTAGATTCTGGGCTATTCAATGGGATGCTGTTCTATAAATTGGCACTGATTCCCTGACGTTATATATATTCATTGATGTCCTGAGAGAGAAACAATAGTGTCACATATTGGGTAGATAAAGGTTTTTCCATTTTTAAAATGAGATTTTGATTTTTTTTTTTAAAGACATAACTTAGGCAACACTAATGGATATTCCAATGGGAAATGAAGCACAGGATAACATTCCTCTTGATTCTTCTGCGTCACCTATTTTTTAGAGGATTCACTTTCTTTCTATGTCTTTGATAATTATCAAACAACGCTGTTTACCAAAGAACGTTTTGCTAAGCTGTTTATCAAGGTCTCACTCAGGGTGTTCATCTGTTTCTTCTAATGTGTTTTTAACACTTTAAAAAGTGCTTGGCTGTAGGTTTTTTCCAATTTTATCACAGGATTTGACTGGGGATATGTTTTATATTTTATGTGGACTGTCTGGAGAAGGGTGGGGATAGCATATGGTTTTCTTCCATTGGCTGTCACAGGAAGTTCTGCTGTGCAGTTACATTTTTGGAGGGATTTTAGTTCATCAGTGATGGGGAAGGCATCTTGCCAGAGGCAGATTTGTCTCTTGGGAGGGTGCTGAGGTGGTATTTTCATGAGGTCCAGAATTGTCTGTTTGAAAGAGTAGAGTGTAGATGTGTAGTAATTATCTTATAAGATGTTCTTGTGGATACTTGAAAAATGCTTCCTATTTAACATGACTTACTTATTTATATAGCCAAACAACTTTGTGACTTTATTGTAATCATACTGTTATTTCTTTGTAATTATAGTTTGAGTGAAAAGTCTTGTGTACAGGAAGATGGTAAAACAAAGGTCTTAAGACCTGCACGTCTATTGAGGGGCCGAATGCAAAGACCAAGGCCTAACATACAGAAAGCTACAGGAAGAGAAGAGACTCCTATACCACAGGGAAAAATTGGGGCCCATGTAGAGAAGAATGAAGATGAATCCTGTGTTGATAGAGAGCAAAGTGAATCCTGTGTTGTGGTATGTTGATTCTGATAACATTTATTAAGCAAGTATATAAGCCTTTATGTAAGCTCTCACCTTTTTAAAATAACCTTTTGTGTGTTGTTTGTTGCATTTGTGGACAAAATCTTATAGTGAGGAATTTTATTGTTAAATCATTTTAGATATTTGAGCATTGTATATGACTCTTGGTTGCTCTCATCTTAACTCATATTTGGACTTGGTTTTTCCCCTGTGCTTCAGATTGAGCCCAAGTTCTCAAGTATGTTAGGCAATCACTCTACCCTTGAACACATTCTCAGCCTCCTTTCGGAATGATAGTCATATATGTGAATTTTAATACTGGCTTAAACAAAATATTAAAAGTACGCCTTTCAAGTATAATTCCCAAAACAGATAATGAAGTAAGTGTGTGTGTGTGTGTGTGTGCGTGTGTGCGTGTGCGCGCATGAATGAGAGAAAGAGATGTAGAAGACCGAACCTAAGGCCTCTTTCATTGCTAAGAAAGCACTCTTGCCTCTGAACTATATCCCTGGCTCATGGAGTTTTAGATTATTTATATAGTTGTTAGAAGAAAGAGTTAGCTTGACTTAACATTTGGGTTCTTTCTGCTATAATTTTATATTTTAGATAGAGTCTTCCAACTCTTTAGATAGTGGCTTCCAACTTACTGTGTAACTGAGAATAACCTCGGAACTCTGATCCTCCTGCCTCCACCCACGTGCTAAGACTGTAGGCATGTGCAACCATACCCGTTTTTATGTGGTGCTGTGGATTGAACCTTGCAAGGGCTTTGAGTATGCTAGGTAAGCACTCTTACTACCTGAGCTACATCCTTAGCCCTGTCTGTTGTTATAGTTTTTACAGTCTCTAAAGTACTTAAAGAGTAAGAATTTAGAAATCTGAGCACCATGGAAGATTCTGACAAATGTGATGGAAACAGACTGAAGTAGATGAGTCTGAAACATCGCTTTCTGATGGCACAGCAAAGACTAGGGCTTTGAGACGTGGTAAATATGTGACTTATGGAATTTCTAAGATAGTGAAAGGAAAAACACTAAAATGTGGTTTTTGACTGTTATTTTATAATTTTGACTTTTTTTTTTTTTACCATTTTATTTATACTCAAATGAGATGGAATATTCTGTAGTTGGATTGTTTTCAAATTCCCTCAAAAAACCTAGGTTTGTTTGGGAAAGTGATCTGCATTTACCTCCCAAGTTCCAGAACGTGCATCATAATACCTGGTTACAATAGATTTTTCAGTAAAAAAGTTTTAAAGTTTTGTGTTTTGTTGTGAAATCTAAAATACTACAAACTTTGTTATTAAGATTCCTGAACAAATGGAAAATGAGTCACTTAAAAACCTCCAGTGTGAAGATGTCACATCACAGCCTGAAGAGAAGGATGCTTCAGCAAATGTGCACTCTGATGAGCCCAGTGTTCTTAATGAATGTCCAAGGTGAGCATCGTTTATCCAGTTATATAATTTTCAAGTTTTTAATAGGATTCAGATTAGTTATATTTATTTATTCTGTGTTATAAGACAGAAATGGGGCACGCATGCCATGGAGGTCGGTTCTCTTCTTCCACTGTGCCTTCTTGACCTGGGAATGGAACTCTGGTCATAAGGCTTATAAGGAAGCATTTACCTCCTGAGCCACTGACCCACAGAAACAAACTAAATGGCCTCTCTGTCTGTGTGTCATCTATTATGGCTAACAATGTATAAGATGTTAGAAGGCTCAGCTGTTCACATTGCTTACTGGTTTTGCAGATGGGCCAGGCTTGGTTCCCAGCACCATACCACCTAGCTCACAACTGACTGCTCTAAGGCATCTGATACACTCTGGCCTCTGATGCTTGTGGTATGTGGTATATATAAACACACATACACATAAATTAAAAAATAGGTCTTAAAAAACAAAACAAAAATGTAAAGGGTTGACGAGATGACTCGCTGGGTAAAGAGGCACTTTCTCTCAAGTCTGACGACCTGCATTTGATCCCACGTGGGGCCACAAGAGAACCAACTTCCACAAGTCGTCCTCTGACCTCCATATGCATGTGCCCCACCCTCACATTAAATACATGTAAAGGGGAGCCGTCATTACTATAGCTTTATTTAAAACTGTTTAGGAATTGCTCTTTTCAAGAAGTTTATGTCTTAGCTTTCATGTTAGTTCCTAAGTTATAGGTGATTTGAAGAAAACTATTTAATATAAACTAAGATCTGAGTTAATAGGAGCAGTTTTTTCACTTAGCAAGCGTATTCGCTGGGTGGTGGTGGCGTACGCCTTTAATCCCTGCACAGGCAGATGGATCTCAGTAAGTTCGAGGCCAGCCTGGTCTGCAAGAGCTAGTGCCGGGACAGGCTCCAAAGCTACACAGAGAAACCCTGTCTTGAAAAAGCAAAAACAACAACAACAACAACAACAACAAACCCACAAGCGTATTCATTAGATGTCTACATCCAAATAGAAATGCTATTTTTTGGTAATGTTTTTCTAAATGGTAATGATTTTCTAAAATTAGGTCAATTATATGTAGAACCCATCCTCTTCATAGCCAAAGTTCCTGTTTATTATTTTTACCAAACCAGACTGATGGAATTATTAGGATGCTTATAGCTTGATAATGTTTGAAGCATGTAGATGCAGAGATAACAGCCTAGATTTCCTGTATCTGTTCTCTTAACATTCGCATTTAAAGGCTGGCTGTGATCTATTTATAGACCTATTTTATAACATCTAACTTGAAAGACTGGGTTTCTGTCACTTGAAGTATTCCTTTATTTCTTGCTTCATCTATTATTGTTTTTCTTTCTAGTACCCCTTCAGCTGTTTACTACTAATGTGTCCTATAGAACTACCTTTGTAATTGCACATCTCTGATAATAGATTTTATTTGTAGCTATCTGGCAGATTGGTTATATTTATTTATCTAGGTTTAAATGAGACTTCTTTAATTATGGTATCTTAGAAGAAAATTAAGTTTTTTGAGTGTTTATTGGGTTTTAGAACCCTGATTAATTTTTAAAATTCATTTAGTTTGAAAGAGAATTCCATGTAGCTTAGGGTGACTGAACTCACCACGTAGACGAGGATGACCTTGAACTTTTTCTTTTTTCTTTTTTTTTGACCAGAAATACTCTTATTAATTTGAACTTGAAATTTTGCATTTCACATAAAAGCAAAAACAATTGTTTTGGGGTTTTAAAAATTACATATTTTAATTACATAAAATTAATTAAAGATATAATCACTCAGATGTCATTTTGAGTGTATTGGATATTAATTGCACATTTTTTCTCTTTTTTATTCTTTGTGTCTCTCACCTCTCATTCATTTTTCTGTCCTTTCTCCCCAAAATAAAATAAAATAAAATTTAAGAGAAAAAAGAAAAGACAAGAAAGAGAAAAAAAGGGAAAAAAAAAATCAGTGTTTTCATGGAAGCTGTAGTGTGACACAGTGAGTCATGCAGTAAACCCTATTATCCATGTATCTTTACTTGCAAATATTCATTGCAAACAATCAATGGTCTGGTTCGGGCCTCTGGTTTCTGATTCAGTATTGATGCTGGGGCTTTTCTTAGTTATCCTGATGTTGCCCTGTGTTATGGAAATCCTGCACCCTGGGGGTCTGCAGGTCTTTTCACATGCTGTAGCAAATCACAGATGGGGTGAATGTTGGGGTGGGTCAACATATGCTCGGGCCTGGGCAGTTGCATGGTTGGTTAGCTTGCCATCTTTCTCTTGTCCTCACCACCAGGGTGAGCTTCCTGGCAGTTGTCCTGGCAAGTTCACCCTTTGCAGTGATGAGCAAGGGGTGGGGCCAGTTCTCCTATTTTCATGTCCTCAGGGTTAGATCTCCTTCACCTATACCTTGAGGGTCAGTTTTTACTGTGTTGCTTAGGCATGCAGTAGGGGCCACTATCCCAAATGCTGTGGATGATGAGGGGCAGGGGCCACTCAACTCTCCTGCTTTTATGACCTCAGGGCAAGCTTTCCTACCTGCCTCAGGCATTGATGGTCTGGGGTTGGGAGTCAGGGGAAGGCATCTCTCTTTCCTGCCCATGTTACCACATAAGTAATGGGGACTGCTCTCCCATGCTCACAACATTGGGGCTGGCTCACCCACACCTCTGTCAATAGGATTGACTCATTTTGCCACCCTGGCGTGGTATAGAACCTGCTCTCCCTTCTGTTTCAGTAGGCGGGGGTTGGGGAAGGAACAGCTTTCCTTAGCTCACACTGCCCCACATCTTTGGGGCTGACTCACCCACTCCTCCTCCAATGGGGTTGGCTCTATTGTGCTGTCCACTCAAGGTGCAGGGCCTGCTCTCCCAAGTACTGCAACTGGTGGCAGGCGGGAACAGCTCTCCTGAAACTTTTTCCTAATCCTCTTGCCATCACCTCCCATGCAATTGGATTATAGATACATACCATAAAGCCTACTTTTTGGATATTTGTAACTAATATCCAGTCTGACTTTAGCAACTTTCCTTTGTAAAGGCAGTGTCTTTACTGTAGATTTACCTGTGATATTTCTGGCCTTTAAATATCCAGGAGCCTTGGAAATAAATAATTCTGAGTTTCTGTGTTTTCTCTAATTTTGACCAGTGTATGGATAATAGACAGTTCCCTGAGACAGGGTTTCTCTGTGTAGCTTTGGAGCCTGTTCTGGAACTAACTCTTGTAGACCAGGCTGGCCTTGAACTCAGAGATCCTCCTGCTGTGCCTCCTGAGTGCTAGGATTAAAGGCGCTGGCCACACCGTCCAGCTTTTTTTTTTTATTTAAATTTGAGAGTTTTTAGTGTTTCTATAGGAGTTCCTTAACTGTCATCTGTTCAACTGGTAGTCTGGATTAGAATTTGTCTTTCTCTCTCTCTCTCTTTTAGTATTCAAGAGGACAGTAAAGCAAATAAACTGAAGCAAGCTCCAGTTCTAAGGACGCGATTTCAGAAACCAAAACCCAATACAGGAAGAAAAAGAATGACCTCCAAGGAAGGGGTGTCAGAAGAGGTTCCTATTTCTGGAGAAATAACAACTTTGGAAGGAACTGCAAAACCAGACTCTTCGCCAAGGAAGAAGATGCCAATTGTGACTATTACTGTTACTCCTGCCACTAACGAATTGGAATCCGGTTTAAAAGACACTGGAAAAAATGACATATCTTCTAACATGAAGATGTCAGAAATGACAGAAGTCACTATGGAAATGGAGATAGGTTTGGAAACAATAGAGAGAGAGTTTTCCCCAGGGGAGACGGGAGCAGAAATGATTGACATCCCTATGGAAACAGAGATAGGTTTGAAAGCATCTTTAAATGAGATTTCTCCTATGGAGAACGTGTCAGAGTTGATTGATACCACAGAGGAAATTTATACAAATTTGGAAGAAACTGGAAGAAGAGAAACATTTTCACAAGAAAATGGCCCCAAGGAGGTTAGTCCAATTAGTGAAATGGAGACAGTCTTGCAAGAAACTGGAAAGGATTTACCCACAAGAGACAGGACGACAGATATGATTGATAGCACTGAAAAAGGGGAGGCATGTTCAGAAGACACCGAAAGACGAGAAATGTCTGTGCCCGTAGAGGAGGCAGAGGAGCCCAAAACCATGGGTGAAATGGAAACACATCTGGAAGAGTTGGAAGAAAAGGCAGTGGGATCCCCAGCAGAGCAGCGGGCTGGTGAGCTGGATGTGTGCAGTAGCACACATGAAGAAGAAGCGGGGGTGGAGTCGAGTGCTGTGGAAGAAAAGAAGTTTGACCTGAAGGGAACTGGAGAAAGAGACATTTCCACGATGGTCATGGCATCAACAGAGATGACTGCCACTGAGGAGAGTAGTGGAGAGCTGAAGGAAACAGGAGAGACTTCCATCTCTTGGGAGAGAAGACCTGGAGAGATCCGTGTTGGGAAGCACATGGTGGCAGACTTAGAAGAAACAGAAAAAGTAGATATTTCTCTAAGAGAGCATGAACCAGAGGAACATAGCTCAAGGCAGCTCATGGCAGATGTGATTCAGAGCAGCAGTAATGACAGCAGCCCCGGGGTTTCAGTGGATAGAAAAGTATGTATTTCTCTGTCTTACAATGATTTAAAAACATTTCTCAGCAAGGTTACTAAAATAATTTATCATTATTACCCTTAAGTCCCAAAATACTTAAAATTGCAAATAAAAATCTAAAATCTTTTTCAGTCCTAAATTTTTTCATTTCAGATTATTGAAGAACTTGCGTATTCACTTAAAAATTTAAAAAGACTATTTTTTCTAATTGTGGGAGAATTACTAATCATAATAACAGTTTGAAGTTACTCGTTTAGATAGCAATATATTTAGGAAATTGGACTAAATTTGTGCCAACCTGAGTATAAACATAGGCTGAAATTATTTCCTTTGGTCATAAACACCTATATATGTTTTTATTCTTCCTGACATCAAACTGCCTCCTCTTTTAAATCTTTTGGTGAAAGTTTCCTTTCGTGCAAAGTTCATACTCATAATAGCATTTGTGAGGATTTCTTCTCTTTGTGTGTGTGTATAATGATATTTGTGGTTAGGAATAGTCTTAATATACAATATGAAGGGAAGGCATTCTGAATTTTAAGTTTTAATATTTCTGACTTTTATATTTAACAGTTAAAAACTTATGTATTTTTAAATCACTTAGAAATAAACTTGTTTAAAATGTATAAAATACTTAGAGAATTTCTGTTTATGATAATGTATTGCGATAACTTTTCTCTAGAATATTAGCAATAAAATATCAGTGATACCTACATTTGAGGAACAAAACGAAAACTCTGACATGGAAGTATCAAGTCCCATAAGTCATGTGAAGTCTTCCCAGAATTCTGCAGACCATGAAACAGTTGCAGTGATACAGCCTGCAGATGTCCTGGAGCAGTTTTCCGGTACTAGCCTAAGGTACAAGTGTTTGGTCTGTGTGCCTTCACAGAAAAAGAATATAAAGTTACATTCGCAGATTATTCTAAAACAAGTGAACTTTCAAGCCATGACATAAATTGGATAGTGTTACAAATTTTGAGATAGCTTATGCAAGATTGGGAGAGAGGATTAAGGCCACTCTGATAGCTATTGGTGAGATTTATTACCAAATTTCATGTAACACATAAGTCAACATGGGTTTGATCAGTATTTTCTTTATGCAAAAAAATGATAGGTTTATACCTGGATTGTACAACTTAATGTTTTTCATAATTTAATGGATAGTTCCATTTTTTTTTCTTAAAAAGTAGAATCAGACAGATATAGATAGGATGGTACATGCCTGCAATCCTCACACTTGTGAGGTAGAGGCTGGAGGAAAATTGAAGGTCATCATGGCCTAATAGAGCAGGTTCCAAGCCAGTCTAGGTTACACAGAAAGACCCTGTCTAAGAACAAGTAAAAGCTTACTGCCACTCTCTAAGATTGTCCTAGGTTCACTCACTTCCACATTTCTTCTAGTCAAGTCTGGTAATCCCTCTTCCAAAAGCAGATCTCTTCCTCAAGAACAGAAGCTACTCGAAGTTAAACCAGCTCCTTTTCTGAGAAGTCGATTCAAAAAACCAAAACCAAACTTGTCAAGAGCAGCCTTAAAGAGAGCAACCCCAGAAGCAGAGTATCGTGTACCTGGGAAGAAGTCAGAAGCAGACACAATGGAGACAGTCGCGTTACAGCAGGACAGTGAGCAGTCCCATTCTCTCTCTTCTCAGCATGTGAGTGATGATTCAGGAGAGGGTTTCTGTTGTTGTTACTGTGCTTATTAAATTATTTCAAGTTCATATAATGAATAATGTGTATAGTATTGTTCTAGGCTTAGTGTGCCTCATTAGTCCGTATAGTTTATGTTAAAATATTTGATGTTTGGTAGGCAAGTGTGAGCAAATGTGTATCTTGGAAGCATCTAAGACATTTTAGGTTCTACTTGGTATTCTGGTGAAGTCACATTAGCCAAATGACGTATCAGATTCCTCAGGAAAAATGGAGTAATAGTGTCTTACTTTATTGTTACTAAGATAAATAAGAAAAATGCTAGATATGAGTTGAAGTGGATTTTATTTCCTTCATTAACTTAGTCGTAACAGATTAAGATTGTGTGTCAAAAACTCTAAAATGGAATGTCAACATTCAGCTTGGTTTTTAGTTTTTGCTTTGACCTTGTAGTCTTGGGTATTAACCCTTAGGACCTCACAGATGTTGGGAAGCTTTCTTTCATTAAGTTGTATTCTCAGCCTTCTTCACTTTTAAGATAGGTACTCATTAAGTTTGCTCAGGTTGGCCTTGAACTCACACTATAATTTAGGCAAACCTTGAACTTGTCTTCCTGTTTCCCAGGTAACTGGAATTACAGGTCTGCATACCAGGCCTCACTAAATTGAATGCATTTTAAAGTACTTTTTAGAATTAAAGTTCATATTTTATACTTTAGAATAATTCTTTGTATATTTGTACTTTCTCTAACTTTGTGAAAGTTAAACTGCTTTTCTTATTTTATGTGTGTGAGTGTTTAGCTTCAACGTATGTCTGTGCGTGCCATGAATACAGTACCCACAGAGCCCAGAAGAGGGCTTCAGGTGCCCTGAGATTAGTTACAGATGGCTGTGAGCTACCTTGTAGGTGCTGGGAATAGAACCTAGGTCTCCTGGAAAAGCAGCCAGTGCACTTAACAGCTGGGGTATTTCTCCAGTCCCATAGAAAAACTACTTTTATTTATTATTTTTCATTATGAAATCCATAATTTTGAAAATTATGTCTGTATTCTAAAACACATGTAGATGTGTAAGTATTATATGCCTAAATGCCATCATCCTTTAGTATCTGATATTTCCACTTAACATAATATTTTAAACATCTATTGGGTTCAGTACAAAGAAAAACATTTTTTTAAAGATTTATTTATTATGTATATTGTTCTGTCTGCATGGTATGCCTATATGCCAGAAGAGGGCGCCAGATCTCATTGCAGATGGTTGTGAGCCACCATGTGGTTGTTGGGAATTGAACTCAGAACCTGTGGAAGAGCAGGCAGTGCTCTTAACCACTGAGCCATCTCTCCAGCCCAAAGAAAAACATTTTAAATGTGGTTTTATACTAGAATATGTAAGGCTAAGCTTAGGTGTGTTATAGTCTGTATGTTATAGTCCTAGCTATTTAAGAGGCTAAAACTGGAGAGCTGCAGTCAAGATTAGCTCAGAAATAGGCAGCAGAATGAGACCCTATCTCTTCATTGTATGAAAATTCAGGTGTCAGGTGCTGGGTGGGAGGTGGATAGTTCCAGGACAGCCAAAACTATACAGTGAGACTCTTAAAAAGAAAAAGGAAGGAAGGAAGGAAGGAAGGAAGGAAGGAAGGAAGGAAGGAAGGAGGAAAGAAAGAAAGAAAGAAAGAAAGAAAGAAAGAAAGAAAGAAAGAAAGAAAGAAAGAAAGAAAGAAATTCAAGTTTAGTTCTTTGGTAGGGTATTTGCCTTGCATGCATGAGGACCTGATTTCAGTGCCAACAATGTCTTCCAAAAAATATGAAATTTAAATTGAATATCCTATTAAAATTAATCTTTTTTCCAGTGTTTTATTCATCCTTTATGTGTTGAGGATCTCCCTGAAAGCCTGTTGTTGTTTATGCACATTATGTGCTTGTTTACAGTTGCAGGAGATGAGTTTCTGCAAGTAGACGTGCTAGGAAGCGCACCTGTCCCTCATCTACAGGAATGGGTCAGTTCATTCTTGTACTAATAACTTGTGAATTTTTCTTCTTTCTAAACTTTTAGGAGGTGCCTCTTCTAATGACATCAAGAGAAAATGATAACCCCCGTCAGGAGGAGGTGGATGCTGTGATACTGCCGAGCATGCAGACTGGGAAGGACTCTTCCATACCCGATTCGTGCGAACCCAAAGAGGATTCTCAGTCAATACAAAAGCAGGAAAATGGCTTAGTTGTTCCTGTTGGGTAAACAGTGATATTTCCTTAAAAATATAAAACAATAGAGGCTTTTCTTTGAAACATTTCTCTATTTTTTTTTTAAAGTGCTTTGGAGAATAATGGGTCTAATTCATAGGGCAAACCCACCTAAAATTGAAAATTAGATGGAATTGAACATCTTTTAGTGATTTATTTATTGTTGACTGCTTAAGATTTATGTAAGGTAACATACTAAAAATACATATATATATATATGTGGTATAAGTCCTTGTCTTTTAAAAAATTGGCAAAATATATACATAAGATAAAATTTTTCATTTTTAGTTGTACAAAACTAGTGACATAAAACATTGTCTCATTGTTTTATAGGCAACACCACCGTCCATCCTCAGAACACTTCCTTTTCATAAACTACTAATGAAACTTCGTGTTTACTAAATAGCAACCTCCTCTTCCCACTTTCCCCCTTTTCTTCTGTTCTTGGCACCTACCATTCTATCATCTGACTTTTATACATTATTTTGGGCACATCATGTCCTCCTTCCATTTGGATACATCCCCAAACCTGAAATAACGTTTTTCTTTTTCCTATGACTCCCCGAACTTTTATAACATATTTTTGTAATGAGAAGATTTGAAAAAAATGTTTTCATGAGAGTTTAGTGGAGGAAATTCATGTTCTTACAGTTCCCGACTTTTTATAATCAACCTCTCCTTCCTTCTTGTCCTTTTTTTCTAGGACTCAGAAGATGAACATGGTCACACAGGAAACAAAGCAAAGTGTTGGCCATACTCTCCCAGTGAGAGGTCGACTTCAAAGACCAAGACCAAACGTACAAAAGGCCAGACAGAGGCAAATAACAGAAAAAGGTGAAGCTGAAGGTGTAGCTAAGAATGAAGGATCAGAGCTGCAGAAAGATGAAACGAAAAAAGTCCTGACAGTGGTGAGAGGCTGGATCCTTAGCACATACTAAGACAACAAATGACAGCTCAACCTGCCTTGTCCTCACCTTCTGGTTGAAGGCAGCTCTTTGCTAGTGAAGAGTTTTGTAACTTTCCCATAATACCACAGTAACAAATTTCTTTATCAAAAACAGATAGCCGGGCAGTGGTGGCGCACGCCTTTAATCCCAGCACTCGGGAGGCAGAGACAGGTGGATCTTTGTGAGTTCGAGGCCAGCCTGGTCTACAAGAGTTAGTTCCAGGACAGGCTCCGTATCTACAGAGAAACCCTGTCTTGAAAAACCAAAAAAAAAAAAAAAAAAAAAAAAAAAGAAACAGATATATCATTTATGCTGCAAAACAGTATGCTGTTTTGAATGACAGTTTAACCTTTTTAAGAACCTTTCTTACTTACCCTTTTTTGTGTCTCATTATTTAGCTGAGACTAGCCTTTATCCTCTCGTCTCATCCGAGTGTTGTAATTACAGAATGTACCACCATTCTATTGTGTTTAGCCAATTTCTTGGTTTTTCTTTTGCATTCAGTGTGTGGCTGAGGTTGGCCTTGAATTTCTGATTCAATTGCCTTTGCCTCTCAAATGCTGTAATTATAGAAGTGTGTTAGCTCTATTAGTTTCTTTTTTAACATTTACTTAATTTATTTGTGTTGTATGTGTGGGGTATGTGCATGTATGTACATGTGTATGTACACATATCACAGCACAAGTGCATGATCAGAGGGCAACGTGTGGGAGTCCGTCCTCTTCCCATGTGAGTTCTGAGGACTGGAGTCAGGGTGTCATTCTGGTGCTTTGATTCTCTGAGCCATTTTGCTGGCCCTTAGAATCAACTTTTTTCAAAATAGGGTTTCTCTGTAGCTTTGGAGCCTGTCCTGGAACTCACTTTGTAGACCAGGCTGGCCATAAACTCACAGAGATCCTCTTGTCTTTATCTCCTGAGTGCTGGAATTAAAGGTGTGGGTCACTATCTCCCGGTTCTTTATCAACCAACATCTTGAGTCTTTTGATACTAGAAAAAAATATCTAAGTAGTGTAATGTCCCAAAATGTTAATCGCAAGTAGTCTTTGCTTTTGTGTTCTTTTCTCTGGGTATTAAGATAAAACCTAGATTAAAAGTCATGGTGATCCCCACTTCGACAAAAATACTTAAAAAAAAAATAGTTAAACTTTGGTGTTGGGGATCAAACCCAGAGCTTTGTGCATGCTGAGCATGCAGTGTGCAGCTGAACAGTGATCAGTGCCAATTAATTTACGTTCTCTATTTTATAACCGATGGCTCTTAGATTGGTGTGCACAGGTGTGGTAAATGTACATATTTATTTGTATGTGCACATATGTATGTAGGTATATAGGGTGTTTTGCTTTATTTTTTCAGACAGGGTCCTTCCCTAAACTTGGAGTTCATTGCTTTAGGTAAGCTAGTGAGTGGGGGGTGGGAGTGTACATCTTTAATCCCCAGCACTTGGGAGGCAGAGGCAGGCAGATAGATATCTAATTTCGAGGCCAGCCTGATATACAGACTTGAGTTCCAGGACAGTGAGGGCTGTTACACAGAGAAACCCTGTCCTGAAAAACATAAAAAATATCAGTCCATCACATTAACCAGTTTTGTCTTTGCAGGCTAACACTCACATTGAAGGTGAAGTTGAAGCTATGTCCCTTGGAGTTTCAGGGTACACAGTGAAAGAAAGTCACAGACACGTGGTTCCTGTAGATGAACAAAAAAGGTGAGTTTGCTTTTCATGAGAAAAGCATAAACCCCATCAAAGACAGTTTCTCATTATTACACAATTGGTTTTATGTAACAGTATTCTGATTGTTTTTTAAATATGTGTTTCATGGTGCTATTGGTTGAACCCAGTGCTTTTTACATGCCAGACAAATGTTCTAGTATTGAGCTGTGGTTCACAACCCTTTTTAATTTTTTCTGAGACAGAATTTTGCTAAGTTGCCCAGGCTGGCTTTAAACTTGCTTATAGGCTAGAGATAGGCCATGATTTTGTGATTCTTCTGTTTCAGCCTTAGTAGTTGGGATGAAGCTTGTGCCAGCAGGCCCATTTAAATAAGATTTTAAATTACCTCATTCTTGGCCCTGGCACATGTCCTTCAACTCAGGATTTGGGAGGCAGAGACAGGAGGCTCTCTGACTTCAAAGCTTTCAGGACTATGTAGAGAAACTCTGCCTCAACAAAACAAAACACACACACACACACACACACACACACACACACACACAAATTCTTACTCCTATTTTTATGCCCATAATTTTGGTGCCTCCTTTGAACTTAGTAATATTTTTTTTTGACTAACTTTTAAATTTATTTATGGTTTTGTGGTAGGGGACACATACTCCTATGGGTTTCTGATCAGACACCAGCTTTCAGGAGTCGGTTCTTCCTTCACCATATAGGCTCTGGGGATCGAGCTTGGTTTGTCAGGTTTAGTGGTGAGTAGCTTTACCCACTGAGCAACCTTGCCATCCCCTATACGTAAGTATGTTTTCAGAGTCCCTTGTGATGACATTTTTCCTTGGAGATTGAATCTATTGACTCTACTAGTAGCCATACCCTCAGCCCCATGTGATAGCTTTTAATTAAATTGTTTTCTCCAGACACTCCAGATCCTGAAATGTATAAACCAGCATCATAATCATATTAGAACTTGCTATTTTCCCAGCAGAATGCTTAGTAGGATTGGTTCCTCTTTTCTGTGTATTTTGAGGATGGGTTTCTAATAGATAAGAACTAATATGTGTATGTACTTATATGTATGTACACACATACACACACACACACACACACACACACACACACACACACACACAATTGTTTGCTTTGTATCTGTGCGTTGAGGATTGAAACCAGTGTCTTGCAGTGCTAGCAAGTTATCTGCCACAAAGCTACATCCCTATGCCTATATCAGTATTTTCAGCATCCTAATTTAGGTCATATCCATTACTGAGATACTTCCAGAAGTTCTTAGGTAGCTATTCCATCTATCTTAGTAGCTTTGCCTTTCTTTGAATGTTTAAACCTTATTTTTTTGTCTGAAATGGATTATGTTAAGAACCTTAAGATATTTACTGTTAATAAGACCTTTCTATGACCTTTAAGGAATGTAGTAAGATAAACTTGCTGTCAAGCAAGACCATTGTGTGTGTGCTGATGTGTTGTAGCTCAGTTGACGCTTTTGTTTAAAATGTTGTTATAAAATCTCTGTTCAGCTACTGTGACAAGTTTGGAGTGCCTTATTATTCTCTGAAAATTACGAAAGTGATATAACATCAACAAATTCTAGTGCTAGTGAGTGAAAGTAGAGAAAGATTAATACTATGAACTGTTCCACAGGTATGCAGAAAATGGATAATACAAAGCTTTTGTATTTTTTGTTTCACATGTAAAATGCAATGTTTCATTTTTACATGCTTGGTTTTATTTCCAATTTATATATAATCCTTTGAACTTAGAATCTGTTTGAATCCAGGATTGTTTAATGTTGCATTGATGAAGAGTTCTGGTCTTCACCATAACTTGTGCTTTATTTTAGGCATGAAAATGAACCTCATGTCCCTAGTCCAGCACAGTTGTTAAGAAGACGATTCCAAAAGGCTAAACCAAATTTAGGAGGAGCACACCATAGAAAAGAGCAACCAGTTGTAGAAAAAGGCACAACAGATCAGAGCACAGACCCCAAACCAGAAGACCATGAGCCGCAGAAAGGAGACATCCAGCTTCCTCTAAAAGTGAGAGAGAAAAAATAGTATTGTTAGTCAGTCTGTCATGTCAGTGTCATGAGGGAGAGCTATGGGGAAAGTTTTTGCTTTTTGAAAAGCCAGCTTGTACACATTTGAAAATTGATCACCTATGACTTTTTAAGTTTAGAGGTCTAGGCCAGACTGCTAAAACTTATTAATAAAGATTGTTTTTATGATAATATTATGCTTTGTTTTTCTTTAAGGAAAAGACAGAGATTCTAACGCCTCTGGAGGTTTCAGCAGGAAAAGATTGTATCGTTCCTGAAGCGTCAGCTTCTCCCACTAATGATGCTCAGCTGACAGCTGTACCATCAGGAGGTGCAAGGGACGAGATTGTGGAGGACCATCCTACATCATCTTTGGGGCTTGAAGAGCAGGTTCTCAGTAAACAAATTAGGTAATATTTTATTTTGAAGACTCAGAATAGGAGATAAAAAGCACTTATTTGTTAAGTTCCACCTTAATGTAGTATTCTTCATTTACAAGCCTGTTTTATTTTTATTTGTAACAACGTACATTCTTTTACCTGCCAAATGATATTGTGCATTACATCAATAATTAGAGTGCTATTGAGTTTGGCTGTGAACAGTAGTGAAGGGCACTTCCATAATTTTCCACAAAGTGGGAAGGAACCTAAGTTCTTGAAAAAGAACCTTATTTTTCTAATCTGTTTACGCAGTAAGATAAACAAGTCCCACTGTTTGATTTCATATTCATTATTGATTGGTTCCATGTATTTTGTCTTTTAATTATTTCCAATTTTGTGTCTATCTCAATAACCATATCATGGCTATAGGGCCAGTATTAAAAACTTACTATGCAGCCTTTATAGATATACAACTAAGAGTTCACTCCAAATAAGATACTAAGTAGTAGTTAATTCCTTTCTTATTTTCATGACATATGTTTTTCAAAGAATAGGTGGAGTTAAGAATAGCTCATGAGCACATTTGTGTAGGACTTTTGAGACTTAGGTTCAATTCTAGCATCATAAAAGGAGTATCTATCATCATCATCATCTTCTTCATCATCATCATCATCACCAGTGCTGGGAGTTGAACTTAGGGCTTCACATGTTGGGCAAGCACCCTGCCACTGAGTTGTCTTCTTAGGCCAAGATCTTTATTTTAAAGGTTGGAACTGAGATTTTACTATTAACAGTTTGGCTTTCATTGAGATAATCCTGGCACATACATGACTATGTTATTTTGGTTCAACACCCAGCAGTCCACAACTATTGAAAGAATCAAATTGCTCCAAAACTGCTGCGCATCGAAGAACACCTCTCTCTTCTGCCTCTGAGTGTGAGACAGATCACAGTGGGAAAAGAGCACATAGAAAGATGAAATCAAATGTGACCAAAGGGCGAGGACCCAAACGAATCCGAGGTAAGACTGCTAAGAAGGAACCTAGAGCTTCCAAGTCCATGTTGGTGACTCTTCGGGCTTCTCAGAAAGAGGATGAAGAGGATGCTGAGGATTTTGATTCTGACTTTGAGGAGGAAACCTGTCATCTTGCCCCAGAAGAATTAAACAAAGCACCAGTGTTTGTACCTGTTGGTCTCAGATCCCCTGAACCAGTGTCTGCTCAGATCGAAGAAACAATGGAAGAGGTAGTTTGTGTTTCGTTTTTTCAGTTTTCCCCACTTTCATCCCCTTTAATGAATGATTATTTCTTTTCTTAGTAATTGTGGTCTGAAAAGTCCTTTCTCTAAATGTCTACTGTCAAAAGTAGTTTATTTGGGACTCAGTGTGACTAGCTTAAGCAAATCAACAGAAGTGGCCTGTATGGCCATCACTCAGTTGTCATAGTCTTTCCTCTACAGGGGTTAACTATGATAGAAACTTGCTTATCTGTAAGCTGCTTAATCTACACTTTGACTAATTTAAACAAGATTTAGCAGGTGTTTTTTCTATTAACTCTGTAATAAGCTTTCTGTGTTGTGGTTGGTAGAGAAGATAGAATTAATCTTTTTTCCCACCCCTTTTTTGTTTCTTTTTTTGTTTTTGTTTTGAGGCAGGGTCTCATGTATCTCACATTGCACATTGGCCTTCAAACTTGCTAACATAGTCAAAAGATGACCTTGAATTTGTGATTTTCCTGTGTCCATCTTCCCATGTGTAGCCATTTGCTGCTACACCTGGTTTAAGAAATGTTGAAGATAGAACTTACAGCTTCATGTATATGAGACAAGCACTTTACAACAGAACCATATCCTCAGTTGTTCCTCCCTCCTCCTTCTCCTCCCCCTCCCTCCCTCCCTCCCTCCCTCCCTTTAATCATTACTCTTCATCCAAAAGAACTCCTCATCTTTCGAAACTGAATATATATATATAGCCTAGGGTGACCTTCCTCTCTCTATCTCGCAAGTGCTCTAATTACAGGTATATGGTGCTGGTGATGGAGCCCAGTGCTTTTACATACTTGGCATGATCTCCACCAACTGGGAGCCACATCCCCAGTCCCTGCTTCTCTATTCTTAGTTCTTTTGAAGATAAAAACAGAAATGTATTTTTTAGTATATATGGTAATTCTGTATTTGAGGATTTTAAGAAAAAAAAAAGAAAAAAGTTTTCCACAGTGGTTACATCATTTTCTTTTGTCACCAGTACTGTTCTAAAGTGAATTCTCCCTATCGTTACCACTATCCATTTCTCCTCTCTTTACCTGTTTTCACTCCCTCCTGCCTTTCTTTCTCTTTTCCACTCCCTGACCCCTTGTTATAAGTGCTTATTCTCCAGCTGCAGTGTGCCCCACTCTTTTTCAGTAGTGATACACACCTTTAATCCCAGAGCAGGTGGATCTCTGAGTCTACAGAGCAAGTTCCAGGACAGCCAGGGTTACACAGAGAAACTCTATTTCCAAGAAAAAAAAAAAAGGAAAAGAACAATAGCCATTCTAATGTGAGCAGGTGTGAATTAGAGTGCAGTCTGCTTCCTTGTTTCTGGCCTCACATTCCAACTCTGTAGCTTTAAAGTTTCCTCTTCTTGTTCATTTCATCGTCACTTAGCTGGTTTATTGAGCATAATATCTGAATCAGGACTTAAAATACTTTCTGAGTCATTCGAAACAGAATCAGGAGTTTGCTAAGATAGTGATGATAGAAAAATAATTCAAAAAATATGCTACTTCTGGTTAAGAAATGATACAATTCTTGAATCTGTAAAGATACATTTGTTAGTAGAAAGGAAAACTTACCTGTAATTTACTTAGGATTAATAATAGCATTTTAAATGTCTAAAAGTAAATGAGTTAGTAGAATTCTTGAAATTAACTGAATAATACTGAAAGTTCAAAGTAAGTATACTGAATGTAAGTTTTAGTATATGCCAAGAAAATAGCAAAGAGACATTAGTCTTGTGGAAGGACAACTGATTATTACTGCACAGAGTTTGATCTGTATCTCCCTGCCATCACTACTACCAGCACTTTGCTAGTGAAATTAACTTTCAATAATCAGGCTTTAGGATATGTCTTTGAATAATACAGAGTATCTTCTTCAGTGGCACTATCCTTCCCCTGTTCTGGCAATCAAAGTTAGGGTCTTGTAGACATGGACTCTGGATTATAATGAGCCTGTCATGATAAAATTTTCATAGTTGAACAGGGAACTGGCTATTTGTATTTCCTTTAGGCTGGAAAGATGACTCATCAGTTAAGGGTTCTTGTTGCCCAATCATGAGGACCATAGTACAAATCCTATCTTCCATGTCCAGCAAACATCTGTAACTCTAGCTCAGAGGGATCCAACACCTTTCACTGGCCTCTTCAGGCTCACAGATGTGATCATCTGTAGTGACTCCTACATATATAAATAAAATAAACCTTTTTTTTTTTTTTTGGTTTTGGTATTTTTGAGACAGGGTTTCTCTGCGGTTTTTTTGGATCCTGTCCTGGAACTAGCTCTTGTAGACCAGGCTGGTCTCGAACTCACAGAGATCCACCTGCCTCTGCCTCCCAAGTGCTGGGATTAAAGGCGTGCGCCACCACCGCGCTCCTTTAACCAGCTGTTAAGTGAAGAGTGTGAGTGAACCTGTTACATTGAGTGTCAGGATTCATGTAACTATGGGGGTGGGGAGAGGATTGTTTCACCAGGAGTGATATTAAGTCATCACTACTGTAATATTTATGGTACTGTACAGTTTTGTGTATAGTTAAGTTGTTTTTCTTAAAGTATGAGTCTGTTGAGGGCAGGGACCTAGTGTATAATTAGGATTTGTATGTTTATGCTCATATGCTTGTGTTTTTTAAACTATTATGTAAATGTTAGCAAATGGACTAAATTGAGACAAAGGAAAGGGAATGGGGAGTGAAATGCCAGCAGCTCAGCAGATTAGCTGTAGAGATTTTGAGTAGTCATTGTAGTAGACTCAGACCCCTCGGTAAAGTAATGTTTTACTTTTGCTAAGTTGTTAGTCCCTAAGAATTACTGTCTTAGTTTTTTAGCTGTGTAATTGTGGCATGTTCCTCCATTTTAATGTTTATTTTGGATTATTAGTGTGAAAAAATGAGATGTTCTAACGAGTCTATTGTCTAATTGAAATAATAACACTTGTTATGACAGCTTGAGATAACCATGGATGTTGCAGACATAGGATGTGTAACGGTTGTTGAACATCAGCTTTCAAACACAGATGCAACAACTGAGGATGTGCAACCAGAAGATTTGCATTCCCCAGCATTTGTGAGTACCTTGTTCATGTTTGCCTTTCCCTGTTTACCTCCCTCAAAAGTACCGGATTATTTTCATAATGGTCTTTATTTTTCCTTCTCATGTGGGGAACTGGTTTATGAGTAGTTGGAACATATGAATTTTCATGGATTTTACTTTTGATTGTAAAACTTATTTTTGTGTTTGTTTTCTAAAGCTCTGAATATTATCATAGAATTTACCCTCAAAATTCTTGGCAGAAGTCTTCGTTAAATAAACTTTACAGCAACTACACAAAACTAGCTACACTATTATAAATGTATAGTAGAGATGGTTTTTAAAAACCAACAAAGATTATGTTTGTTTTTATTTTGTGTATGTGTTTTGCCTACATATGTATGTGCACCACATGTGTGCAGCCACTTCAAGTAGGTTTCTCTAGTGGATCTGAGGAAGAAACCTTCTGTTTCCCTTCTTCCTGCTTTTCTGGAAGTTGCTAGTGCTTTATCATTTCTTGGTATTCTAACCTTGGCTTCCATTGCCTTCTGATATTCTTCCCATTGTTTATGTTTGTGTCTTTTATTGATGCATTGAATTAGGGCTAATCCTGTGGTTTGTTTGAAACCAAGTACATTTATAAAGACTTTTTCTAGGGAAGATACACTTACAGTTTTGGAAATTTTGAAATTCAATTTATATGTAAATTTATAATACTTTCCAATATGAATATGTTTTATTTCTTTTTCTTGTATGATTGCCTTGGTTAGAGCCTCTTGTAAATCGGCTTCTAGGCACAGTACAAGTGGACGTCCTTGATTTGGTCATAGTCTTAGGAAAAAGCAGCTGATCTTATGTCCCTAAGTAGAATGGTGGCTGTAGGATTTCTAGGATGGCCTTTATCAGGCTGAAGAAACCCCCTTCTGTCTGTGCTGGTTTGTTGTGAAAGGATTTTAGACTTTGTCGTGTGTAGTTTTTACGGTTTTAATTTTTATTCATGATACAGACATATAAATATTTTTGTTACTGTATTGACAAGTTGCAGTTCTTTGGTGTTGAAGAAAACTTATTTCCCTGAGATAGTTAGTTCCTCCTTGATTATCACATATGATTTTTTTATACTTCTACATTGTTTCCTAGTATTTCTTTTTTTAAATATTTATTTATTTATTTATTTATTTATTGTGTATACAATATTCTGTCTGTGTGTATGCCTGCAGGCCAGAAGAGGGCACCAGACCCCATTACAGATGGTTGTGAGCCACTATGTGGTTGCTGGGAATTGAACTCGGGACCTTTGGAAGAGCAGGCAATGCTCTTACCCTCTGAGCCGTCTCTCCAGCCCCTCGTTTCCTAGTATTTCAAGTGTATTTATGTCCATATTCATAACAGATATTATGAGTTTTTGCTGCTGCTGCTGATGGTGGCATTAGGTGCTGGAGTCTTGCTCCTCCAGGACCTATGGTGGGGAGAGTGCTGACCACAGCTTAGGAGAAAGTCTTAGCCACTTAGCCACTGACAAAAGGGCCATTGAGCAATTGTGGTTCACAAATGCTTGTTTTAGCTACCAATTTTTATAGATTTTGCTCAATAGCTGTTTCTCATTTGTTTTTGCACTTAGGACCAATTCTAGAGGTTATAAATGTTTGCTTTTTAAGTCATGTTTGGCATCTTACTGGACAGCAGGTCAGTGGAGCTCATGACACCTCTCTGGTCAGCTGTCTCCTGTGCATCATTAAAATGTGCTGTATTTAAGTCACTCAGTGTAGGAAGTCTTCTCCCAGATTTTAGGTTTTTTGTTTGTTTGTTTTCTTTTTCCCCCGAGATAGGGTTTCTCTCTAGCTTTGGAGCCTGTCCTGGAACTAACTCTTTTTTAGACCAGGCTGGCCTCGAACTCACAGAAATCCGCCTACCTCTGCCTCCTGAGTGCTGGGATTAAAGGTGTGCACCTGGCCAGACTAGTTTTTATTGGGTAAACTGGTAGCATATCTGACTAAGAGTTGAAAGGGTTATGATTGTGAGGCTCTAAGAATGGTTAGATATACATAGTAATGATGAGGAGACAGAAAATCATGTGAGATATAAAAGAATTTGGTCTTTATGCTTTTCTGTTCTTATTTGTGAAGCTTTATGATCAGATATAAATTAAGAAAAGTAACTATTATAACTAAAAGCCTAGAAAGACGTGTACCATGTGATACTTAAAAACAACAACAAAAGCATATCATTTGTTTGGGGGAAACACTTAGGATGTTCTTATCTTTTCCATTTTTTTTTAGGAAATGGTCATAGGTGAACAGACCCCAGAAGAACCAGGTAACTGTTAACAAAGAATTGATTAAAATTACTTGGTTAACTGTAGCTTGGTGATTAGCAGTGGCAGCAGGTAAATAGGACAGCTTGTTAAAGTGTAGAACAGTGGCATTAACCTGTCACCTT
Organism: Microtus pennsylvanicus; assembly: GCF_037038515.1. NCBI lineage: Eukaryota > Metazoa > Chordata > Mammalia > Rodentia > Cricetidae > Microtus > Microtus pennsylvanicus. The sequence goes on from NC_134584.1 coordinate 50,384,701, forward strand.
GATAGGAAGCTGGGATTCTCCAAACCTAGCTTTAGAAGCTGAGCCTAGAGTTAATGTTAAATAATGAAGTTATTTTATGTTTCCTGTGGAGCTGCCCAGAGTTAGTCTAATGTGAGGGACGTGTTTTCAAGAGTTAAGAGTCAACACTGATGGTCTGTCTACCCTGGGCAGTGTGACACTAGTACTGGGTGGTGGGAGGAAGGCTGTTGAAACTGGTTATAGATGATGAGTGTCTGAGTGAGGTCTTTCTAAGTAAGCAGACCTGTTTTAACATTGGTGTATTTATTCAAGGTTCCAGTGATGGAAGTGCCGAAGCTGCCATAACTTTGCTTACAATGGGAGACATAGTATTGCAGTCGGAGATTATCACTGAACAGGGTGATGGTAAGAATGAAGACAGTCTCTCTAGATGTAGTGCCAACGCTTTTGAGATGATGCAGTTGGCTTATTAAGAATAATTTGGGGCCTGGGGTTGGAGAGGTGGCTCAGCAGTTAAGAATACTGGCTATTCTTCCAGAGGACTCTGGTTCAATTCCCAGCACCCACACGGCTGCTCATAATTGTCTGTGATTCCAGTTCCAGGGGATCTGACACCCTCACACATACATGTAGGAAAAACACCAATGTACCTAAAGTAAAAATAAATAAATTATTTAAAATAAAAGAATAATTTGAGGCTGGAGAGATTGGCTAATCTGTTAAAAAGGGTAGGCTCATAACTAAAAATAATAGAATAATAATAATAACAAGAATAATAATAACAAGAATAATTAGCCTGGGCTTGGTGGCTTTTAATCCCCAGTCATAGGGCTGCAGACAGAGGTAGGCAGATCTCTGTTAATTTGCAGTGAACCTGGTCTACATAGCGATTTCCAGGGCAACCAAAGCTTGTTGCGGGGAGGGGGGTGTGTGGGATTTGTATTCATGGACTAGTAGTTATCTAGTAAATCCTCAACCTGTGTATCTGTAGCTTGTAACCATCATAAACATCATTGGCTAATGGAGGTCACTGGCCACTGATCACTGTGTAGACATTTATTTAGTAAAGGGGTTCCAGCTTGAGATGATGTTCATACTCTGATAAATCTGTGAAGGGGTAAATAGTAGTTACTGAGATGATTTATTCTAGTTTAACTGTTCTGGTAGTGAAAGGGACCAAAGGAAAGGCCAATCTAGATCTTTAATACATTAAGCAAACTTAGAAACTGTACAGTTGTTTTAATTTTTATTTTGGGGGAATGGGGTATGGAACCCAGGACCTTGGACTTGTTGGCAAGTATTCTGTAACTGAGCTAAATCTCCTGTCCCAGAAGCTGTGATCTTGATTCATTATCTTTAACTACAGCTAATTTTATTGACTGGTAATGGATGATCTGCCATTCATATTAGTTAGACTTGTAAGTTCATAACTGATTCAGGGGATTCTCTAATTTGTGTTACAGATAGGGCTTCTTTCTCAGTGGCAGAATATACTGGAACCTGTCACAAATTTCTAGTACATACAGTACAGTTTTCAAAAATTATTAAATGATGATGACCTGTCTTGAGATCTATGTAGAATAGTATGTAGTTATTAAAAGTTTACTAGAGTACTCCAGAATTTTAGTGCTAAGAATAATATGCTTATTACAAGTCAAGTTTTTAAATGAAATGCGAGATAATGAATTTAAATTTAGATCATAATAGAATAAACTTTAATACTAAAGTTAGACAGTTAATTGAATGTTGAGGAATTCATTTTATTCAGGTAGCTATTAATATTGGGTCAATTTTAATTTCCTATTTTTTTCTGCAGTAGGAGTATGTGTATTTCCTGATGTTCATTCAAAGGATAAAAGTCATGTTCCTTTTAGCCCAGATAATGTAAATCACAAAATTGTTCATGAATATCAGGAGGTTTCTTCACCTGTCATTAGTATGTCGCCTGCATCGTTTGAGGAAAACAAGATTGTATCGAAGGAACAAAGTACTAGAGAAGAAGAAGCTGATGTCATGGGGGAAATAATGGAGAATACTCTGTCAACCAGGTTATTTTAATATTCAATTTAACAAGTACAGTTAAACAGCATCATCAAGTTAGTTATTAGCTTCTAGTAATGCTTGTATATAAATTTAAAGTAGACGATGACAATTTTTCACACATTAAAGATTAACTGATACTGATATTGGTTTATTGGTTTTACATATAAAATCACAGCAGTATATTTTCTGTGTCTTTGAAACTTGAGTGAAATAGGTTTATATAAATGTAGTTTGTTTTACAAACATGGTTTCTATTTTCTCAAGTGTCGTAGTAACTTAAGCACTTCATAGTTTTAGCACTCAGAAGCAGACGTCTGCCAGATGTGGTGGCGCATTCCTGCATTTAGCTTTCTGGAGGCTGGAGCAGGAGATAGCTTGAGTTTTAGGGGAGCTCCTTGTGTGTTGATATTCTATCCCAACAGACAAGCAAACAATTACATATAATGTGCACCTGGGTGGTGGTGTATTAGCTGTCTCGGCACTAGACATGACACCACAAAGGGATTCTTACACAGCTGATAACTTCTCATTCCCTTTCTTGTAGGAGCACAGCTCCTGCAGTGACCAAACATGTGGGAATGGAGAGTCATTTTATCACAGCCAAACCAAGTCCTGAGAAGATCTTAGGGGTCTATGGGCTTGAGGATCATCAGGAAGTTGCCAGTTTTTGTTTAACCAAAGGGACAGAAGTGGAAATTCAAAAAGGTGAGTTTAATTTTTCTCTTACAAAGTTCCATTGACAGAAGATACTGTAGGGTGAGATGGCTCGTCTGTAAAGGCACTGCCACATAAGCCTGTAGACCTGAGCTTGACCTCTGACCTTTACATGCTCACTACAGCATGTGTGACTCCTGTAGTGATAAAGAGTTTTATCACTACAGGAGTGATAAAACTCACTGGGTGAGTCAGTGGCCTCTAACACAAAAAAAAAAAAAACCTACAAACTGCCCAGCAGTTAGTGCAGGAACAGCTGGATAGTGGACATATTTCACCATCCAATTCTCCATGGAACTCTCCAGTTTTTGTTATTAAAAAGAAATCAGGAAAGTGGAGGTTAATTCAGGATTTAAGAGAGGTCAATGCAACCATGCAGCCAATGGGAGCATTACAATCAGGGCTGCCGTCTCCAGTAGCCATTCCAAAAGGCATGCATAAGATTATCTTAGATTTGAAAGATTGTTTTTTATACAATTCCTTTAGTGCCACAAGATTGTCATAGATTTGCTTTTAGTATTCCTTCATTTAATTTCAGAGAGCCAACGAGGAGATATCAGTGGAATGTTTTGCCCCAGGGCATGTTGAATAGTGCTACTTTATGCCAGAAATTTGTAGCTCAAGCTATACAAGAAGTTAGAAATCCACAGGTCTATGTTATTCATTACATAGATGACATTCTGCTGGCTCATAGAAATGAGGATACTTTACTAGAGACATGGATTGTTACAACAGAATCTAAGCCTTTCTCCTGAGAAAGTACAGAGGCACCCACCTTTTCAATATCTAGGTCATATGTTATACTCCAAAGAAATTAAGCCTCAGAAGATAGAAATCAGGAAGGATGACTTAAAAACTCTTAATGCTTTCAAAGGTTGTTAGGAAATATACAATGGCTAAGGTCTTATTTAAGGTTTCCTACAGAAGACCTTTAGCCTTTAAATGAAATACTTAAAGGAAACAGTAATCCAAATTCTAGCAGGCAGCTTTCAGAAGCTGCCAGACAGACTCTCTCATAAATAGAGCAGGCTATACAGGAAACAGCAGGTGTGCTATATTGATTACAGCCAGACTTGACAGAAGGCCATTCACCTGGTTACCTAGCAGACAGCCTAATGTATTTTCCTGCTCAATTGATGTGATGGTATATAAGCTGTTTGGATAATAAACGCTGGAGATGGTCAGGAGAAAGAACCCTGAGATGCCCTTCCATGATGACTGTGTAAGTTGTGTCTGATTATTCTCCGTATCAGTCCAGTTAGGGAAAATAGTTACCTGTGTTGGAGCGACACGGGCTTTAACAGTGTGCCACTACCACCTGGCAATTTTGAACTGTATCTTAAATGTATTTTTCTTGTTTTTTGTTTGTTTTTAAAGAGCCTGAGGAAAATGACTCCAAAGCAGTAGAATTAGAAGATAAAAGCCTTGAGCCAGCAGAAACGAAGGAGCAGAACCAATTGCCATGTGTCCATGATGTTGCAGTTACCAGTGTTTCTCAAGAAGCACTCCCGAGTGCAAGGTAAAAGGGCAGGAATACTGGCATTTAATTTATATTGTGCCTCAGCTTCTGCTGCAGGTAGTAGCTGGAAGAATTCTATTGTAGTAAACACTTTTAAAGCTTGAAAATATCACATTAAATGATAATACTTAGTCTTAAAAAATAATTTCATGTTTGGTTAGCTAATTTAAAATAATGTACTGAAACAGTTTCAGAAGTGAAGACCAAGAGGAGAACTTGGAAGAGGTTCAGATGTTGGGTACTGCAGTTGCTTCATCTGCGATCGGGATTCACACTCTTGATTCAGGTCAGGGTCTTGGTGAGAGTCCTCCTGAAGAGCCCATCACAGAAAACTCTAAAGGCAGCAGCATACTCATGCTTCCTGTGCCAGAGGTAAAGGAATCTAGAGTGTAATATGGGTAGTGGTTTCTCCATTTAGAAAAGCAGTTACATATAGTAAACTCTGTCCTATCCAGTTCAGTAGGCCTCTTATTAATATGTAAATTCAGCCTGATCTATGTAGAGGCTCAGACTTGTAATCCCAACTCTTAGGTAGAAACAGGAGTATTCAAGTTTCAAGGCAACCTGGGCTATGTAACAAGAGCTAGTTTAGCCTGAGTTACATAGCAAGACCTTATCTCATTTTCTAGCACTCTTTGGTTAGCCCCTTTCTGCTTCCTGCCAGCTCCTCACATCTGTGGTCCTAGTTTGACCTCGGCCAGAGTATACTGTGGGCAGTATGTGGTGACCCTTGCCTGTGCTGAGGGAAGAGGATCCCTGGAGCCCTGAAGCTTGAGGCTCTGTAAAAACCTGTCTCAAAGCCAGACGGTGGTGGCTCACGCCTTTAATCCCAGCACTCGGGAGGCAGAGGCAGGGGGATCTCTGTGAGTTCGAGGCCAGTCTGGTCTACAAGAGCTAGTTCCAGGACAGGCTCCAAAGCTACAGAGAAACCCTGTCTCAAAAAACAAAATAAAAACCTGTCTTAAAACCAAATAAAAAAACAGGACGTGGTAGAACTTGTGCTGTTTTTGGTGTCTTGACCCCTCTAAGACCATAGAGCAATGGTTCTCAACCTTCCCAATGCTGTGTGACCCTTTAGTACAGTTCCTCTTTTTGTGGTGACCCCAGCCATAAAATTTTTTCATTGCTACTTCATAATTGTAGTTTTGCTATTGTCATGACTTGTAAAATAAATATCTGATATGCGACTCCACGCATGCGTTCTACCCCCAATTGTTGTGATACAAGTTATTAGCCAGATTTGTTATAAAAGCTTGAGAAATTAATTTCTTATACCTTAGGTCTAGATCTCAAGAATTCATCCACAAAACAAATGTTTAACATGGCTGACACCGAGTCACTGGGATACAAAGCTTTGGAAACATGAGTGAATGAATGGATTGGCCTGTTTTGATAGGTGTTGTGATAGACGTTGGAACAAGACTCTTGTGTATCCTTCACTCCCAGTTTAATCTCTGGAAATGAGAGTCAGGAATTATTATTGTCTTTAAAAACTTTCTTGGATAGAAGAATGCTTAAGTTTTGAAGGAGAGAATAAATTAGCTTGTTAAAGGGAAAGGAACATTTTAAAAAATAGGTGTAGCATGCCTTTAATCCCAGCACTCAGTGTAGTAGGAGCTGCGGGCCTGCTTTTCATCCCGCCCGGCTCCCGCACAGCTAGCTTTACACCAGAAATAGCAACATACAAACTGTATTTTTTTAAACACTGGTTGGCCCATTATATCTAGCCTCTTCTAGGCTAATTCTCACATATTAATTTAGCCCATTTCTAATAATCTGTGTAACACCACTAGGTGCGCTTACCGGGAAAGATTCAGCATGTCTGACCTGGCGGCTTGCTTCATCGCATCTGCCTGGGAGAGGGGAGCATGGCCTCTGAGCTCACTTCCTCTTCCTCCCAGCATTCTGTTCTGTTTACTCCGCCTACCTATGTTTTAACCTATGAGGGCCAAGCAGTTTCTTTATTATAATTAACCAATGACCTTCCTCCATCAACTCAGGAGGCAGAGGAAGGCAGATCTTTGTAAGTTCAAAGCCACCCTGGTCTACAAGAGCTAGTTCCAGGACAGGCTCCAAAGCTACAGAGAAACCCTGTCTCAAAAAACAAACAAACGAAAAAAAAAAAAAACCAAAAAAACAAAACAAAAAGGGTATAGAACATTGTGATACGTTAAAGGAAGTAGAAAATAAGGAGTTTGTCTATAACCAACATTATGAGATTTCTGTTGCTTCCCAAGTTTTTAATTTTTTAAAATCTTTTTCTTTTGAAATAATTTCAGTCGAGTAAAGTTAAAAAAATCTTGTAAGAACTTCACATACTCTGTTTCTTTGGAGTCATTGTTAATTTCATTTTTTTGTTTGTTGATCTGGCTCTACATCATTGTAGATACTTTAATTGTGTGAGTGTGTGAGAGTGTGTGTGTATGTTTACACACATAGGCATGCATGCAGATAACCATGTTGCTTGCTGAGATGTCAGAACACAGTATTTGGGATTTTGCTATGATCTTCATACACACATAGTGTCCTATGATCTCCATACACACATAGTGTCCTATGATCTCCATACACACATATAGGTTCTGGGGATGGTGAACTCAGGTTAGCTGCTGAGCCATCTCCTCAGTGATTGATGGCTGGCAAGATGGCTCAGTGGGTAAGACACTTTCCACCAAACCTCAAGACCTGAGTTTAACTAAGACCCACGCAGAGAATGGGCTCCCTCAAGTCTTCCTCTGACCTTTACAAGTGCTCCCAACACACACACACACACACACACACACACACACACACACACACCATAAATAAGGGCTAGAGAGACAGCTCAGCAGTTAAGAATATGTACTCCTAAGGATCCAAGTTTGATTCCTAGTACCCATGTCAGTTGTCTCTGGCTTCTTAAGGGCACCCGTACACATAGCATATACAGATACAGAAGTAAAAATAAAAATCTTTTTTTTGTTTTAATTTAGAGAGTAATGAATGCTAATGCTCAACTATTTTTCTTCTTAGGAATTAATAGGTACAATAAGACTTGGTCTGTTTAAGAGTAAGTTACAAATATGAGTTGTAATCATAAATAATAGCTTTAATTAAAAAAGGTTGTGTCTCACAGAGAATGTCAGTGAGTGCTGCATTCATAATTAGTATGACCATACTGTACAATTTTAGGGCTAGATCAGTAGACAGGCAATGCTGTGTCATTCCTTTTGTGTGACATAATGTCATTTTGACCCATTAGTGGAAATACTTCTAATCACTTGGCTAGGATGCTATCAGTGAGATTTCTTGGTTATAAGGTTTGTTTGTTTTTTTCTCCTTTATGTTAGAAATTGATTGGTCTAGTGAGACCCAGCTCTTGTTACCCACTGTCTTTGGTATCTATTGACGACCCTTACTTACTTGAGTCGATTGTTGGCATTGTTGGTTTCAAAAATGAAATCCTGGAGATTTTTAACATTAGAGAATTGCAATCATATATTGGTAGTTTGTGGAAAACAGGAGGGACCTCAGTGGAGGCAAGGAAAGTAGTTTATCTCCATTGCAGTGTTACCTACTCAAGGGTCTGCTGCAATGGGAACATGGACCTCCACCCTGACACTTCAGAAATGATGGAATACTCACATCTGACAACTTAATTGGGATATTTAAAGCTTATGTAAGTCAGATGTTCATTGACACAACCAGAAGTCTTAAAAACACTTAAAATTGTACGTTTAAGATAAGCCTTTAAGTTGGGAGATACTGTCTTTTTACCATATGTCAAATTGTCAAATTTTCTCAAGCTCAGTATCTTTTCAATTTCTTTTAAATGACAGAGCGTACCATCTAATATTCTAGAAGTCCAACAAGAAAATATGATCAATCCTCAAGACGTAACAGGTATGAAGACTGCTTCCAGCAAGTATCATGGATAATGCACTGTGTATAAATTTATTTATTTATTCATTTATTTATTTATTTTTGGGGACAGGGTTTCTCTGTGTAGTCCTGGAGCTTGCTATGTAGACCAGGCTTGCCTCGAACTCACAGAAATACTCCTGCCTCTCCTCCTCTCAGTGCTAGCATTAAAGGTGTGTTCCACTACATCTTGCTTTCATGTAACTATGGAAAAGCACAATATAGACTTAATAATAAGCCATTGGCAATGGCAGTCATAAAATATGCGTGAAGTTTACCCATTTTATTAAAAATTATAAATGCTTCCCACAAAATATCCTGTCTATAATTTTGGGGTAGGGGGTTGGAGGATGTATTTAATTTTTTTATTTAGGTTTGGCATTGTAAGTCATGAGACTCTTTTTAGAGATGAAATAATGATTTTTGTCTACCTATTGGTTTGGCTTTTCATTCCTGTTTTTTAACTTTACAGTGAATCTATTTGCTAATCCAGAGCAAGATGGAGAAGATGAACAAGCATTCATTTTAACTTTGGTGGAAATCCCAACTAATACAACAGAAGGATTTACTGATGCCTCCATGCAGTTAATGCCAAGCTCTCTACTGCCAGCACCTATATTGGTCAAATCTGGAAACACAGTAGAAAGAGGTGACCACAGGTAAAACAAAACAAAACAACAAAACAAAAGAGCTAAACTGTTTTCCCAGAAGGAAAGGCACATCATGAATCAAGTATTGAACAAGTGAACTATACACTGCCGTTTCTTTTTATAAAATCACAACTATTAATTTGTTAATGCCTCTCATTGTGCCATTTCCATGTATACATGTAGTGTTTGGACCTTGTCTGTTCTCTGTTCCACCCTCTTCCACTTTCTGGACTGCTCCTCTCTCTCTTTTTGTGCCCTAAAGTCCTGCTGCTCTTGTGAGATTCTTTGTTTGTGGTTTTTTGTTTGTTTGTTTTTAATGTCTACATATGAGAGAAAATGTGATTGTTTTTCTGTTTATGGATTATTTCACATAGCACAATATTCTAGTTCTGTTCATTGTCTTGTTAGTAATAAATTTCAGTTTTCCTTTTAGTTGAATAAAAGGTGTGTGTGTGTGTGTGTGTGTGTGTGTGTGTGTGGTATGTTCCCAAACATTTTCTCTATGTACTCATCTGTTGATGGGCACTTAGTCTGATGCCTTAGTTTCTATAACTTGACTGCCATTAATAGTATCACAAAAAGCCTGGGTGTTTCTTTTATGTGCTGACTTCATTTCCTTCAGTTCTGTGTATATGTGGATCATGAGGTAGATGATCCTATCTTTATAATTTTCCCCCCCACTTTAAGAGTTTATTAAGAGAGAGAAAGACGTGCGCAAGCCTGAGGAAGTTGGTGCAGGGAGACAGGGAGAGAGAGAGGGAGAGGAAGGCAATAGTTATCTCTTCAGAAGGGGGATAGAAAGAGAAGGCCTATCTTCAGATTTTTGAGGAACCTCCATCCTGTTTTCTGTAATGACTGCTCTGATTTTATATTCAGTGATATACAAGGGTTTCTTCTTTCACATCATTGCCAGCATTTTTACTTTTTGTTTTGTTTTGTTTAATATTAGCTATTTAGACTGGAATAAGGTAGAATTTTGATATAACTGATATTGCATTATTTAAAAGTTTATTGAATAATTGTGCTTTTGAGAATTTGAGATCAGTTGTCCATTTTTAATTTAGTTTTAATTAGTGTATTGGTTGTATAAAGAAAGGGTTTTGTTCCAGCATGTCCATATGTGCATTTGTATGGGTCTGCCATTGTAGCCTGGCTTTGCTTAGCTCTCAGTCTTTTTCCTCAGCCTCCTGAGTACGGGGATTATAGGTGTATAATACATACTGCCTTTTAAAAAATTCTGTGTGTGGACTGGCAAGATAACACAGCAGGTAAAGCCACTTGTTTACTTGCCTCGTGACCTGAGTTTGCGCCCCAGAATCCACATGGTGGAAGAGAGAAAGAACTCTTACAAGTTGTTCTCTGAACTCGAACATATGCTGTGCACACTGTGTCTTCCCCAGCACACAAATTAGTTTTAAAAAATTATTTTTATGTTTTTGTATTAATCTTTTTTTAAATTTGCTTTGAAATGTTTTTAATTTTTTTCCTTTTTTATTTATTTTATTTTATTATTATTATTACAAATTTTCACCTCCTCACTTCCTCCCATTTGCGTCCCCCTCCTACTCCCTCTCCAGTCCAAAGAGCAGTCAGGGTTCCCTGCCCTGAGGTAAGTCCAAGGACCTCCCCCTCCATCCAGGTCTAGGAAGGTGAGGATCCAAACGGACTAGGTTCCCACAAAGCCAGTACATGGAATAGAATCAAAACCCAGTGCCATTGTCCTTGGCTTCTCAGTCAGCACTCATCTTATTGCGATAAAGAGCTGCAAACAATTTCCTGCTTTTTTGATTTCTGTAGGTTCTTTCTACTCTGTCTCTTTCTTTTCAGAAGCTCTATAATTTGGTTTAATTCCATTTGTTCATTGACTTTTTACTTCCCAAGCTATTGGAGCAGGATGTTTATCTTGTGTTTCTAATATTTTCAAGGTTCCAAGTCTGAGGTTAAGATTTTTGATTCATTTGGAGGTTTCTGTGTGTGTGCACGCACATGCAGGATGAGACAAAGTGTCTAGGTTTTTTTGTTTGTTTGGTTTGATTTTTGAGAGTTTTTATTTTGGTTTGTTCTTAGATTTATTGTATATGTATGAGTATTTTGCTTGCATGTATGTATATGTACCATGTATATGCATCTGATTCCCTTGGGGGCTGGAAAGAGGGCAACTGATCCCCTGGAATGGGAGTTATCAGGTGGTTGTTTATGAACTACAGTATGGAAGCTGAGGACTGAACCGGGATTTTCTGCAAGAGCAACAAGTGCTTTTAACTGCAGAGCTATCTCTCCAGCCCCAGTGATTCTAGTTTTAAATCTATATGTGGGCATAAGTTTTCCCAGCACTATTTATTTAAGAAGCTGTCTATTCTACAGCTGTAGAACCTGTGCTAAGAATTAGCTATAGATATATGGGTTTGTTTGTTTGTTTATTTATTCTGTTCTTTTGACCTGTATTTCTTTTTTATGCTACTGTCCTGCTGTTTCTGTTACTGTGGTTCTTTTGATATATTTTGAAATAGGTATTTTGATACTTAATGCATTGCTTCATTTTCTCAGGATTGCTTTGGCTGTTCAGACTTTCTACTTCTGTCTGAATTTTTGTATTGTATTTTGTAGTTCTATGGAGAATGAATGCCTTTAATATTCTGTAAAGAATTACATTGACTTTTGATGTGGGATGCCCCTCTGTATACTGTGAATATGTTTTATTACCATTGATTAATAAAGAGGCTGATTTGGCATATGGCAGAACAGAATCTAGTTAGACTGGAAATCCAAACAAAGATACAGGGGAAAAAGAAGGCGGAGTCTAGGAGATGCGAGCAGCTACTAGAGAAGTAAGATGTGAGGTAATGCCACAAGAATGTGGCAATACATAGATTAATAGAAATGGGTTAATTTAAGATGTAAAAGCTAGTTAGTGATAAGCCTGAGCCATTGGACAAACAGTTTGTAATGAATATTAAGCCTCAGAGTAGTTATTTGGGAACTAGCAGGAGGGAGAGAAACCTTGCTGTGACTAAACAGTGTGATCAAAAGCGGCTTGGAGCGAGGAAAGGGTTTCTTTTTTACCTTCCAAATGACACGCAAATCCATGAAGTGTTCCGTATTTTTGAAAATGTGGTACATTTACACAATGGAGTACTGCACAGCAGAAAAAAATAATGACATCTTGAGTTTTGTAGGAAAATGGATGGAGCTAGAAAATATTATTTTGAGTGAGGTACCCAAACACAGAAAGATAATTATCACATGTACTCACTCATAGGTGGTTTTTAAACACAAAGCAAAGAAAACTAGCCTATAAACCACAATCCCAGAGAACTTAGACAACAATGAGGACCCTAAGAGAGATTTACATAGATCTAATCTACATGGGAAATAGAAAAAGACAAGATCTCCTGAGTAAATTGGGAGCATGGGGACCTTGGGGGAGGGTTGAACCGGGTAAGGGAGAGACAGGGTGGGGAGTAGAGAAAAATGTAGAGTTCAATAAAAATCAATTAAAAAAACCAAATTATAGTCCATCATTGAGGGAAGTCAGAACTGGAGGAAGGGACAGAAGGGGAGGCCATGGAGGAATGCTGCTTACTGGCTTGCTTGGTTTGCTTTCTCCAGGGACACTGGCCCAGAGCTGGTACCATCCCTGTGGCCCGGGCCCTCCATTATCAATCATTAATCAAGAAAATGTTCCACAGACTTGCCTACAGGCCAGTGTTTGTGAGTTATTGTCTCCATTGAGGTTCCACTTTCCAGGTGACTCTGACTTGTGTCAAGTTGACAAAAATCTAACTAGGATAATTGCTTTAACCAGTTCAGCTGATGTAGCAATTTTAACTTCCCTGATCTATGAACCTGGGTGGTCATTTCATCTCATAGTGTCTTCAAATTCTTCAGTGTTTGTCATTTCAATCACTAAAGTCTTTTACTTGCTGTGGGATTTTTGTTTTGTTTTTAAGGCTCTTATGAATAGGATTCTTTTCCTGGTTTCATTCTCAATGAGTTTTTTATTATTATTATTATATAGAAATATTGTTTTTTGTTGTTTTGTGTTTTTTTGTTTTTGTTTTGATTTTAGTTTTTTCAAGACAGGGTTTCTCTGTAGCTTTGGAGCCTGACCTAGAACTAGCTCTTGTAGACCAGGCTGGCCTCGAACTCACAGAGATCCGCCTACCTCTGCCCCCTGAGTGCTGGAATTAAAAGCATGTGCCACCAGCGCCCAGCTGACTTTTGTATATTTTTATATCCTGCCTTGTTGCATTTATTTACCTGTTCTAAGAGTCTTTGGGTAGAATATTTAGGGTTTTCTATGTGTAGAATCACTTAGGAATAATTTGACTTCCTTTCCTTTTTCTGTCTTTTTCATCTCTTTTAATTGTTAAAACTAGAATTTCAAGTATTATATTAATCAGAGTGGAAATCTCTAGCTTATTTCTGATCTTAGATTAAATGCTTTCATTTTTGTTCCATTTGTTATCTGAATTTGTCACATATGGCCTTTATTGTGTTGTAATACCATCTTTCCATATATACTTATTGAAGAGTTTTTAACATGGAGGTATGTTGAATTTTATCAGAGACTTCATTCTTCATCTATTGAGATCATTATGTGATGTTTATTCTTGATTGTATTTTAAGCTCAGCTATAGATTTGTATATGTTAAGTCATCCTCACTCTTTGGGATGAAATCAACTCTATATGATATATGATCTTTTTAAGATACTCTTTTTTTTTTATCTGAGTAAACATAGATTAAGGAAAAGTGAGAAAGACCTCAAGAGAATGTGAGGAATTACAAGGGAGGAATGCTTATTTAATTATTTCTACAAATATTTAATTGAAGATTTCCACATTGTATTCAGCAAGAATGTTGTTGATCCATAGCTGTTTTTACTCTGTCATCAGGTTTTGTAAGGCAATTTGAGTAATTTACTCATGGAGTAAATTTGAAAGAGTTTTGTTGATTTTCTTTAAGTGTGGTAAAATTTGGTAGTGAATTCTTCTGGTTCTGAGCTCTTTATTGAGTGACTTTTTATTACTACTTCAATTTTAATTCTGTAGTGATTATTACTCAGTTTAGTTTTTTTCCCCCTTTCCAATATACTCTTGTTTCAGTTTTGGTCATAAATACCAGACATTTATGAATTTATTTTCGAGTTTCCAGTTTATTGGCTTATGGTTTTCAAAGTATTAATGATCCTTTTTATTTCAATGGTACTGTAATATCTATCCCCTTGTCACCATTTTGGGGGCAATGTTCTCTGTTTTAATAGGTTAACCGTCTGTCTAAGGCTAGTTTATTTCATTCTTTCTTCCTATTTTCTTAAACTTCCTATCTATCAAGTTTGGATTCAGTTACTGCCTTTTTAAAGCTTTGATTGCTCACTATATCTTGATGTTTTTCTTTTGTGTGTAGCCTGTGTGCATGGAGGCCAGAATACAGCTTTGGATGCCACCTTGGTTTTGAGACAGTCTGTTAGTGGCCTGGACCTCACTAGATGGGCCAGTCTGGCTTGTTAAGAAGCTGCAGAGGTCAGCCTGTGTCCACCTCCCTGACTGTGGAACACGTGGCATGTCACCATGCCCAGCTTTTGTTAATGTGTGTTCTGGACACAGACCTCATGTTTTTACGGCAACTTCTCTACCAGTCCTGCTTTCGCCCCAGCCTCATTTGTCTTTCCAATGTTAGTGTAGCTGTCTTAGCTATAAACTTCCTACTTAGCACAGCTTTTCTGTGTGGGATCTGGTGTTACAGATGGTTGTCAACTGCCATGTGGCCGCTGGAAACTAAATCTGGGTCTTCAAGAACAGGTCCTCTTTCTTCTTTATCTTTTAGTTTTTGGTTTTTCGAGACAGGGTTTCTCTGCGAAATAGCCCTGGCTGTCCTGAAAGTCACTTTGTAGACCAGTCTGGCCTCAAACTCAGAGATCCTCCTGAGTTACTTTGCTTCCTGAGTACTGGGCTTAAAGGTGTGTGCCACCACTGCCCAGCTCTTCTTTCTCCTCCTTCTCCTCTTCCCTTTTTTTGTTGTTGTTTTGTTTTTGTTTTTTAGACAGAATCTATGTAGCCCCTGCTGTCCCAGAACTCTTTATGTAGATCAGCTGACCTCAAACTCAGCAGAGATCCACTTGCTTCTGCCTCCTGAGTGCTAGGATTAAAGGAGCTTACCATTACACCCAGCCAAGAAATAAGAACTCTTAACTGCTGAGCCATTTCTCATCCCTTACTCCGTATTTTTCTTCAGACAGGCGTCTCCCTGTTTTAGTTAGACTGGCTAGCCGATCTCTCACTGCCCCTTCCCCTGTCAGTCAGTCAGTCTGTGAGGTCCCAGGCACACAGTGCTGCCCTGGCTTTCATGTGGGTCTGAAGGTCTGAACTCAGGTTCTCATTCTCATAGCAGCGCTTGCTGACCGGGCATTTCTCATATCCTTTGAGTAGAAGGATTTTTATTTGCATTTGTGATTTCTTTAATCAAACTTCTGTGTGGGTGTTTTGTTAAATGGCGCTGTGTATAAATCTATTTGATCTTACTGAAACTTTATGTATTTGTGAGTAGGTATTTTGTCTGTCTGATTGATTGACTGATCTATATTGTTGAGAGTTGTATATGGGAAGATACTGTAACATATTGGGGCCTATATTTTTCTTTCCGTGTCAATGTTCTTTGCTTTTTAAAATTTAGTACTGTGGCATTCACATTATATATATTCCTTAGATTTAATTCAGTATTGTTGAATTGTGTGAGCCTTTAGGTATGAGTGCATCCCGAACTGCTATTTTTGCTGCTGGGACCATTGTTTACTAGCTTGTATTTCTGATCCTCAGGACTCTCATTGCAATAGTTACTTCATAAAGTAGCTTCTGATTCATTGGTTTTTTTATGTGTTGTTTTTTGTGCAGTGAGAGTTTACAAACAACTTCAGTTGTTCAAGATGCCATATGCTTGTCTCCTTCTGGAAGTGGTGATTCTGAAAAGCCTCCTCCTAAGGTGGATCTTATATCTAGGAAGAGAATTCACTGCAGTCCTGATGAAAACATTCTTGTACCTCCTGCCAAAAAGTCCTCAATTTCTCCGGGAGTTGATGGTCAAGAGTGTGCCTCTGAGGTGAGATTATTAAGCAAGTGCCTTGGCTATATTGTCAAGAATCTGTTTATTCTTCACATCTATCCCAGAACTTTTACACATATGTACGTATGTACACACACACACGCGCGCGCATGCACACACACACACACACACACACACACACACACACACACACGCATGCTCACACGTGTGCACACATATGGACGGACTGACGAACAGATGAAAAAATATTTCTGATACTTCTCATCATTAGTATTCCAGCTGAAGGTAGTTTGGGGTGACCATTTTTAACCAGTTCAAAAAATAATTGATGAACATTAATCAGGAAACTTACAATGACTGAAAATAAGGCCAATAATTTCATGTCAATCAGGATCTTCACTCTGCCACCCACTTAGTAACAGTGGGCAGTAGAGTAACAACTTCATACTCTGGATTCAGAGTTTTCTGATGCATGAAAAATAATAGTAATTTTTTTTTTTCGAGACAGGGTTTCTCTGTGGCTTTGGAGCCTGTCCTGGAACTAGCTCTTGTAGACCAGGCTGGTCTCGAACTCACAGAGATCCTCCTGCCTCTGCCTCCTGAGTGCTGGGATTAAAGGCGTGCACCACCACCGCCCGGCAATAGTAATATTTTCTTCATCATGTGTTAACCTTTCCTTTGCTCTCGGGAATACAACCAGATCTTCTGAGCCCTATATGTTCCGTTCTGTCTTCTGAGCCCTATATGTTCCGTTCTGTCTTCTGAGCCCTATATGTTCCGTTCTGTCTTCTGAGCTCTATATGTTCCATTCTGTCTTCTGAGCTCTATATGTTCCGTTCTGTCTTCTGAGCCCTATATGTTCCGTTCTGTCTTCTGAGCCCTATATGTTCCTGTCTGTCTTCTGAGCCCTATATGTTCCATTCTGTCTTCTGAGCCCTATGTGTTCCTGTCTGTCTTCTGAGCTCTATATGTTCCGTTCTCTCTTCTGAGCCCTATGTGTTCCTGTCTGTCTTCTGAGCCCTATGTGTTCCTGTCTGTCTTCTGAGCCCTATATGTTCCTGTCTGTCTTCTGAGCCCTATGTGTTCCTGTCTGTCTTCTGAGCCCTATATGTTCCGTTCTCTCTTCTGAGCCCTATGTGTTCCATTCTGTCTTCTGAGCCCTATATGTTCCGTTCTGTCTTCTGAGCTCTATATGTTCCGTTCTCTCTTCTGAGCCCTATGTGTTCCTGTCTGTCTTCTGAGCCCTATATGTTCCTGTCTGTCTTCTGAGCTCTATATGTTCCGTTCTCTCTTCTGAGCCCTATGTGTTCCTGTCTGTCTTCTGAGCCCTATATGTTCCTGTCTGTCTTCTGAGCCCTATGTGTTCCTGTCTGTCTTCTGAGCCCTATATGTTCCTGTCTGTCTTCTGAGCCCTATGTGTTCCTGTCTGTCTTCTGAGCCCTATGTGTTCCTGTCTGTCTTCTGAGCCCTATGTGTTCCGCTGTCTGGTGGCATTCTGTACTAGTCTCGATCTCACTTGCTAGCCACATTACATTGACTTTCAGTTCCTCAACTGCTCTGTAATCCTTCACATCCTGATACATTTCGTTGGTTGTCCCATCTGTATGGAGCATTTCCTTAGGAAACATCACTGATTTAGCTCAGTCATTGCTACCTCAGGGAGTCCAGTCAGACCTCAGAGATGCAGTCCCTATTCACTGTTAGTTTCCTAGTACCCTTTTGTTTTTGTTATGTTTCTGATATTCATAATTAGTTACTTTACTGTGAGAAGTCAATTTAAAATATGTTCTCCAAAAAAAAAGTTGAAGGACAACAGTTGTTGGTAGTAGACAAAGTATCACTGTTACTTAATCTGATAGGAAAGTTTTGTATTCCATATTCTTAATTTTTCGTGTTTATTGGTAAAATTAAGCATCTTTCCATGTGCTTAAGAATTACTTATTTCTGTTTCTTTTGTTGTGAAACAGCTTCTATATTCTTATTTATTTATTTACTTATTTACATACCACTCCTAGTTCCCCCCTCTCCTCTCTTCCCATTCTCCCCACCCCATCCATCCACTCCTTACTGAGGCAGGATCAAGTGCTCCTCCCCTCCCTCCTAGGCTGACAAGGTATCTCTCCATAGAGAATGGGCTCCACAAAGTCACTTCATGCATTAGGGTTAGGTCCTGGTCCCACTGCCAGTGACTCCACATACTGCCCAAGCCACACCATTGTCGCCTGCTTTCAGGGGGCTTAGTTTGGTCCTAAGTAGGTACCCCAGTTGTCAGTGAGCTCCCACTAGCTCGGATCAGCTGCTTCTGTGATTTCCCCACTGTGGTCTTGACACTCCTTCTTTTCTTCAGTGGTACTCTGGTAGCTCAGCCCAGTGGTTAGTTGTGGATCTCTGCATCTGCTTCCATCTCTTTGTGGAAGAGGGTTCTAGCTTCTCTGGAGTTGTGGACTACAAACTGGTTATCCTTTGCTTTATGTTTGATATCCACTTATGAGTAAGTACAGTAATGTTTGTCTTTCTGGGTCTGGGTTAACTATTCAGAATAGTTTTTTTTCTAGTTCTATCCATTTGCCTGCAAATTTCAAGATGTCTTTTTTTTCTTATTACTGCTGAATAGTGCGCTATTGTGTAAATGAACTACATTTTCTTTATCTGCTCTTTGACCGATGAGCATCTAGGTTGTTTCCAGGTTCTGGTTGGCTATTACAATAAAACTGCTATGAACCTCGTTGAGCAAATATTCTTGTGTTGTGCTTGTGCCTCCTTTGGGTATATGCCCAAAAATTGTGTTGCTGGGTCTTGAGGTAGATTGATGTTGTCCTCTTGTTTAGTGGTTGCTGCCTTTTAAGCTACAGCTATCCTAGTCAGCAACTGCAACAAGAGCCGCAGCCTGAAGAAATTCCCAGTCTAGGCTTATTGGTAAGCACCAGGGCGATGAGTGACTTGTCTTCAAAGGGGTGATTAATATTCCTGAGGATAATAACACCAGAGATTGTCTTTTGACCACCCATTACTCCTCTCCATTGACTTAAAATTGTAAAATGCAAATGAAAAATACACAATGCTATTAATATATTAAGAAAATATGTATGGGGCTGAAGACTTGGCTCATCAGTTAAAAAGCACTGTTGCTCTAGCAGAGGACCTGGATTTGATTCCCAGCACCCACATGGCGGTTCACTACTCTGTGACTCCTGTCCCAATGGCTCCGATCCCTCTACTGACCTCACATTGTGCAGAGACACACATGCAGACAAGACATTAAGATACATAAGAATAATAAGATTTAAAAAAAAAAAAAGAAAAATGCCTGCTAGCCTTATTTGTCAATATATTTTATAAGCTTTTATTTTATAAATTTTGTTTTAACAATAAAATATTGTATATACAAAGTTTCTCTCTGTCTTTTTCTTTTATTTTGAGGCTGGACTCAATTCAGAATTACTTTGCCTCTGCCTTCCAGGTTGGGATTCTAGATAAGCACTGCCACAGCCAACTTTCTCCTGCACTGTTCTAGCCCAAAGTAGCCATAGTGTACACTTTGTGTGCTTGAATCCAGGAATTTGAAATCAGCCTGGGCAGCATTGCAAAACCCTTAGTCTTTTTTTACTTTCCCCCTAAAGTATGAATAGCTCTGTGAATGAGGATAATTTTCTTCTTTTGAATTATATAACTTTGTAAAGTTATGAAGTAGACTTTTATCATATTGATTCATTTTTACATTTCTGAAATGGACTACTAATTGACCATGATGTAGTATTTTGTTAATTGGCTTTTTAAAGGTGTTTGAGTTGAAGGGCCAGAGATGCACCTCAGTGGTAGTGCCTTGCTTAGCTTGTGTGCGACCATGACTTGGATACTCATGAAACATGGAAAGTTATTTCATTTGATATCCTCTCTCTCTCAAGATTTGGCAGTTGGTATCAATATTATTATGCCTGAGATAAAAGACATTTGACAACTTTTATTTTTCTACTGTGCTCTAGAGCAGTTTAATATCAGCAATGCACCGTTTTTGCAAATGTTTAATTGGTGGTATAATTCTGACTCAAGAGCTTTCATTATAGCATGATGGAGGGGATAGAATCTTAATTTTACTTAATAAGTTGAGTTCTAAAACTTTGTATATTTTCTTGAACAGGTATGTTCAAAGGAATTCAATGTTTTTGAGAAAACAGGTGAGATCAATTTAAATATGACTTTATTTTTGCTAAGTACCACTGATTATTTCTGATGCATCTTGAGCTTGAAATAAATCCTCACTCATTTTTATCTAATATCTCAAACCACTGACTCTCTCTTTTGAAACTTACTCTCTAATATTGCACTACCAATAATTTTTTAAAAGTTTTTTAAGAGCCATACCTTGTGTAAAAATAGGTATCTAACAAACCTCAGATACACTAAATTTGAAGAGGAATAATATCATTTCAAAATCCCTCATCTATGCTTGATTTCTGAAGTGTTTTTTTTACATTACACTCCCGGTATTTCAGATTTATAGTAAGGTCTTTGATATATTTTAAATTGAGTTGTTTAAGCCGGGCGGTGGTGGCACACGCCTTTAATCCCAGCACTCAGGAGGCAGAGGCAGGCAGATCTCTGGGTGTTCGAGGCCAGCCTGGTCTACAAGAGCTAGTTCCAGGACAGGAACCAAAGCTACAGAGAAACCCTGTCTCGAAAATCAAAAAAAAAAAAAAAAAAGCATAAATTGAGTTGTTTTTTTTTTTAGATTTATTTATTATGTATGCTACATTTCTTCCGTGTATGCTTGCATTTCAGAAGAGGGCACCAGATCTCATTACAGATGGTTGTGAGCCACCATGTGGTTTCTGGGAATTGAACTCAGGACCTCTGGAAGAAGAGTCAGTGCTCTTAACCTCTGAGCCATCTCTCCAGCCCTTAAATTGAGTTTTATACAGAAGAGATAGCTAATTAGCTTCATTCTGAATGAGAGTAACCAGCATGCACAGTGAAGTTTCTCAGCACTTCATTGAAGAGACTAGGCTCTCTTTTCTTCATTGTCTTAGTTCCTTTGTTGAAAATCAGGTGGCTGGCCGGGCAGTGGTGGCGCACGCCTTTAATCCCAGCACTCGGGAGGCAGAGGCAGGCGGATCTTTGTGAGTTCGAGACCAGCCTGGTCTACAAGAGCTAGTTCCAGGACAGGCTCCAAAACCACAGAGAAACCCTGTCTCGAAAAACCAAAAAAAAAAAAAAAAAAAATCAGGTGGCTGTAGTTGCATATTTATTACTTTTCCTTTATTCTACTGAATTACATATTTATATCTACATACATACATGCTATTTCTGTTACTACAGTTCTATGTTATATTTTGTTATTATCTTTGGGAGAGAGCTGTTCTGGTCTATTGTTAATGCTTTCTCACTATGGTTTTAATTTGATTCACTTTGTGATTTTCAACACTTTTATTTGTGTTCTATTCTTTGCCTGTCCCTGCTCTCCCCTACCTCTATTCTCATCTCTCAAAATCTGGTTACATCCATGTTGCTAAGTCTTCTCTGGGTCCTGAATTGATTACTTTATTTATTTACATGTTTGTGTCTTTGAAATCATTGATCATTTTTACTAGTAGACTTGAGTTCTTCGTCCTGCATTTTCCTAGTTCTGGTGCTGACTTGCCTTTTAATGGTTTTTGTGTTGCAGTTTGCCAATTTGCACATTGGTGGGACAGATAATTCTGGGTTCTATTTGTTTTGTTTTTTAAGACAGTATTTCATTGTCTATTCTTAGCTGTTCTTGAACTTCTGGCAGTCTTTTTGCCTTCGCCTCCCACCTGCTGGGATTCTGGGCATGTATAACCACACCCAGAGATACAAGATGTAGCCCTGGTTGGCCTGGAACTCACTGTGTTCAGTAGGTTGGCTGACTTCACAGAGATGGGCCTCTGCCTCCTAAGTGTTGGCCTTGGTTCCTTGTTTTTGTTGCTTAGTCTTTCTATTATTGCATGCTTTCCAGCTGTCCTATGTTCTCTTTTTTGCTTGCTCGTGCCCTCGCTTGTTTTCTCCTTGGGGTATTCCATACTTTCTTTTCCTGACTTGTCAATTCTGGTGTAACACATAGACTGTTGTTGGTCTACTGTTTTGGCAGCCTCCAGTTCCCCAAATCATTTTTCTTTTCTTTTTTTAATATAGGGTCTCACTCTATAGGACAGGCTGGCCTAGAACTCCCTGTATATCCCAGGCTGGCCTAAAACTTATGCAACAGTCTTTTTTTTCTTTTTTTAAATTTTCGAGACAGGGTTTCTCCATAGCTTTTGGTTCCTGTCCTGGAACTAGCTCTTGTAGACCAGGCTGGCCTCGAACGCAACAGTCTTTTTATATTAGCCTTTTGAGTGCTGGGATTACAGGCTTAAACCAGCATGCCCTACTTCAACTGGTAATTCCTTGTAGTCTACTCCACTGATATAATACAGATTGTTTTTGCTGAGCTAGGTTTATAGAACACCATGAATACCTCAGATACTCCTATTTAATTGACTTTTAAAATAATTCAATATGCTCTCTTTCTCTCTCCTCTCTTTTTTTTTTCTGTCTTTGAAGAAGAGTCTTGCATGGGACAAGGCATTTTCCCTACTTCAGAGAGCACACATACAGCTCCTAAACCTCAAAAGGAATACAGTGAACCAACTTCTCAGAATGTAGGATCGAGATCTCCTGATGAAATAAAAGATTCCTGTGTGGAAAAGACCATGACTCAGTTGCCTCAGGATGAGATGGTGTCTGATAAAGAAGAGAAGACTGGTCCTGTTTCCAGTTCAGAACAAAGGGATAGCATGACGTCATCCTCAAAACCTCCTCTGACCAGGTATTGTTACAAATTCTTTAGTGACTTTCTGTCCCCAGGTGAGTATGTGACATGCATAACAGAGATGAAACCCAGAGCCTAGTACTTTTATAGATGTAGCCTCTATCAGTTATATGTCTATGAGGCAACATAGAGTTGGTGTCCAGTTGCTCTGGAAGTTGTTTTATTCAATTTCCAAATACTATGTCATTTTTTCCCCTTAGGCTTGTAGTATTGGTTTTCTGTAGGGTCATACCTACTGCTACCACCTTGTTTCTTTAGGGTAATTGGTAATAACAGGCTTTAACCTGGTAAGTGGAAGACAACAGGCACTAGCTTCCACTAAGGGGAGAAGACATGAATGTCTTTAAAAGGCTATGTCAAGCTGGGCTGTGGTAGCTAACTTCTTTAATTCCAGCACTTGGGGGGACAGCAAAGGCATCTTGGGGAGACAACTCAAAAGGATTTTTGAGTTGAGGCCAGCCTAGTCTAGGGCTTCATAAAGAAATCCTATTTAGCCAGGCAGTGGTCACTTACACTTTTCATCCCAGCATTTGGGGGCGGAGGGGGCAGAGGCAAGCAGATCTATATAAGTTCAAGGACAGCCTGGTCTATAGAACAAGTTCCAGAACAGGTTCCAAAGCTACACAGAAACCCTGTCTCAAAAACGAACAGAAAAAGAGACCCTGTTCAAAAAGGGCTTTTTCATCTATTACTATTTTTGTTATTATCTTTAAATGCAGAAAGTAGAACTCATTAATATCTTTTCTAACCTTTAGGGTTTACTGAAATTAGAAAATAGTAAGAAAGTACTACCAGGTTTAAAACAAGTTGAGAAGCAAAAGGGAGGGCAGAGTAATAAACTTTTATCAGAAAAGCTCCTACAGGATCTACTTAGGCTGCAGGGCCATGTGGTTTCTACCGCAGCTGTCCTACTTCGTTTGCAGCACAGAGAGGCTGTGCCGTGAACACTGCACACCCTAAAACTTACAGTCAGAGTGCTTTTGCACTGTAGACACTGCATACCCTAAAACTTACAGTCAGAGTGCTTTTGCACTGTAGACACTGCATACCCTAAAACTTACAGTCAGAGTGCTTTTGCACTGTAGACGTCATTTGATCGGGCTGCACTTGTTTCAAGTTCTGAGTTCGATTTGTAATAGCGCCCCAGGTGACCCGTATGCACTAAAGCTTGGGCAGCCTTGCCCTTGTTGTAGATAGACATCATAGCACAGTGTCATTAGTACTCAGTACAGTACACCTCTTTAGCATTAATGCAAATAAAGTTACACTAAGACCGTGTCTTTTCTTTGTTTTAGTTCTTTTTGTTTGTTTTTGTTTTTTTTGAGACAGGGTCTCTGTGTAGCCCTGGCTGTCCTGGAACTCACTCTGCCTCTGCCTTCTGAGTGCTGTGCACCATTACATAGGAGTGTGCTTCGCTGAGTGTGCTAACACATGCGTGTAGCATCACAGGACTCGGAGGCTGAGTCCGGAACATCCTGACTGCATAGATAGAGAGACCTTCTATGAGAGAGAGAGAGAGAGAGAGAGAGAGAGAGAGAGAGAGAGAGAGAGAGAGAGTGTTTTTGTACATACTTGTTGAATATCTCTGTATTTTCATTTCTAGACCTGGCAGAAGACCTTTGGGATTTTTGTCTTTAATATGTCCAAAAAATAGTTTGGACTCTGATGAAGCGACTCAAACCCATAGTAAGAAGCGCCTAAAGCCTCATATACCTGCATTACGACGAAATTTGAAAAAACCTAATCTACTTAATACAAGCCAGAAAAAAAGTGAACAATCTTCTTCTGATCCCCTCCCATCTCCAAGTATTACTGATCCTCAGTCTGATGATACTGGAAAGTCAGCAGCTCAGGTATGTGAGAGCTGTTGTATTCTATATGTCATCTCAACTAGGGAAAATGTAGCAATTTATTTTCAGTTGCAGGTCAGAAATTATTTCAGTATAACTTCCATTTACTACGAAAATGCAGCTAATTTAGTGTAAGCTATTGAACAAGCCATCGATGGTATACTTAATTGTCATTCCTTCAAATCAAAGACTCTGCTGACCTATAGAAGCAAAATGAAGTACTATTTGTAGTTTTATTTGTCTTAGGAGGAATGTTCTGGCACATAAAAATTCAAAGAAGCATAATTGTAGAATGTGTATGCCATTTCTGTGCATTCTGCAGCTGTCTAAGGGCAGGGACCAGCCAGCCCCCTACAGTGCTGAGGATTTAACTTGGGGCTTCATGCGCTCTAGGAACATACTACCAGTGAGCATTTGTCTAAATAGAAACAATAACAGAACCCCCGTATGTCTTAGACCTTCGTTAAATACAGTGCAGCTTTCAGTCTCACTCCCTTTCTCACAGTTTCCATTTGTGAGACATACCACAATAAATGAATGAATGAATGAATGAATGAATGAATGAATGAATGAATAAATAAATAAATAAATAAATACATTCGCCTTTCCCCCAGTTTTCCTCAGTGCTAACAACATTTTGCAAAATGCTGTTCCAACTCTGGCAGTGGCCCAGTGACAGTCCAGAGCAGCTGCCAAGCCCCTTGTGTTGTCCATCGATGCATACGGGCCTGCTTCCTCCTCCACTCCCTTAACCGTCTGTTCATTGAGTCTGTCATCTCAGAAATGTTGCATACATTGTATTACACATTTCAGATTAGGTTCCCTCACCAACAGAGCTTCCTAAATATCCATTCAGATAGTTTTGTATATTAGTAATTTGTTGATTTTTCTGGCTTACCTGGAGATTATGCTGTTTCTGTCTATCTCTGAATCAGTAGCTTGTTACTTTTTGTTGCAAAATAGTGGTGTGGTGTGAATGTATTACAGTGTGTTTTTGTTCTTCTGTTTTTATTTGAATGAGGTTTTTAACATTAGCCTGGAACTCACTCTGTAGACCAAGCTATCTTTGAACTCAGAGATCTGTCTGCCTGCTGGGATTAAAGACTCAGTCTTTTTTTTTTTTCCCTTTAAATGTCCTTCTCTATAGAAAGACATCTAGTTGTTTTAAGTTTCTTACTTTTGTGAGCAGAGGTGATGTGAACACTTCATGTTTGTATACATATAAACATTTTTATTTTTTAGTGGTAAATGTCTGAAAGTATCCTTATTGTTGATGTTTTTGTTT
Source organism: Microtus pennsylvanicus (assembly GCF_037038515.1). Lineage (NCBI taxonomy): Eukaryota > Metazoa > Chordata > Mammalia > Rodentia > Cricetidae > Microtus > Microtus pennsylvanicus. Next base: position 50,410,528 of record NC_134584.1, read on the forward strand.
TGTTTTCTTCCTTCCTTTCTTTTTTCTTTTCTTTTTTGAGACAAAAATCTCAAGAATGAAGCTTAATGAAGCTCTTGATTAAGTCTTCTGAGTGTGGGAATTACATGCTTGTGCCACCACACGCTGGCCTGTCTGTAATGACTGTATGGCTTTTCATTATTGGGTTGTACTACTTAGTAATACCAATTTTTTATTAGGCATTTAGGATGTTCCTAATTATGTTCCATGTCAAACAGCACGGTAATTGCTGTCCTATAAGTAAATTCTGTTCATCTGTAACCCTAATAGATAGTGGTAGAACAGTGTAGAGTACGGCTATCCAGTGAGTTCTACAAATACCTGTTCTATTAAGAGACACAGTTGTAAATGCTTTGCCAAAAGGAATGATAAACGGTTGTTCTTTTGATAGATACTACCTGCTCTGTCTCTATAGGGACCACGCCTGTTACCATGCTATCAGTTGTACACTTCCAATGTACTCTCTGCCCCCACCTTGTACACACACCTTTGTTTTTTGGATTGAGGTCATGATCTTGGTTTGTAGCCCAATATGGCTTTTAGCTAGAATCCCAGGATTTAAGATTATAGAAGTGTACCACCATGCCAGGTCATTCTCCTTAGCCTTTATGAGCAGATAGTCTTACTGTGTGAGTTTTAACTTCTATGTGAGTCATTCATACTGTTTTCTAGGTATTTGACTTGTCTCATTTAAGATTTATAGAGATGTTAAGAATAGTAAGAGAAGGGTGTATTTGGTGATAAAGGCTGTAGTTTTTTCTATATGCCATGTATGTTTTTATTTTGTTTATTTTTGCTTTTACCAGGCAGACATTTTTTAGTTTTTTTTTTTTTATTTCATGTGCATTCATGATTTTTGCCTGCATGTATGTCTGTATGAGGAACTGGAGTTACAGGCAATTGTGAACTGCCAGGTGGGTGCTGGGAATTGAACCTGGGTCCTCTGGAAGATGGGCTAGGGATTGAGCCCAGGGCTTCAGACCAGCTAGGCAGGCATTCACTGTACCACTGCTCTACAGATGCAGTCCTCACTGGCAGTGTATACACACTGTATTACATTTAGTTCTCCTCTCTTCCTAGGTTTCTTCTGATCAGCCATCGCTAAAAGAGAAATGTAAAAGTGGGCCAAAACAGGCATGTGAGGAGGAGGCCACCACAGTCTCGGAGTTCGTCTTCAATGACATCTTCATTGAAGTGGATGAAACAGAATAAAGCCCTCTTCTGGGATCTTCCTTTCTTCCTTTCTTTCTATTTTTGTAATAAGTGTGAAATTTCCAGAGTCACCGATGTCAGCAAAACAGTGTTGAGAAAAGCACCACTGCCTGTTTTTATTTAGGTCAATTTCGAATATTTATTAAGCTTAATTTAAAGCTTTTATAATCAGTGGAAACCATTTCATTCTGAAATACCAAGCAATTAAGACTGCTCTCTCTGACAGACATTTTAACTTGTTTACATTTGACTCGCCCTGTGCTGAGCACAGCTGGACTTGTGGACTGCGTGGATACGCGTCTGTATAAATCATAGCGCTGACATACTTGGAGCTTGATTGTATTTAACATTAGTGACTGTCTTCTGTAAATGTGGTTTTGTTTCAGTTGGTGTGTGTGTATGGTTTTTTTTCCTTTTTGTTTTGGAGGGTGATGAAGGTCTGTTTATTTGCCTATAAGTATATGAAAGCAAGTTGTGAAACTCCACTTTGGTATGGTAAAGGTAAAACTTTTCTATTATTAGCTATTTGACTGAAAAATGTGTATTTTTCTAATTCATGGTGATGTAACATTAGTTCTAATTGAAGATCTAGTATTTAAACTTGCTATTTATAAAGATTGAACATCAAAGAGATTATTTATTTTTAAATTTTTTTATTTAAAAGCATATCCCGATTTAATTATTTTCACTTATCAGATGTGGGCAAAGAAGGCATTAACAAATAATTTGTCTCCTTTTCCTCTTTACTTTTAAAGCTATTTTAAAATGTCATAATTAAAAATGTTTAGGTGGTGTCTGTATTTTGAATACTTTTCTCATACTTTATTTAGTACATTGAATTTATACTGTGAATTTTTTTTTGCTTTTCTTATTTCTTCTATTATCTCAGGATTTTTGTTGGAAGAAAAAAACTTAATGTTAAGAAACATGTTGTATAAAACAATCTTCTACACACACACACACACCTTAAAAAAAAAAAGAAGAAAACAGTGATAGATTTTTCCCCTACTAAATTCTGCTTGCAGGATGTGTAGGCTTTTAACCACAGAACATGATTCTTCTGCTAAAGCAGAAAATACGACAGGAAAACTTTGCAAAGCCGTGATCGTCATCATTATGAACTTAGGTTTTTTTTTTTAATTTTGAGACTTAGTGATTTATATAAGTGTCTTAATTCTCTTAACAGATTTTCCTTGTTTCAAATTAATCTGAAAGACCAAATTTATTGATTTTTATTAGAAAAATCTCATAGCTCAGTACATTAACTCAGTAGTTAGAAACTGTAGACCAAGGGGTCCTAGTGGCAGCTGTGTGGCCCTGCTGGTTCAGGAGGAGCAGGAACGTGCCTGGGCTATTACTTCGGCGACATGTCTTCGGCTATAGCTCCGAGCTCCCCTCTCCCGCTATAAACAGGGTTGTGTGTCCCAGACTAGCCCTGGACTGTAGATGATGGTGTTGTTCAGTGTGGTCCTCCAGTCTCCACTCCCAGAGCTGGGTTACAGGAGTGCAGCACCATGTGCATCTTAATGCCGTGCTGGAGTAGAGCCACGGCTTCCCACAAGAGCGCTGCCAGCTGAGCGTCCTGAAGGTGCTGATGTCTCTGCTTAGGAGTTATTTGTCATAGACGTTGTAAAATGTGCCTATGATTTAGAAAACTGTGTTGAGTGGATTATGAAATGATCAGTACTTCAATTGGAAAAGTATTTTCACATCTAGCTAAGTTTCATCTTTATATATTGATAAAATGATGACCACTTTTCAAGTTAAGTGAAAAAGAAAGTTTTCACTTTGGCTTTCTAGCCTAAGCGGGAAAGGCTAGTAGGGCTCAGTGAGTCTAGAGTGAAGCTAGTCCATTGAAACCTACCGTGAGCATATTTCTCATTCTGTGTCTTAGGGTAAAATGTATGATTTAACATCTTGATTATAAAGGAAGATCTATAAATTAGATGGAAATTCTCATGTGACTAATGTCACAAAATCATGGGTTAATTCACAGTGCTATTTCAATGCCGTTTGTAAATTTAAAAGTTTCTGTTTTGTAAAGGTTTTTTTTTTTTTCTTAATGTTACTTGGGTTAGATCACCGCAACTAAACTATTATTTATCCCTGTATAATATTTATTTTTTTAACATCTGTCTCTTGTTCGTCTGTAAAACTGATTTTATGGAAGATGTAATTTATTGTATAAATAGTACAAGGGCGTTCGTTGTATAGAGAATCAAGTCAGTCACAAATTGTCCAGCTGTTACAGCCTCAAAACAGATGTTGGGAAGAGAAACACAATCAGTGTACTTAGCTTTAAGGCAGAAAGATCCCTGGTGGTGTAAACATGCTTCCAGGAATTTGTTATAAATCTGACTTTTTTCCTCCTGAACACTTAACATCTAAGCAGGTGGCCAGTCATGGTTTAAAAGTCTAATTGCTGATAAATGATTAAGGCATAGATAAAAAAAATGAACATCCACTGTTTACCACCATATTCTAAATGCAGGTGACCATGTATACTGCCTTGCTTGAAGGAGTTTTTGATAAAAGAAACAATATCTGTCATTTGTAAATTTTCTTGTTCTAAAGAAAGCAGTTATGTTCTGTTGATAAAAATTATGTAAATAAAAAGTTATTTTATATCATTTTCGTTTTGTCCTTTTCAAAACAACAAAAGATATTTATGCTCCGTTAACTAATTTCAGTTTTCAGTTATCATCTATACTTTATAAAAATAGTATTGCCAGGTATGGTGGTGTCTCAAGTCTGTAATCCCATAACCCACTAGCAGGGGCAGGAACAGTGTGGTTTGACAAAGTGAACCCTTCGCTCTCAAAAAATAAAATAAGAAAGAAAAGAAAATGTACATAGCATAATTAGAAGAATTCTTGATACTTCTTGTGAAGGATTCTTTTAATTTGCAAGAATAAATGATGGGCTTTCCTGCATATTTAAAGTTTTGTTTACTCTTATTTGTTTTCTAATGAATTTTATATAGCTCAAGACCTTTTGCTTCTTCCTCCCTGGCACACATGCTTTGTTTTCTTTGTAAGAGAGAAATTGAAGCTTTAGTCTCAGAGATAATTGAAAACAAACAAAAAGGATTTTGAATTGTTTATTGGCAAGTATTGGTTGCCCACAAGTTTTTGCTGAGAGAATTATCTGTAGTAACCTGGTTAGCATGGCCATTTCTTTAGTTACATAAAAGTTGTGGATTTTGTCTCACTGTCAAAGAAATATGTATCTAGCTAAACTGCTCTGTCTGTTTACTTTTAGAGATATGGTGAAATAGAAATTTTTATTTTTCTTATGATGTTGTAGGCATTGACTATATCATCCAACTTATAAAAACTTACATAGACGTGTGTGGTGCTACCTGAGTGGGGATTTGGGTTCAGCCTGGATGCGTAGCAGGATCCTGTCTTTGCTGATTTTTTTCCCCCCAACTTGACACAAGCCGCGATTGTTTTGGAAGAGGGAACTTCAGCTGAGAAAATACCGCCTAAAAGTCGGCCTCTCGATGAGTCTGGGGCATTTTCCTGTTGATTGCTGCAAGAGGATCCAGTCCACTGTTGTGAGTCATGTGCAATGGGAGCCGAGCAAGCCGGGGAGCAGTGTTTCTCCACTGCTCCAGTTCCTGCCTTGAGTCCGGCTGATTTCCCTTAGTAATGGACTGCCATCAGGACAGACAAGCAAAACTGAAACAGTGTCTGGGAACAGCAAGAATAAGGAATTGCTCAGTGCTTGAGCACTATTGCAGAGAACCTGAGTTTGGTTCCCAGCACCCTTGTTGACAAATTCAGCCACCTGCTGTAACTAGCTTGAGGGCAGCGCTGGCCCTTATCTGGCCTCTGGACAACTGCATTCATTTTTATATTTGGTTACAGTCACTGATGCATACACATAATTAAAGTAAATCTTAAGACCCTAATAGTTCAATCCCAAATATTCAGTCCTACCTACAACATATGTAACACACATCAGTTTGCATTCATATATTCACACACACTCATACATATTTAAAGAACAAGATGAATTTGAGAAGGAGTGGGATGGGGTGGGAATTCATGAGGGGTGGGAGGGGCAATTGATACTTATTTTAATTAAATTAAAAAATAATTTTTGGACAGAGTTTTGTGTAGTCCAGGCTGGCTTCAAACTCACAAGTACCCTGGGCTAACTTTGAACTTCTCATCCTTGTCATTTGCCTCTTGAGTGCTGGACTTAATAGAACATTTTTCTTTTGGCCTCAGGGATAGGAATAAATGCTTCATTCAGGTCAACTGCTCTGGTTTGTTTTCTTTTATGTTGCTTGTATGGCTGCGTGACTCTTTAGGTTTTCTTCTGCATTGCAAGACCTTATTTGGGGTCAACTTATATAGCAAGGTAGAATACTTAATGTCATATTGATAAACTCACTTTGAGTTTACTTAAATGCCCACATTTCCCTTAGATTTTTAAAACCTTGTCAATTCTGGAGATATAGAGGGCTTAGGCCATAAGAGCACTTGCTGCACAAATATAAGGACCTAAGTTTGGATTCAGCACCCACATACAAGCTGGGAATTACTGCATGTGTGTGTTAATTCCAGGACTGTATAGGAATGGAAGGATCGCAGGCTTTTTAGCTGCAAACCTCTAGCTCCAAGTTCAGTGAAAGACTTGATCTCAAAGGAATAAGACAGGGAGGACACCTGGCGTTCTCTGGCTTCCACGTGTGCACCTGCACACACATGCACGTACATCACACCACACATGTATGTATGTGCACAAAGTGTCACTCCTTCAAAATAAGCACCATTTAATATAGAAGACATTCATCTCCCCCCTTCTCTCTCTTCTCATGTGTGTTTGTGTGTCTGTTTATGGAGCTCAGAACCTTTTGCATCCTAGGCAAGCGTTATACCCCTTAGCTACACCCCCAACCCAACACTATTTGTATGATCGTTGGAGAATATTATTCTAAGGTGTGACTTTTGTTTATGCTGCATTTGTTTAACTCTGTGAAGTTGTGATTCTTTGCCTGTCTAAAACACCTGATGGTCTAAAAAAGAGCTGAATGGCCAAGAGCTAGGCAGGAGCAAGGATAGACGGGGCTGGCAGGCAGAGAGGATAAATGGAAGGAGAAAGGGAGGGAAGAGCAAGAGAATAAGGAGAGGAGGACATCAGAGGGCCAGCCACCCTGTCATCCATGGAGTAAGAGTGCAACTAAGATAAATGGAAGGAAGAAAGGGAAAAAGTCCAGAGGCAAAAAAAAGGCAGACAGAAAATTTAAGTTTAGAAAAGGTGGCAAGAGACAAGCCAAGCTAAGGCTGGACAGTCATAACAAAGAATAAGTCTCCATGTGTGATTTATATGGGAGCTGGGTGGTGCTCCCCCCCCCCCAAAAGTCTTAAGAGTAAAGAGTAAAACATCACACTACATATGATGATGGTGTCTTCTCCAAAGTTCACATTCCAACATTTTGTCTGTTGCTCAGATTGGCCTCTAAATTCCTAGACTGGCAGAAGTTCTCAGTGTGAATGTCAACTCGATAGGTTGCTGAGGCCCCCAGACTCATGCCACTAAGCAAGTAAAACTTTCCGGTGCTAGATTATTGATAAGCATAGTTTCTCAGAGGGTGACTGAATCATGAGGACTCTGCTCTCATGAATGGGACTTAGATGTCCTTATAAGAGTTGAGGAAGGGCATTATCTTCCTTTCCACTCCTCCGTTTTGTTGGGCTCCAGATGATGCAGCAGCAAGACATCTTAGGAGACTCTGCTCTCAGAAGGCACCAATCTTGCTGGGACCTTTGTCTTGGACATCATATCTTCCAGACATATTTCTGTTTATATATATATATATATATATATATATATATATATATATATATATATTACCTAGTTTCAGGTAACTTTTATTTTGTTGTTGGTGGTGATGTTTTTGAAACAGGGTCACACTAAGTAGGTAGCCTTTGGCGACTTTCTAGCTCACAGAGATCCACCTGCCTCTGCCTCTGGAATGCTGGGGTGTGCCACTATGCCCTCAAGTGGCTAGTTTCAGACAGCCTTTTATAGCAGCACAGACGGACACTGCCTCAAAGGATACTAAACTGCATAGCATAAGCCACCTCATAAACCTTCCTAAAGATTTACGGCAAAGGATGCAGCAATGCTGGTGTTTGTACTGTTTGCTGCACGGTAATAAAACGTGGAGCTCTGACAGGTTGTTCCCCCTACTCAGACTGGGCTCTTTCTCATTCTATTCCATTTGGCAAGATGGGACTCTTTACTTGATAAGCTACCATAGTTTTCTGCCGACAAGGCTTCTTCCTTAAAGCTGCCAATTAGTGAAGTCCCTGCCCCCAAAGAGCGAAAGAGAGAGCAGCCCTGCCTGGTTTCCATTTCAGCTGTGTTGTGCTCCTACCTGATCTGGCTCTTACTGGAGTGGTAGTCATTTGTGCTGTTCTCTCAGAAAGCGCTCATAAAGTCTGGAACCACATTCACTCCCAGACCATAGCCGACCCTCTTCTCTAGCTTGTCCATTCTTCTGATGTTCCAAACGCTTTACTTTCTCCTCTAAGGAAGCATGTGTAATGATAGCATGTAAGTGTTCAATAAGTATGTGAGTGGGGGAGAAAAAACTAAGTTAAGGGACTTCGTTTAGTGTTTTTAATCCTTATGGGTGTGTTGAGGGTCTCTTCCTGAACATCTCAATTCTGGTGTCTACAATCTGTTTTTAAGAGTTTTAAGAGTGATCAGACGTGCTCTGCAGTGGAGGGGCTAGCTAGGGGCGGCTGCACGCCCAGAACAGAAGCGGTTCCCCTACGCTGTCCGTGTAGCCACTGTCCGGATTGCAGCGGCGCCCTCTAATCAACCCCAGGGCTCCTGGGCTCGCGATGGAACCCGGCCTCGCGGAGCTGTTCTTCTGTTCCTCATTGGCGGGATCGAGAGGCGTGGCGCGCGGCCCCGACCAATGGGAAGTGGTCTGCGATGGCACGTGTGCAGGGGCTGGCCCGGGAGCTGGTGGACCAGGATTGCTGTGCGAGGACTCAGGTAGAGCAGCTGCTCGGAGCTGCACATCTGCCAGGCGAAACGTCCTTCCGCGGGCCGCCCTCGCTCTCCTCGCTCTCTCGGTGCTCGCCGCCGCCATGTGGGGCTCGCTGAGGTCAGCTCTGCGGCCCTGCGCTCGGGCCGCTGTCTCCCGGTCGCGCGCCTATCACGGGGACTCCGTGGCCCGACTAGGCACCCAGCCTGATTCGGGCTCCTCCACCTACCAGGTAGGTTGAGAGAGCGTCCAGGTGGCCCTGCTTGCTCTGCTGGCCCAGAGTCGCCAGCGGCCGGAGGGTGGGCACGCTTGGATCTCTGCTCTTCTTTCCTCTGCAGCTCAAGGCATCATTCTGGGAGGCAATGGGGTCTTATGAAGTTTGCAGAAGAAAATCGTTCCGGTGAGATGTTAGTTCACTTTTAGAACTGGCACTGGCCTTTTTGTGTCACTAAAATCAGTGATTCTAAAAAACCCCTCTCAGCATTGCCTCTTGGGAAGTTTGCAGATGCTTGAGCCCAGTTTAGCAACTTCGGGGTCTCAAAGTTGGGGTCCTCATGTTTGCATGGCCAACATATTCCTTAGGGGTCTTGTGGCAGCCACCTTTTCGCTGGGCCTTGTTCACACGCGTTTGTTAAATAATTATGTTAACAATAAATGCATATCCTACCTACCTTTAAATAGCTTTCCTTGGACTTGGGAGGCTTCCTCAAACCAAAGACGCAACTTGTAAGTTGTGAAATATCAAAGCTGGAAAATTTCAGTCTATTCCATGGCTTCTAAGCCTGTAAAGATAACATCTAAATTCTTCACAGAACCAGCAGTTTTTGTCTGGGAAGAAGTTAACTTAGAAACACCGAATTGTTTGTGCAGTATTTTAAGTATTTGGCTTGGATGTGTAGGAATGGAACTCGTTTTGGGCTGGGAGATGTGAACAAGAAGTCTAGATAGCTGTGAGTCTGTGTGGTAACTGGTTTCTAACTCCGGAAAGGCTGCGCGCACATGAAGTTATGGGTGAAACGGAGTTAGATTAGGAAAGACCCGGCAGTTCAAGTTGAAAGATGAAGGCTAGACTGAAAATCAAGAGAATGTGGATACCTTTGCCCTTTAAAATTGACATGTATTAGCTGGGTGTGCTGACCCCAGTCTCAATCCCAGCCTTAGTCCCATCCTTTGGGAGGCAGAAACAGGTGGATCTTTGTGAGTTTAGTCTGACTTGATCTACAAAGCCAGTTCCAGGACAGCCAGAGTTACAAAGTGAGATTTCCCCCTCCCAAAAGAAGACACCACCACCACAACAGAATAAAATAATAAAATTAGTATATACTAGCTGTACAAAATAATGTGGTATGTACATACATTACAATCTTGTCTTCTCTCCACTCTTCTGCCGGTCCCTTTCCTCTTTCAGATAGTCTACTTTCATGTCATGATGTGTATGTGTGTATGTGTATATACACACGCATATATATCATGTCATATATATAATCTAATTCTGCATATGGAGACAATGTGGCATTTGTTTTCCTGACTCTCTCTAGTTGTTTCACCTAATGGTTCCGATTCCTTCCTTCCTTCCTTCCTTCCTTCCTTCCTTCCTTCCTTCCTTCCTTCCTTCCTTCTTTTTATAAGACAGGGTTTCTCTGTATAGCCCTGGCTATCCTGGAACTCACTCTGTAGCCCAGGCTGGCCTTGAATTCAGAGATCCGCCTGCCTCTGCCTCCCAAATGCTGAAATTAAAGGTGTGCACCACCACTGCTCATCATCATTTTCTTGAATACAGTTATTTTACTATTTTTAGGACTCTTATTTATTTTTGACAATTTCATACACAAATATAATGTATATTTTTGTTTGTTTGTTTATATATTTGAAACAAAGTTTTTCTTTGTAGCCATGGGTATCCTGGAACTGACTTGGTAGATGAAGCTGAAACTTGATGATCACCCACCTCTGGGATTCCATGCCCTGCTGGTGTTTCTTAATGTTATCTATTCCCAGCTTCGCCTCCCAGGTTCCGTAGACACTTCCCAACATGTCCTACCCTCCCATATTCCTGTCCTTTCAGTTACCGCCCCTCTTCAAAACTCACTGAAATCTATTGCTGAGGGATATCGTTGGCTTGACCTGGTGCGGGTCTTGTTTGGGTAGCCGCAACTGCAGTGAGCTCCTGAGCACAATAGCTGTGTTGGATCCAGAAGGCAGCACTCCTTACAGTCCTTCCACCCCCTCCTGTATGCTGGTCCCTGAGTCTTGTGTCTTGGTGAGGGTGTGGTAGATGTCTCGTTTAAGGCTGAGTACTTCATAGTTACTTAACTGCTGCCCACTCTACAGAAGCTTCTTTGACTGAGGTTGACAGCAGTGCTCATATGTGTGTATAAACATAAATGTTTAGAAACAGACAGTTAATTTGACAACATGTCCGTTCAGCAGGGCAACAGTAGTACTTTCCTGCCCTAGAGCCCATGGCTTCCCAAGCCAAGGACTTTTGACCAGGTTCACAGTGCCAGACGTGAATTCCATTTTGGGAATAGACATCAAACTCCAACCTGGTGTGGGAGAATTATCTGCATTCTGTCAATCATCTGTTAAATAAACGCTGATTGGCCAGACAGGAAGTATAGGTGGGTCAACCAGACAGGAAGTAGAGGCAAGGCGATGAGAACAGGAGAATGCTGGAAAGGAGGAAGCCCATTACTCCCACTCCTGCCCATACCACCGAGAAGCAAGATGTAACCTGCCGGCTGAAAAAGGTACCCAGCCACATGGCTAGCATAGATAAGAACAATAGGCTAATACAATTTACAAGAGCTAATAAGTAGGCTGAGCTAATAGGCCAATCAGTTTTATAACTTATGGAGTTCTCTGTGTGATTTTCTTTGGGGCTTGCCGGCTGTGGGGTACCCCATGGGACGGAAACCCCAACAAGCAGGCCCCTTCGTGTTACACAACCAGAAAGTGGTTGGTTATCTCCTAACAGTTATGCTGCTATTACACCAGTGGGCACATCTTGCTTAGGAAATTGGTTTTGCAATGTGCAGGGCCCAGTACTGAGTAAGATCATTGATTTTTTTTTTCTCCCTGTGACCTGTACAACACTTCTGGAGCTATCCTGTGTGTCAATACCAGCTTGATTTTCTATTAAAGAATTAGATATAGGTACATTAAACTCAGGATATTAAAGTATAAACGAAGCATGTCATGGTGTTGCACACACATGGGAGTACCTCTTAAGAGTAGGGGTCTGAGGTCAGCCAAGGCAATACATGACCCTGTTTCAAAAACAGGTGCCAGGGCTAAAGAGATAGCTCAGTGGTTTGGTGGATGAGAGAGATGGTATTTGCTAGTGGGTTTGTATGATCCATCTGCATTAGGGTGTGCAATTATCAGCCACTCAGAACAGCAAATATAACTTCTTTTCCCCATCATCCGTTGAAGGCTTTGTTAAATGGCAAAGTTACAGTAGTTTAATTTAAATATCTTTATTGACTTCATTTACTTGTGATTCTTGAGTGAGGACATTTTAGGGTTTTTTTTTTTTTGGTTACTTTTGCATAGACAGTTTTTCCTTCTTTTCCACTTCTAACTTATACATCATGTCCTTAGATATAAAATGAGTCATAGACAGTGTAAATTGAGATGCTTCAACATTTTATTTTTTATTTTAAATAACATGTATTCATATGTACTGTGTGTGTGCTTGGTGTCTATGGGAACCAGAAGAGGGCATTAGATTCCCCCGGAACTGGAGTTATGGATTTGCTGTGGGTATCTGTGTCAGCCTTCCTAATGCTGCCCCCCTTAGCCACAGCTCCTCCTGTTGTGCTGATCCCAACCAGAAAGGTATTTTTATTGCTACTTCATAACTAATTTTTCTACTGTTATGAATCATAAATATCTGATATGCAGGGTATCTAATATGCGGCCCTGTGAAAGGGTTGTGCATCCCAAAGAGTTTGAGACCCACAGGTTGAGAACTATTTCTCCATGTGGTTTCTGAGAACTGAACCAGTGTCCTCTGCTAGAGCGGCAAGTGCTCTTGACTACTGAGCCCTCTCTCTAGCGTCCTCCTTTTTTTTTTAAATGTCGAGTTTCACAATATGGCCACGCTTGGCCTCAAACCTTCATTTCCCCTCTGAGTACTAAGGTTATAGACACATGTCATCACACCCAGCTCTGAATCATATTTTTTTAAATTTTATTTATTTTGCTCTGTAACTCATTTTTGGGAGAGGTGGAGAGTCTTGTCATGCTGCTCCCCAGACTGAACCTGAACTCCTAGACTCCTGAAATCCTCCTGCCTTGGTTGTTAGCCTTCTGAGCAGGAACTGCAGGGATGGGCCGCCACACCTGGCCTCACAATGCACTCTGAAGTGAATTGAATCGTCCAACTGGAGTCATCTGCATGCAACAACTCTAATGCTTTCTGAAAAATTTGTTTTATTTTTAAGTATGTGTGTGTGCACGCACACGCGTGTGTGAGAGTGGATGCCCAAAGAGTCCAGAAAATGTCATTTCTGGCTATAGAAGTCTCTGACAGGTTTATTAAACCTTCCCTTTCCTTCCTCCAATTCTTCTCATGTTATCCCACTCCCTCTCAAATTCATGACGTGCACACACACGCACACACACACACACACACTTAAATACAGCCTCATACGTCCATTTAGTGTTGCTTGTATTTGTTGGGCTCATCCCTAGGGTCAATAAGAACGGGCTTTGCCACCACTTTAGCATCCTAGCGGTGCGGAGGAAAGCACACATGGACTTCTCCAAGAGTGAGACGGAATGTGTGATCTTTGCTTTGCAGCACCCTCACCAGCATAAGACTCCAGATGGTTCTTGGGACAAAGGACATGAAGGATGGGATGTGCGCCCCAGTTCTGACTGCGAAGGGCCTGGCCCCTAGAGGGCTGGCTGCCTCAGGGGCCTTCATGTTTGAGGACAGCACACAAAGACCACTGGCGACTGGTCTGACTGCATACATCCAAGAAAAAACAGCCTTCAGGCCTTCCCAGTCATAAATAGTTTGTACACCTCAGAACCGTGAGATGCCAAGAGGGCTCACTGGGGAGAGGAGCAGGAGAGAGGCTGATGGGGTGGGTAAGACGGAGGTGAATGCCGTCAACATTCTGACAAAAGGCTGGAGAGATGGCTCAGCGATTGAGAGCACTTGCCCAGATTCAGTTCTCAGCATCTACACGGCGGTCCACAGCCAGCCATAAGTAACTCCAGTTCTGGGAGATCTTACACCCTCTTCTGATCTGCGAGGGTACCAGGCAGGCCTGTGGTTCATGTACATGCATGCGTCTTACAAAAGAAATCAAAACAATAAGCAATGTCTTATCTCCAGGGACCTCCACTTAGAAGCAGCAACTCTGATGCAAACACACCCATGAATGGGAGACAATAGAGGCCTCCAAGGGCAAGAGATGCACACACACTGTATACTATTTCCATGTTCTGGCCTCGGTCCACGCTCTGGCCTCGGTCCATGCTCTGGCCTCGGTGCTTGCTCTCTGCCCTGTTTTCTTCACACAGCGTCCCTCTGTCCTTCTTGCTTTCACGTCCCCCACTACTGAGCACTTCAAGAAGGCCCTGGCAAAGAATGAGTTTCCCTTATTTTTAAACTGAGCTTTTTTTTTTCCAGGCAAGTTTTCATGATGTAGCCCAGGCTGGCCCTGAATTTATCTTGCCTCAGCATCCCCAGCACCATGTGCCACTATGCTTGCCCCCTTCCCTGTTTCTTAATGAGAGACTGACTGAGCTAGGGTTAATATGGAGAACAGTGGTTTTCATTTTTTCCTAATGTCGTGACCCTTTAATACAATTCCTCATGTTGTGGTGACCCCAACCATAAAATTGTTTCCATTGCTACTTCGTAACTTTAATTTTTCTGCTGTTATGAACCATATCTGTGTATAATATCTGTGTTTTCCGATGGTGTTAGGTGACCCCTGTGAAAGGGTTATTCGACCCCCAAAGGGGTCATGACCCAGCGATTGAGAACCTCTGATTTAAAGGCTGTCTACCCTTAGTGTAGATCGACTCTGCTCTAGATTCGCAGCATGTTGGTACAGAGATTGTGCCTCAGGTTTGGGGCTCTATGACGGAGGACACATGGTTTCTCTGGACGTGTGTGAGCTGTTCTCATCAGCTCTGCACTTTAGTGTTTGTGGTCTGCAAAAGCCTGAGAGATCAGGAGTTAGCTGGGCAGTGGTGGTACACACCTTTAATCCCATTACTCAGGAAGCAGAGGCAGGTGGATCTCTGTGGGTTCGAGGCCAGCCTGGTCTACAGAGCAAGTTTCAGGACAGCTAGGGCTGTTATACAGAGAAACCCTGTCTTGAAAAACAAGTCAGGATCAGGTGTATGTATATGGAGCAGGGCAGAGTGGTCAACTAAATCTCTCTTTGATAGGACAAACAATTAAAAATCACAACAGAACCCCAGTAACCCTGCAGGCACAGCAGAGTCTCTACAGGAAGAAGAGCAAGCTCAAGGACCCTGAGGATTCATTAGTGGAAACATCTACAAGCAGAACATTCGAGAAAATGATGGGAAGAGATTAAAACAACACACTGAACAATTGGAACCACAGCACTTGCTACCTGGGGTAGGTTTTCTTTAGGATAAGTAAAATACAGAATTTGAAAACAAAAATACAAACTAAAAAAAGAAGACAAAAGAAGCAACTTTGACCATGTTTGGGCTCCTCTAGTCTTTCCTGTTGTGTCTGAAGATCTCCACCAAAGTTAAGTTAGCAACAATGGGGACAAACTAGAGGGGTGCCAGAACTGCTCATGGGACCCCGACGGTGTGATCTGTGCAGATGCGACTCCTCTGCTCCTCCAGAACTGCTGGCTGAGCAGGACTGGACAGGACTGAATCCCATCACCCCCACTGTCCACTGATGCGCCTTCTGCAGTTTGTCTCCTGAAATCATTGAATAAAAAAGTCGAGGAAAAAACAACTCATATTTTAAATAACTGTCATGTCCCATGAGTTATAATTGTTTCACTTTATTATTGTTATTGTCTACTGTGCCTAACTTAAAAGATTAAACTGCGTTTTAGGCATGTGTGTGGGGGAACATTTTGGTACTGCCCATGGCCTCAGGTGTCTGTGGACCGAATGAGACACAGCTCCTGAGGTTAAGGGGCCACTGCTATGGATGTACTTAGTGGAGAAATAATGTTCCATATGGCAGCTGGAAAGACCCTTTCTCTTTTCTCCCTATCAACTCTAATATATATGCATATTAACTTTTGTTTATTACTGTTATGTGTGTCAACACATGGGGTAGGGAGCATGCTGTGGTCCGTGTATGGCGGTCAGAGGACAACTTTGTGGAGTCGGCTCCTTCCTTTCTCCCCTGGGGTTGAACTTGGGGTGTCAGCAATACCCACTGAGCCATCTCACCACCCCAGTTCTTCAATTTTAAACAGAGGAGTGTTCTTTGGTGTACGTGCCCCTTGCCAAGATATGCAGTCTGTGGGTTTTATGCAGAGTACTGTTCCTTTTGTTGAACCTGGGGAACGAATTCAACCCTAAAATTGGAAACGCCCAAGGTCCATCTTTTCCAGCAGTACATGTTTTCAGGGCACCTTTTTACCCTGACTGTTTAAAGCTGAAAAGACACAAGGGTTGATGGTTTGGGCGAAACTTCTTCCTAGAGCTTAAATTCAGAATGAGTGTGTGGATTGCAGAAACTGCTATCTTGAGAGTGGCAGAGAGGGAAAGTGGAATCTCAAACCCTGGGCCGTTGAGGACGACTTGCTACCCTCATGATGCCCTTTTACGACTCATAGGACGTCTTCTCTTCAGTTAACTTTTGAAATCGACACAGAAATCACTGTTGGTAGAATGCCATGTGGCATTTCAGTCCATGCCTATACTGCGAGGTGTTCTATCCAAGTATCATTTCTCGAACATTTATTTTGGTTTGCTTGTTTTTGACTTTGTAGCCTTGGTTGGCCTCCAACTGCCTAGCTTTCTGCTTCTGCCTCTGGAATGCTGGGAGTATAGGTGTGCACCGTGATCTTTCCAGCCTAATATTTACAATTTGTGGTGAAAAGATATTAAATTCATCTTCTAACTTTTTCAGAATATGCAACATAATGTTTTTGTGTCATCACTGCTGTGTAGCAGAACTCGGAACTATTTCTCTCATCTAATTATAAATGACTGTTGACATACCTTTCCCCATCCCACCGTCTCCTCTTGAGAAAGAAATTTTAAAATGAAGTTGTGTTTTGTTTTTGTTTAATATTTTGGCACTAATTAGGAGGGTTTAGCCCTGTAGTGGAATAGAAATAAGAATGGTCCCTAGGTGCCAGCAAGGTGGTTCGGTGTGTAAAGATGCTTGCCACCAAGCCTTACCTGACAGTGGAGAGAACCGGCCTCCATACTTGTGCTATGATGTGTGAATGCATATGTGTGTCACACGCTCAAATAAATAAATGTAAGGAAAAAACAAAACAGAATGGACCTTAGGTGCACAACTGAAACAAAGTGTGTCTGTGCCTCTGCAGTGAAGCTGTTTCCTCCCACCTAGCAGCATGCTGAGCTGGCAAACAGCAGCAGTGCAGGGCCGCGCAGGGGCTGAGCTGGGCTGGTGCATCAGTCCCTGAGCTGCACTGTGGTGGATGCAGCCTGAGACTGTGATGAGAGCTTTCAGGGGAGAAATGAGACTCCATAACAGATATGGAGACTGCCTTTGGCGGCACTGCCCCAAGCCCCTGTCTGCCACTGTCTGGTTTGTGCACACGAGGCTTGTCCTGTGCCAGGGGAGCCCAGGACAGTTCCGGACAGTTCCTGACACAGGAGCAGCAGCTCTATGTGCCTTCATGCATCTCTGGTGACACTGCTCTGGTGCCACCTCTTGGCCACTGGTGGAACAGACATGCTCTGGGGATTCAGTTTCTTGCCAGGCAGCAGCTTCCATCTTGCTGGTGTGGGAATAAAGGCAGTCTCCTGGGTTTATAGTAGCAGAGCAGCCAGGCAGTGGTGGCGCATGCCTTTAATCCTAGCACCCGGGAGTCAGAGGCAGGGGGATCTCTGTGAGTTTTAGGCCAGTCTGATCTACAAAGCGAGCTCCAGAACAGCCAGAGCTGTTACACAGAGAAACCCTTCTCCAAAAACCAAAGTTAATAAAAATAAATATAATAATAGCAGAGCTTCTGTTTGGGTTTCCCTGCCTCGTGTTGCTGCCAGCACGCACTAGACAGTCAAGAAGAGTCCTGTGGGAAAGAGGATTTGCCACACACTAACCTTCCAGTAACATCCATGAGTCAAACCTCTGAACTATGATATTGTCAGTGTTTCTTCCATTCGAGTTGCCAGTTAGGATCACCCGAGAAACTTCAAAGTTCTGAACACTCAGACTAGACTTGCAACCCCCATCAGACTGTGGGAGCAGGACCAGGTATCAGTATTCATCCGTCCATCCATCCATCCATCCATCCATCCATCCATCCATCCATCCATCCATTTTCTAGAAGCTTTCCAATAAGCCCATGGTAGGAGTCAGGAGAGGAGACTATGTTCCAGATAGCTTCTTCAGCTAAGTTCCCAGCAGGCCTGTAGGGTGCAGGGCGTGGACTTGGAAGGGAAAACAGTGTACAGGGCTGTTGGGTAGAGAAGGCCCTGGGCTTACATCCTACCCGCTGTAAAGCTGGGAAACCAGCTGGCATTCTAGCACTATGAAGAACTGACCAGAGATGGAAATCACATCATGGGGAGCAAAACGTCTTAGAGGAGCAAAATAACTAGCTGCATAAATATTGTCCTAGAGTAGTATGCTGAGCGAACAGAATTTGAAAATTCAGGAGGCTGAAAGGTGTCCTGTTGTGGAATATACTTTAACTAGGCAAAGATGTGTTACCTTTGTTTATATTACATCTGTTTAATTATGAAAAGATGTGTTGCTATTGGACCTTGCCTGCCTAAGGCACCTGATTGGTCTAATAAAGAGTGGAATGGGCAATAGATAGGCAGTAGAGGGATTGGCAGGGCTGGTGGGCAGACAGAATAAATAGGAGCAGGAATCTAGGCTCGGGAGAGAAGAGTGAAGAGAGAGACAAGCCCAGGGCCAGCAGCCAAGCAGCAGTCAGCCAGACACAGAGGAAACAGGAAAACGAGACATACAGAATGAAGGCAAGGTAAAAAGGCCTGAGGTAAAACATAGATAAAGAGAAACAGGTTATAACAAGAGCTAAGGCCAAGCATTCATAATAAGTCTTTCTGTCATGATTTGGGAACTGGTTGGTGACCCCCAAGCTTGTTAATGTCCCCTTTACCATTTCCTGCTTCTCAAGATTAATATTTTCATCTGAGCCACAAGACGATATCTAAGCTTGTACAAGCATATAGTTTTGTTCTTATTGTTACTTTTTAGAACTTTTCAATTTAATTTTTAATTTTTTTTGAGACAGGATCTCATGTAGCTCAGGATGGCTTCAAACTGACTGTAGCCGAGGAAGACTTAAACTCTGGATTCTCTTGCTTCTACCCCTCAGATCGTTTTTAGCACTTGGGAGGCAGAGGCAGGAGGATCTCTGTGATTTCGAGGCCAGCCTGGTCTACAAAGGGAGTTCCAGGACTGGCTCCAAAGCTACAGAGAAACCCTGTCTCAAAAAAAAAAAAATAGAATCTTGTAAGCCACAATGCATCCCTTCCTCCTGCTTCTCCTACCTCTTCCTGGTTTCTCCTCCCTCCCAGCCCACCCTCCTCCTCCCCACCCCTGCCATTGAACTTTAAGTCCCCCTATGAACAACTATTTTTGCATTGGTTAGAATCTCAGGATAGTGACTGACGACGGCATGGACAAGCTAGGTGGTCCACGAGACAGATGGCTTCTGACCCTTCAAAAGCAGTCATCAAAGCACTGTGTGGTGGGCACCGCTGTAATTTTTGCACTTGGGTGGTAGAGGTTGGAGGGTCTGAAACTGAGTGTCATTCTCAGCTACATAGTTTAGGCCAGCCTGGTGTATGTGAGACTCTGTCCAAAACAACAACAACAAAACCAGCTCCTTAAATGGGAAAGTAACCCCTCCCCAGAGTGGGGGCGACACACCTTTAATCTCTGCACTTGGGAGGCAGAAGCAGGTGGATCTCTGAGTTTTAGGCCAGCCAGGGCTACACAGAGGAAACACTGTTTTGAAAAGAACAAAGAAGGGGGCGGGGGACAGCAAGTTTTTACCAGTTAAATTCAATAGCTGTTTAAGGAAGAGAGTATGGGTGGCCCAGACTGGCGCTGACGTGAAATAACGTGATTAGGACTTAAAACGGGGCTCAGACTCGGAGAGGGTGAGTCAGAGGGGCTGGTGGGCCTAAAACAGAACTGTACAAGTGGACAGAAATTGATCTTTCTACACGATCAATCGCCGCATAGTTGGGGTGATGGTGGCCCTGTGTGGAGGCCACACGGAACTGGCATGTGTTGGTCCTTTTCTTTCCTGTTTTGCAGTATGGAGTTACATCACAGGTACTAGGCAAGTTCTCCATCTCTGCCACACTCTCAGTCTTTGATTTTTTTTTTAATATCTATGCGTTTATTATTGTTATGTAGATAGGTGTGTGCTTGAATAAATTTATGGGCTTGTGGGTGCCTATTGAGGCCAGAAGACAGTGTTGGCTCTTCTGGAGTTACGGGTGGTTGTGAGCTGCCTGTGGGTGCTGGGAACCAAGCCTGAGTCCTCTGCGAGAGTATTGGGGCTCTAAACTTCTGCACCACCTCTCCAGCTCCTGTGCTGTGTTTCTTGACTCTGACTTTGGCTAAAGGATAAGGACTTTATAACATTCCGGTCTCCCTCCCTCTGTGCTTCTGTTTCAGGAGAACTATGAGCAGATGAAAGATCTAGTGAGTCAACTTCATGAACGAGCCCAGTATATAAGACTAGGTAAGGCCCGTGTCTGTCTGTCTGTCTGTCTAATAGCCTGCTATGTACCCCAGGCTGGTCTTGAACCCCTGATTCTCTTGCCACAATCTCCAAAACACTGAGATTACAGTCATGTGCTACTACTCCCAGCTACAAAGTAAGATTCTCAGTCTATTGCAGGTCTCCACTATATGAGAAGCAATGTGAATTTTCTAGTCCTCATGACAAACCATTCCCTCCAGTGTCCCCATTGGTAGAGTCTGCTTCACCCTACCTGTGCTCAGAGAGTATTATTGCATTCCTAGGTATTGCTATGTTTAGAAGTCAGCTTTCCTCTGTTGGAGTAATTAGAGAAGTAGAAATATAAGAAACATTCTATGTGTTTGTTTTCTTTAAGGAGTTTATTCAAGGTGTGGCATGCGAACAGAGAGGCCACTTAAAGGTACTATGTTAGGGAAGAAAGGACCTCAATGTTGGTCCTGGAGAAAGTTTGGAGAAGTGTGCCAGAGGTTAGTTTTATTGCTAAGCACTTTGGTTATATTGTTGGTTTATTTCTGAGATTAGGCATCTTATAGCCAGACTGCACTTGGACGATGACCCTGGACTCCTGATCCTCCCTGCTTCCACCTCTAAAGTGCTGAGATTATAGGCGCACCATTGTGCCCAGTTGATGTGTGGCGGGGGATGGAGCCAGAGCTCCGCTAACTCTACTACATCCCACTCCCTTTAAATCATTTAATTCTTCTAAAAAAAGCCTTTCGTTTTCTAGTTTATATCTAAGTTTTGTATGTAACCTTAGGAGTGAGTCTGAAATATAAGTTCTTTAACTACACATTTGCATCTTCTTTTAAATTAATAGATTATACAGAATTGGCAAAAGGGAACTGACAATAGAAGCAAATAAAATAGAGGTATTTGAGTGTATTGATCTCTGTCTTTTTACTGTAGCAGTGTGGTCAAAATGAGTAAAATTTTTTCCCCAAAGATACCAAAGATAGCTGTAATTTACACTCTTGAGATGCTACGGAAACAAGCCAACCTCAGCTTTCTATGGACCAGGACAGCCACAAGTGTGGCCCATCACAAAATTATAAACTTAAAACGTGAGGGAGGTTTTGGTGACTCAGTTTACATATAATGACTAACTCTGTAGATGATAGTGTCATGCCACAATGTCAAGAGCACTTTGGAAGAATCAGGGCTGTGGCTCAGTGGTGCTGTGCATGCCTTAGCATAGCGCTCGCTCTGAGTTCAGTTCCCGGCATATCCACCTCTCTACCCCCTAAAAGAATAAACAAATATATAGATTAGCACACTGTCTCTGGAAGAAGAACCCACACACTTGCCAAAATAAAAGCCTGTTTTGTTGGAAGAGGTAACTCCACAGTTACGCTGATCATCAGTTTGGTTTGATCAGTTGAGGGTTTTCTGGGCCCTGAGGGCAGATGGTTTTGAAGCAAGAGGTGTCCAAGGTCCTGCAGTGTGGGCCTGCTGCACTCTTGTGAGCTACAGGGAAGGGCTTCTCTACTACGCAGGCCTGCAGGAGAAAGGGATGGGGGAGAGGATGACTTCAGCCTTCACAGTTTTGCCTAGAATTGTTCTGCCATGAAAATAAGTGGATGTTATTATCAACATGTATGAATGTATGTTAATTATTAAACCATATTAAAATATACTTTTGGAAAATGAAAAAGTATCAAGAAAAAAATCACCCATAAATAATCCCTCTAAACATACATTTTTAGCACACCTTTGGATGACTCCTCTATCATGTTAGTAGCAAAATGTTTGTGTGCTGTTTGGGGCTTTTGTGCAAGGTAGTCTGGACATTTCTCCGGAGTTTGACTCTGGAGTTTAACTCAGCCTGTTAGAGCAGTGGTACTCTGGTTTCACAGGTGAGTAGTCATTTATGAAGCTCTCCTTGTGTGCAATTCATTAAATCACATTGGTTCTACAATTCGCAAATGTTCACACGTTAGCATCCCTGAAACCAGGAAACCAGAATTCCAGCATCTTCCAAAGGCTGTGTGCACGGGGCCAGTCAGGACCTGCTCACTGCCCACTGATGTCAGGAAACCAGAATTCCAGCATCTTCCAAAGGCTGTGTGCGGGGGGCCAGTCAGGACCTGCTCACTGCCCACTGATGTCTCACTGCTGTCACTCATTGCTCATCACCGTGAATGGAGTTTGTCTTCCATTTTTATTTTATTTATTTATTTTTTTAAAGATTTATTTATTAAGTATACAACATTCTGCCTCCATGTATGCCCACATACCCAAAGAGGGCTTCAGATCCCATTACAGATGGTTGTGAGCCACCATGTGGTTTCTGGGAATTGAACTCCGGACCTCTGCAAGAGCAGCCAGTGCTCTTAACCACTGAGCCATCTCTCCAGCCCTGAAGTGCCTTAAAAAACAAAACAACAGAAACAAAAGCCCCACCTCAACCACTAAAGCCTGTGGATGTTTACTTCATAAAGATACCTCCAGGATAAAAACAAAGCACTTCTAAATTTATCAAAACACTCGCAGCCCTACGATTAATGTGTGTTAATCAAAACACTTGGTTCTGGTTATTATGAAAGCACCGCGGGGGTAATCCATTCTCCGTCTACTGTCAATCAACTAGACTGTCTGAAGTATCCTTTCCATCTCCCGCTCTGTCACCCTCCTCCCACCTGTGGCTCTTCAACTGCTGGCCCCTTAATGAACACTTAGGTCACCTACTCTCCAAAGCCCTTTGCCCCAGCCTTGCTCTATTTAAAAATCACATTTTGTTTTTAGATACTGAAGTAAGTTAGTGTACAAGAATCTGCACTAAAGTATGTTGTTGCACGCATTTTGACCCATGTACCAACACCAGAATCAAGGCAGCGTCCTCTAGATGATGGTAGCATCCTCTGAACTTCTGCTGTTTGTAATGCTTCATCCCTTTTCCCCACCCCCTAAACACACCTCGTTAGGAACTGACCAGTAGTCAGGAGGAGAGAAAAGACAATTTTAACCATACTGTCTTGCAACTAACCCATTTTGAAAGAAGAAATAATTTATGATATAGTTTTCTTGGTAGCTTAAAAGTAGGTTTACTCGTAAGAATTTCCTGTGTACCTCTTAAGAAAAAAGTATTCCTCTTGCAGCCAAGATCCCTGACTTGAAAAATAGTGCTGTATTTAGAAGCTTGTTTAAATGGGTATGAACATAATTTTATCTTCATCAACAAAGAAATGGCGCTCTTAAATTGTTGACTATTTTATTAGGCAGAGGCTATGTTAGGATACATTTGTGGGCAACAGTTAAAAGCATTTTCTGGTAGCTTGATGCTTCCTCCACTCCTGCTGTGGCTTACTCAGAGCCATGGTGGAGGGACACTCGAGTCCCCGAGTGTTTGCAGGTTGGGTGGTAAGGCTGGGGTACTCAAGAAGCCTGACCAGAGTAGCTGACCTGCTCTTGGTTAGTGTGATTTTTGTCAAGATTTGGGTAACGTTGCAAACTACAGAAGACCATCTCTTCTGCCAACATATTACCAAGGGGGACCTGCTAATCACTATGGAAGGATTTCGACTTTCTCGTGTGCAGACCTAATGGCACCTTTCGGCAAGTTTGCATGTGCCAAGCACGGAGGGGATTTCCAAAGCTAGACTTTGACCTGGTACAGATACAGAGTAGGGCTGTTCCCATGTGCAGGGCGGTGCATGTACATGTGATAGTGTCCAGTACATGTGGGACAAGGAGATGCTATTGTAGTGTGGGAATTTTAACGAAAACAGCATGCCATCTCTTTAGACAGCTATTGTTGAATTCAGAACATGAATGATTATATAGTCTAGGAGGAGGGATAGATTAGTGTGTGTATCAGTTGTACATGCGGTGTCTGTGTGTGTCGGGGGAGCACATTCATATTTGTGTGTGGAGGCCAGAGGTTAAGATCATCTCTATCTCTGTCACTCTCCACCTTAGTTTTGAGACAGGGATCCCCCCGGACCTGGAGTTCATCAGTTCAGGTAGGCTCCCTTGCCAGTGAACTCGGAGATGTGTCAGCCCGATGGTGCTAGGATTAGAGGTCATGCTACTGTGCCTGGCTTTTAGACACTTGCGTGCGTGCGTGTGTGTGTGCGTGCGTGCGTGCGTGCGTGTGTGTGTGTGTGTGTGTGTGTGTGTTTGCGCACGCGCGCGTGTGTGTGTGTGTTTATGCATATGCCATTAAAGAAAACCCTCAGTTTATTTAATGCAGAAAACTGACATCTGATATATCAAGTGATTAAAAAAAATAATAGAACTTTTTCATGGGGTACACTGAAACTTTTTTATTTTTCTTTTTATTAATTATACATTTATTTGGCTTTTGAGACAGGGTTTCTCTGTGTAGCTCTGACTGTCCTGGAACTTGCTCTGTAGACCAGGCTGGCCTCAAACTCAGAGGTCCAACTGCTTCCACCTCTCAAACGCTGGGATAAAAGGAGTGCGCCACCGCCTGGCCCACTGAACCTTTTCTAAAGCACCATGTTTGGAGTGGAGTGCTGTATGTGAGTGCATTAAGTGAGAAAGAAGCCTAGTTCATGTCTATCTGCTCTAATCTAATCATGCTTCTATTGCAGGAGGCAGCGAGAAAGCCCGGGCCCGGCACACGTCAAGAGGGAAGCTCTTACCCAGAGACAGAATTGACAATCTCATAGACCCAGGGTTGGTACTAGCGCCTGTTACCTCAGCGTGTCCTGTTCTGCTGGACTGTCCATCACCAAATGCTTTTAAATTTGGGTTCTTATCTACTTATTTATTTATTAAAAGAAAACAAACTATTTTTATTTCATCATACATACCCCATCTAAGTTCCTACTCCCCTCCTCCCATTCCTTCTACCTACCTTTCCACCCCACCTCCCATCCACTCCCCAGAGAAGGTAAGGCACACCGCCCTGGGGAAAGGAAGGTCCAAGGCCCTCCCCACTATATCTAGGCTGAACAAGGTATCCATCCAAAGAGAACAGGCTCCCAAAAAGCCAGCATAAGCAGCAGGGACAAATCCTGGTGTCCATTCCAGTGCCCTCAGTCTGCCCCAGCCAGGCAACTGTCAACCTCATTCAGAGGGACTGGTTCCATCCCATGCTGGTTCTTTCTCTGTCCGGCTGGTGTTGGTGAACCCCCATTAGCTCAGGTGGACTGTTTCAGGGGGTGTACCTGTCTTGGTCTTGACCACTTTGCTCATATTCTCTCATTCTTCAACTGGAAGAGTACCACACATTTAATGAGAATGGGATGAACAGAACAGAGAATGACATGGGCATCTACCCTGCTGGAGTTCCCGTAAGGCCAGAGGGAGAAAGGAAATAAGCAGCGAACGTCTTGAGCTGTGTAATGTACTAGAATGAGGCCAGGGTTGAGGGAAGCAGACACACCAGAGCCAGAGCTCTGTAGCTGAGTGCTGGGCGTGTTTGAGCAGTGTCCAGGGACCAGTGGGGCTGACACGGGCGGTGTGGAGGGGAGGACAGTAGGGGTGGGCTCTGATTCTGAGGACCTGTGCGCTGTTGATTCCGACTCTCAGAAAAAGAGCGAACTGCAGTTGGGATTCAACAGGACTTGTTGCGTTTCCAAGTCACATGTCGCGTGATGACATTTACTGTGCTAGACCCGTAAGACTGGGCTGCCTGGTGACATTGCACTCTCTTAGTTTGTGTTCATATAGTTTTGTTATTTTTCTTGGAAGTGACAGCGTCTCCCCACGGCGTCTGCTCTCTGGATTATGTCTTGAAGTGTGACATGTGACTGTTTTTAAAGACACTGCTCTTCTGGCTCCTGCGCTGGTCATAGACTGTGAGCAGCAGGGATGGCAAAGATGGAAGGATGGAGGGGCAAGGGTGTCGATCTCTAGTTGTTTTATAAACAGTAGAGTGTTGACCCGGTATATCTCCTGAAGGATAGGTCATGGGGTACAATGAAAAAGGTGGGTGTACATATGGGGTATTTTTTTTCTTTTCCTTTTTGACTTTTGTGTTTAAGATAGGATCTCATGCCTTCAAAATCACTGTATGGCTGAGAACCTTGAGGCCCCTTCTCTATTTTGAAAGCACTGCAGATTAAACCTAGGGCTTCTCTCAAGTTAGGCAAGAACATTGTCACTGAGATACAACCCCAGCCCATCCATGAACTTCTGACCCTCCCGCCTCTGTCTCCCTCGGGACGGGACGACATAAAAGTGTGCACCACCACACTTGATTCGTGTGGTGCTGGGCATCGGCCCTAGGGCTTTGTGCGTGCACGGTAAGACCCGCCACAGCTGGGCTGCACCTCTTGCCCACCGTGTTCTTCTGACATCCGTATTTGTATGACAGCATGCATGGTGAGCGTGGGTGCCTGCGTGCCATGGCACATGTGTGGGGGTCAGGGGACAGCTCTCAGGAGTCAGTTTTCTACTATCTTATATGATCCCGGGATCAGCCCCAAGTCGCCAGGCCTGTATGCAAGTGTCGACGGGCCTTCTTACAGCCCCCAGCACACATTCCTTTAGCCCATTTTTGTATCAGGCACCTGCATCAGAAAAGCAAAACAAAAGGCAGTCATACCAGCGTGAGCATTCTAGGCTCCCCGCCAGGTGTGTCTCGAGCACGCCTGTGAGTGGAGGTGGACACTACGGTGCGTGCTGGAGAAGAGCCTGGCATGGGGACAGCCTGCTTCAGGAAATCCCCGATCTGACACTTATTACTTATGTGAACTGAGGCTAGCAACTGGGTTCTGATTTCCCCGTTAGCAAAGTGTTTATGAAGCCCACAGAAGAGACCCAGGCACATGGTGAACACTCCCTGCTGTCCCCTTTCTGTGGTATATACATACGCCTTTGCCTTACACTTTACCAGTAAGTTCCAGTAGCCCGCTACCTGGTTGTACCACGTAAATTCCTATGGCATGTTTGTCAGGTCTTATTTTAGAAATCTTTTTGTAGATTTTTATGTACAACATGCATATTTGAAATGCTTCCCTGTTTAGAAAAATCTTTGCATTCTTATGTGTAACTTTTTAAATACAGATATTTAACTTAGACAACATCCTTTCTTCCGCTTAGGTCTCCCTTTCTGGAATTCTCCCAGTTTGCAGGTTACCAGTTATATGGTGACGAGGAAGTCCCTGCAGGTGGCATCATTACGGGCATTGGGCGAGTGTCAGGGTGAGTATTCTGCCTGTGCTCAGTTGTGAGGGGCAGGAATTGTGAGTGCAGGCGCCTGCCACCCACCCTGCATGTTGGCAGGCAAGCTTTGTGCTCGTAAGACTTGAGCGTCTCAGATAGGTATCCGGTTCCTCTCTGGAGCTCTAGAGACCACAAACTGGAGGGAGAAAAATAAAAATTAGTCAGTTTTTGGATCCAGTTTAGACTTACCCACTTCCCCCAGGTGTGGGCTTTTTAATTTTTTTATTAAAATTTTTCCCACAATATAGTTTGATCATATTCTTGCCCTTTCCCCGAGTTCCTCCCAGGTCCTCCCCACTTCTCTACTCATACAACTTCATGGTTTTTTCTCTCTCTCTGAGAG
The DNA here is from genome assembly GCF_037038515.1 of Microtus pennsylvanicus. Taxonomy (NCBI): domain Eukaryota; kingdom Metazoa; phylum Chordata; class Mammalia; order Rodentia; family Cricetidae; genus Microtus; species Microtus pennsylvanicus. Next base: position 50,438,171 of record NC_134584.1, read on the forward strand.
AGAGAGAGAGAGAGAGAGAGAGAGAGAGAGAGAGAGAGAGAGAGAGGATAAAAAAAAAGAGGAGAAAAAAACAAACTAAAAAAAAACCACAAAAAAACCCCAATTATTAAAGCCATGTGTTGGGGCACACCTTTAATCCCAGCACTTGGGAAGCAGAGGCAGGCAGATCTCTTGAGTTTGAGGCCAGCCTGGTCTACATGGTGAGTTCCAGGACAGCCTGGGCTATGTAGAGAAATCCCTTCTCAAAATTCAAAAAGAAAAGAGAAGGAAAAGAAAATCAGCACAAAAATCTATTTGGAAGAGGAGGCAGGAAGATGGTGTGAGCCAGAGGTGGTGGATGAGTCCAAGGAAACAGCTTCTTCCAGACACAACGGAACTGATCCACATAGGAACTGATCCACATAGGAACTGATCCACACAGGAACTCATAGACACTGGCAGCATACACAAGACCTACACGTGATTAAACCAAGTAAAACCCCAGCACTGAGAATGCCCTACCCCTAACCAAGAAGCTATTTGAAATTGACACCTGCTAAAAAACTAAAACAAGTCTTCTCCATTGGCTCGCCAAGTTTTAGGAACTCTCCACGTAAACTCTTGCACAGGTGGTGAATATAGCTGTTTTAGGAGCAGGTGTCCGTTGTGTCCCCAGGCAGCCTCGCTATGACCTTCTTTTCTGCTCAGTTTGGGCTGGCTAGGGCTCAGAGCTCAGACAGTTAGCACTGCTCTTCCTGGCTCTGCCCGGCTCTGTTGGTTCTCACACCCAGAGGCTGAGGTGGATGCAGGTGACTGCTGGCATATGGGCAATGAACTTTCAAGCTGCAGCCAGCAGAGGGCTTGGGGTTTGTGCTAGCCTGCTGGCTGCTCAGCAGCAGCAGGATCACTGAGGAGGAAGGCCCGGTTCGTGTGCTCGCTCTCTTCTTAACTCTGTGGGGTGTGCTGTTTGAACCAAGTGGCTTAAAAACAGAAGCAGGCTCTTTTACCGGGACCCATCAGCATGGACCGCGCTCGTACCGAGGCTATGAAGAAGGTGATGCAGGTCATTCTCAAGAAGTACTACACGTGCCTGGGTGATGACTTACACACCAACAAGTGCGTGTGCGAGGAAATCACCATTATCTCCAGCAAGAAACTGCAACAAGATAGCCAGCCGGCTATATTGATGTCATGTATCTGATGAAGAGGATTCAGGGAGGTCCTGTGAGAGAAAGGAGAATTATGTTCCTGAGGTCCCAGCCCTGGATCAGGAGACCAAGGAAATGCCGAAGCTTCTGGACTTCGGCAGTCTCTCCAACCTGAAGGTCACTCAGCCTAAAGTTGGGCTTCATTTAAAAACACCCCATGGAGCTGTTTGAGTCCGTTCTGTCATATTTTCAAAAAACCTGAAAATAACTTTGAGAAAAAGAAAACAGAAGCAGTTACTAAAAGAAATTTTAGTTCTAAACTAAATAATGGGTGTCGATGGGCAAAACCACACAGATGCACATCACAGTATTTTTGTGAACCGAGTTCATTTCTCTTTCTGTAGCCTGTCTGTGGGGGATTGATTATGGACATATGCCACCATGCCAGGTGTAAGTGACACTGGAAATCGAACGTAGGCCTTCAAGTGTAACATGCAATACTCTCCTAGCTAATCCATATGCACAGCCCTTTGTGCTGTGCTATGTAAAATTTGTATTTATTGTGACTTCAAATAACACAGATTTATTTTAGAAAGTTGTGTGTGTGTGTGATTTGTTTGTTTTCTATGGATGAAGGAGTAAAGAACATTGTTTTTCTTTTTTCTTGTGGTACTGGAATTTGAACTCTGTGCTATGTATATTCAGGGCAAGTGTCCCTGAGCTCTGTCCTCAGGCCTTGTTTTTTTAAAGTCAGGGTCTTACTCTTTTGCCCAGGCTGGCCTTGAACTCACTGTGTAGTTGATTTCAAACTTTGGATCCTCCTGCCCCTACTTCACAAGTACTGGGATTACAAATACCACTACATACAGCTATTAAGTCATTTTGAGAATATGAAAAACATATCTTAGTACTACTGGCAGTTTATTCTCATTTTTCTACTTTTTTAAATTTATTTTTTGGTTAAACACGTGAGTGTTTTTGTCTGAATGTATGTCTGTGTACCATGTGTGTGCCGGTGCCGAGGGAGGTCAGACAAGGGTGATGGATCTTATGAAATCGGAGTTACAGATGCTGTGAGCCACCATCTGGGTGCTGAACTCAAACCTGGGTCCTCTGAGACAGCAGGCAGTGTTCTTAACTGCTGGGCCATCTCTCTAGCCCCATTCAGTTTCTTTCTTTAAAGGACACTTTATAATTTATTTATTTTTATTTTATGTGCATTGGTGTTTTACCTGCATGTGTATCTCTCTGAGTTGTCAGATCTTCTGGGGCTGGAGTTACAGATAGGTGTGAGCTGTCATGTGGGTGCTGGGAATTGAACCCGGGTCCTCTACAAAAGCAGTCAGTGCTCTTAACCACTGAGCCATCTCTCCGGCTCCTTTAAAGATTTATGTTAAGAGAGTTCCTTAGCCTAGAGAGTTGAATTTTCAAAAAGACATCATCCTCTTGTTAGGATCATTTCATTTTAAGAACCATAGTGAGTGCGGGAGAGATGGCTCAGTGGTGAGAACACTGCCTGCTCTTCCAGAGGACTGGGATTCAGTTCCCAGCACCTATGTGCAGCTAATAATCATCTGTAACCCCAGTTCCAGAGGACCCAACACTTTCTTCTGGCCTTTCTTGGTACTACACATATGTGGTGCACAGATATACATGCAGGCAAATGTGTGTGTGTGTATAATCTATATAATAAAAATAAAATCTTAAAGAAAATGAACCGAAAGAACCTCACAGAACAGTGGTTTAGGTTAATGCCTCAATACTAATGGAGAACTCATGGCTCTTTCAAAATCAAATGTGAGCGTGTAATCTTATTAAAAGTAATTATTTTCTGTTGGATTAATGAATGTGAACCTTGATTAAAGCTTGGTTTTGCAGCATGGGGCCACTGGCTAGTGAGTGGCGGTAGTGACTTGCCCCAGAAGTGGAAGACTGCCTTGCGTGCTCTCGTTATAATAAGCTGAGTTGCTTTTACTTTTGTAGAGATCTCACAGTCTCTTTCAATGGAACTTCTGCCTTTTCAGAGTAGAATGCATGATCGTGGCCAACGATGCCACTGTCAAAGGAGGCACCTACTACCCAGTGACGGTGAAGAAGCACTTACGGGCCCAAGAGATCGCCCTGCAGAACAGGCTCCCGTGCATCTATCTGGGCAAGTCACAAGTGCGCTGGGAACTGTGTTAGCTGGGAAAATGGGAGACTGTGGCAGGCTATGTGGGTGACGTCATTACTGGGTGTTTTAAAATACTGCTGGCTCCTCCTGCAGTTAGAAAGGAATACAGTGTTTGCTGAAGACTGTGGGCGAAGGTAACTAAGGACTGCCCGTAGTACCACACAGGGAAATTAGCGGCTTGTTGTGTGCTGGCTTTTCCCCTGGGTATCTTATGTTTCTGTTAACTATAATTACTCAAACTATTAAAAAAATAGCTAATATTTATGGATCTCTTGAGAGTCAGGCACTGTATTAAGTCCTTGAATATTACATAATTTGAATAGGTTGTAATTTAAGATACAGTTGATTTCCAAAGAAAGCCAGTGTTCTTTTGAAAGTAAACTACATTTGCATTAAAGGCTATTTTGAACAGAATCTTAAAGCAAAGCAGTTTAGAACTGGCAGCTTCTGGATACTGGTGTAGCTTGCCAAAGCGCTCGCCTACGTTGTTCATTTGTAAACATTGGAACAGGTCGTAATAGAGAAAAGTGCATTTGCCTGGTTGACTCAGTGTGAACGTCTTTGCACATAGAAAACAGCAAATGCAGCCAAACTGCCTGCAGGCTCCTGCCGCTCTCTAGATTGGCAGCTCTATTGAAGAGGTTGTCTCTCTTCAGAGAGGCCATCTTTAATGGTAGATAGGATGCAGAATATTAAATGATAAAAGACAGTGCTTGTAGGCAATAATAGTAGGTGTAGGATTGATTTCTAATTCTTTCTCTCTTTTTTTGAGACATGGTCTATGTAGCCTTGGCTAGCCTGGCGCTCACAGAGCTCCTCCACCTTCCCGAGTGCTAGGATTATAAAGATGTGCACCGCCACACCTAGCTTTTATTTTTCTTTTTACATTCGTAATTTTACATCCTCATAACTCTATGAAATGGCTAAGGAAGTTTGAGGTGTTTAGAATGGCCAGGAAACACGTTTGATCTTATCATCACACCCCTGTGAATAAGGAGCTCTGTTTTCAGACAAAAGTCTCCTGGTGTAGCCCAAGCTGGCTTTACAAGCTTGGTCACCCTGAGTGGTGGTCCACACCATCACCCGTTTTGTTGATTTGTAATAAATCTTAATGCTTAGGAAGCTGAGGCAGGAGGATCACAGCATGAGTTATACAGCCAAACCACTTAAAGAAAAAAAAGTAAAAATAAAAACAAGAGAGCAAGTACAAAAAAGCAATATACAAATTACCCATTAATCCTTTAGTGATTCTTGTATTGGTCTAGGAAGATGCAGCTTCAGTTCTGCTGGTGAATTCATGGTGTTTCTGGGTCTTTGGCTGCTCTTAAAGGGACAGCGTCCTGAGAAGTTTATGTGGAGTTTTGACTGAAGGTTGGAAGGCCTAATGTGCTGGGAGGAAAGCTTCGGTTGTGTTTGGGGGCCTGAGACTCTAGATTCTACACACTGGCGGGGGGTGGGGGGAGCTTTTGTGACTGAGATTAAGGCCTAGTTATCTTAGACCCTAATGGATCTAATTAACGGTGGCCATTTGCTGAGCTGTGCTCATTTCTCTCCTTTTCCTCATACAGTTGACTCAGGAGGGGCCAACTTACCTCGGCAAGCAGACACCTTTCCAGATCGAGACCACTTTGGACGCATATTCTATAATCAGGCAGTTATGTCTTCTAAAAATATCACACAGGTAATTTCTCATTAGTCAAATATGGGTTTTGTTTGTCTGTTTAGAAAAAAATCTCCAAAAGTCATTTCTATCATGAAATCCCGATGAATTAAAAATAAAGCAGAATTTAGTCGGGTGACATGGCTCAGAGAAGTAAAGACTCCTGCCACCAAGCCTGTGACTTGAGTGGAAGAGAGAACAGACTCTCGCTCTCTCTCTCTCTCTCTCTCTCTCTCTCTCTCTCTCTCTCTCTCTCTCTCGGGTTCATCTCTGACCTGCACATGCACAGGGTGGAACCTTACCCCCTGCCGCACACAAAATAAATGAATAGACATAATAAAAACCAGAATTGAATATCTAATGTAAGAAAGTCTTGTAACCTGTCTTCAGTGTGAACTTTTACTAATGGCAGGCATGTTCCTGGATTATAATGAATGTTCGTTGCTGAAGGAAAACCGGTTTGAAAAGAAAATCTTTGAAGGACTAATCTATCAGTGCAGAGGAGGCTATAGCGTACGGGTAAAGAGCTACCCAGAGATAAGTTTATACTGACCTTGCCTGTTAGAGCGAAGGATAATGAACTGATGGGTATCATTAGAAGATTCATAATGGTGTTTGGCTGTTCAAACCAACGAACTAGAATGAATGTGCCAATAAATAAACCCCAAAGCTGTGTTGAGAATAAGCTGTTAGGCAAACGTAGAGCCAGTGCCCATGCGTGTGACAGTTGTGTCGTGCTTGTGTGTAAGCGTGCTTGGAGAACGGCACACTCAGCTATGAACAGTGTGGCGCTGAGGAAGGAAGGAGGAAGACGCGGTCATTCAAGAGGATCGTGGGGACTTAAGTTGTAAAGCTGAAATATTTCATCTCCTTGACATTGTCAGAGGGTGTGACTAGAAAGCCATGATAAAGGTCTTGTTAGATGTAACTGCCCTAAGGACTGTGAGGTGAGCTGGGTTGCTTCTAGACTCCCTAGATGGGCCTGAAATCAGCGGTAAGTGTCCTGTAGAGACAGAATAGACAGAGGCAGCCAGAGACGGCATCCAGCAAACTGCTCACGATAGCCTCTGACTTCAGCGCACACAGCCTTCTTAGGGGTGGCCAGAGATCGGGGGGTCTCATTCCTGGCCCCACTCCCCCATTCCCCGCTAAGCTTTCTTACCCCAGAGGCCTCTCACTGTGTCGCTCCTTTTGTGTCACCTCTTGTTTCTTTCTCCAAACTCTTTAAATACACACCGAATTCCCTTGTTCCTCCTTTTTTTTTTCTGTCCTCCCGATCCCACCAAGAACCTGTCCTCAGTAACTGAATAAAGTTTTTTTTAAAAGATTTATTTATTTACTATGTATACAGCATTCTGCCTCCATGTATGCCCGCACACCAGAGGAAGGCGCCAGATCTCATTATAGATGGTTGTGAGCCACCATGTGGTTGCTGGGAATTGAACCCAGGTCTTCTGGAAGAGCGGCCAGTGCTCTTAACCACTGAGCCATCTCTCCAGCCCATTGAATAAAGTTTCAAGTCACTGCTTGTCCTTGGTGTGGGCCCTTGCCCTCCACGTCTCCGTCTCCAAGCCTCAGGGTTCTGCTGTCGCTGTAGGTTTTCTGCTAATGCCTCGGTGTGAAATAGAAATGTGTGTGTGGTTTCTGCCCTTGTTCCTGGTTAGGAAAAGCCTGGGTTCCCATGTTTGGTCTCTATCCTGTTCCAGGACAGAACTCCTAAGACCCTGGTAGATAAGGATGCCAGGAACATTTTTTTATTTTAACGTTTGGTCTTTGATTCCTGGTGCAAAGCTGCTAAATCCTTTCGACTTTCCCGGGCAATTGGAACATCTTTTCTTCTAATGAGTCGACTTCTGATAGAGGTTGGCAACAAGAAAGACCAAGCCATGATGAGAAGCTTGGCGCCTTCAGCACTGCCTGCCCCCGACCTTCTGGAGGAGAGGGGCCGGGAATAAAAATGATCCCTCATGCTTGCATGATGAAGCCGCCATATAAATCCCTCCTGTAAAGCCCTAGGGGGCTTTCAAGAGCTTCCCACATGTTCTACCCATCTGAGTCCTGGGACGGCAGCAGATCTCAGCTCCATAGAGACGGAGGCTCCTGCACTCAGAGCTCTCCCAGGCCCTGTCTGTGTACCATCCCTAAGCTGTCTTCTGTGGCCTTTATTAATTACCCAGCAGGTAGAAGGGAAGCATTTGCTTGAGTTCTGTGTGCTATTCTAGCATATTAAATGCAAGGAGAGGGGGGTGGTGAGAGCTCCAGGTTATGGCTAGGCAGCCTGAAGCTGGTAGTTCTGCCTGTGTTTGGCATTTGAAGTGGGGGCAGTCTGGCAGGGCCTGGTGCTCTCTCCAGATTAGTGTCAAAACCCAATTGGATAAGGGGACACCCAGCTGGTATCCAGGTGAGGACTGATTACTTGGTGTGGGAAGAACACCTCCTTCATCTAATGACAGAAGCGATCAGCAACTCCATGAGAGAGCAGGCAAAATAGTTTTCTGGGCTCTCTTGGCTCAGCCAGACCTGAGCACATTACCATCCCCTGCTTGTCTGCTTGGTGCTGTCTTCCGATTATGTTGTGTGTGTTTGTGTGAGTGCCTGCATGTGTCTGTGTGTACCACCTGTGTGTCCAGTGCCTGTGGAGGTTAGAGAAAGGTGTCGAATCTCTAGGAACTAGTGTTACAAGTGGCTATGGGCTGCCATCTGAGTGCCAGGAACCAAACACAGGCTCTCCTCAAGAGCAGCGTGTGTTCTTACCATGGCGCCGTCTCTCAAGTTCTGATCTTCCTTTCCTGTTGTGCGATTGGTTCTTTGGTGGCAGCCTTGAGTCTTTGCTTTTCCCCTTACTTAAACTTTTTTAGGTTCAAAATATTTACCTTTTTCATTCTTTGAATTTCCACAGCTATTCTTATCTCTTCTTTCTAGACAGGTCCTGGCTGATTTCTTTTGTACTTTATTATTGGTTCTTTGTGATTAGAGCAATAACAGATGAAATTTTTTTGGGTTTTTTTTTTTTGTTTTTTTTTTTTTTTGAGTGGGGCAATTGAGGCAGGGTTTCTCTGTAGCTTTGAAGCCTGTCCTGGAACTAGCTCTTGTAGACCAGGCTGGCCTCGAACTCACAGAGATCCACCTGCCTCTGCCTCCCGAGTGTTGAGATTAAAGGCGTGTGGCCACCACTGCCTGTCATCATATGAATTTTTATATCGTCACAATTTTCCTGAGGAAATGTTCATATTTATTAAAAGATGATCTTTCTGTAACTATTAAAGCAAATGCTAACACATTAACTGATTTTATTTTCTCTCCCAATCTCTTTCCATCCCACCTTTCCCAGTAGTAAGGAGCAAACCCACATTCTCAGGCCGTATCACTGAACCACATCCCCAGTTTTGTCATTTAAAATTAGAGTGATTAAAAGCATCTTTAATCATGTATTATATAAGTCAGCCATCTGCAATGCTATGCCTTGGCAATGGCTTGTCCACTGAAGGATTTTTCTGGAAGCCTAGTCTTCAAAGTGACAGTGCTGGAGTGGTAGCCCTTTAAGAGGTGGGTCTAGTGAAGGTGGGTCGGCCGTGGAGCGCTGTCCCCAAAAGGGTCGATCCCTTCAAGAAGGAGTTTTATATTTTATACTATTAAAGTACGAGTGTGGATCCCTCTGGTCTCTCGTGTCCTAGCTTGTCCTATGACCTTTCTTCCTGTCACATGTTTCTGCCGTGATGCCACCTGACATACTGTGATGTAGTTAGACAATCCTCACCAGGTACTGGAGAGATGGCTCAGCAACTAAGAGCACTGATTGCTCTTCCAGAGGACCTGGGTTCAGTTCCCAGCACCCACATGGCAGCTCACAACTGTCTGTAACTCCAGTTCCAGGGGATCCAACATCCTCAAAAGACCAATGCACATAAATAAATAAAGATTGTAAAGGGGGGTGACTGATCTTTCACCCTCTGAAACTTTGACTCAAATAAACCATTTTTTTTTCTGTGTAAAATTTCCAATCTCAGGTATTGTGTTTGAACAGCACAGAACAGACTAAGATATAACTTTGGCTATGTTGTTTATGCATTTTGACATAACATTTGACCCCATTCCTATTTTCTACCTCAAGATTGTATTTTACTTAATGTCATTAACCTTGCCCATTGCCGATCTATTTATCCACTTAGCTCTAAGAATGTATCTCTTACAATCTTATCTTTGTAATTTCCTGTATATTTTCAGAAGTAAAAGTGATGTTGACAGATATCTAGACCTCTCATTTGAATTTTGCTTCAGAAGAAAAGAGACTTTTCTAGGTCAAAATATTTATCTTTTTCATTCTTTGACCTTCCACGGCTATTCTTAACTCTTCTAGGTAGGTCCTGGCTGATTTCTTATACTTTATTGTTGGTTTTTGTGATTAGAGGACTATTAGATGAATTTTTATATCTTCACACATTTCCCTGAGATGAGACATATTAATATTTAGTAAAAGGTGGTCTCCTGTAACTGTTAAGGCAAATGCCCACACATTGACAGGGTGCAGTAGGCCCTCACCTTCATAGCCTCTTGCATCCTTATCACATGGTGGGCCGGGGAACCCCTCATCTACTGTCTTTAAAGACCTCAGAGATCAGGGTCCAACCTTTCTGAGCTCCTGTCTGAGGTCTCCTTGTAGCCTTGTACACACTCAGGCTGGCCCGTGTAGTCTGCTTTCTTGTTCTCATGTATGGGGTTCATAATCTTAACCCTCATTCTTTTGCTACCTTTTGTTGCAGCTTGTTCTCTGGCATAGGAAGCCTCTCCTTTCGCCTGAGCCTCAACTGCCAGCAGGGTGTTTTTGCTTTGACTAGAAGCTAGTCTCTGTTGAAATACGCTTTATTTACTACCTGTGTGAAAGTGCAGTTTCTCAGCTGTCCTATCCCCCCCATTTGCTCTAAATTTTGAAGATGTTTAGATGATTACCAATGGTCCCTCTTGTATCTTCCCTCCACCTTCTGTTCTCCTTGACTTAGCTCAGTATTTTTTTTTAAGTTTTTATTGAGCTATATATTTTTATGTGCTCTCTTCCATCCCTCCCCCTCTCCTTCTACTCTCTCCCACGATCCCCACACTCCCAATTTACTCGGGAGATCTTGTCTTTTTCTACTTTCCATGTAGATTAGATCCATGTATGTCTCTCTTAAGGTCCTCTTTGTTGTCTAGGTTCTCTGGGATTGTGTATCATTATTTTTGAAGTTGACCTCATTGACTACCTTTGTTTCAAGCATCTATGATCATCTTGAGTGGGTTAAACGAGCTGATGTCATTGTTTTAAAAATGGATTTCAATAAAGATGAGTAGAAGCTGGGAGAGATGAAAGCGATGTATCTGGTGACATCAGGCTCTCTGGTGAACAGATCGAGAAGGAGGCGTTCTGGGTAAGATGGACTTCCTGCATTCTGTCTGCCCTTCAACCCTGTTGGTGCAGGTGAGCCTGAGTACCTCAGAGTTAACAGTGTTGATCCAGCAACGTGGGTGACAGTGATCTGAACTTCTGGCCAGCCATTCAGCTGGAATGTACCTTGTCACTTTTATTTCTAATGGAGGTTCTCCATGTAAAGACAGGACCAATACAATAAAGACAATGTCTGCTTTTCACAATTACTTTGAAAAAAGAAGCAAGATGCGAGGTTGGAAAGGAAACACATTTTGAGTGGTTTTTCTACCCAGCCCTAGGACTCTTCCCTTCTCTGTTGCATTTATCCCCGTCTCTGTTGCATTTATCCCGGTCTCTGTTGCATTTATCCCGGTCTCTGTTGCATTATCCCGGTCTCTGTTGCATTTATCCCGGTCTCTGTTGCATTATCCTGGTCTCTGTTGCATTTGTCCTGGTCTCTGTTGCATTATCCCGGTCTTTGTTGCATTTATCCCGGTCTCTGTTGCATTTGTCCCGGTCTTTGTTGCATTTATCCTGGTCTCTGTTGCATTTATCCCAGTATCTATTGCATTTATCTTAGAATGTGTTGAAGTGGAAAATGGTCTCCAGCTCTGCAGTGTGTGTGTATGTGTGTGTGTGTGTGTGTGTGTGTAGGTGTGGGTGGGCGCGGGGGACAGGAGGTCCAGAGTTCATACCATTTTTCAGAGTGAGGCATAAGACCTCCCTGGCAAGCCTTCCCCTTTCCACTGAATGGCCTGTTGGGCTATGTTTGTAATTCATTTTGCTATAATGAGAACCAGTTTCTGTTGGCCCGGACAAGACCTGGAGGGTAATGGATTTGTCTGCTGAGTCCCATGTGGTTGTCTGTGGTTTGCAGCACCTTATTCTGCTACACAGAAACCACGCTGTAGAAGAGACAACAGCAGTCGTTTCAGTGGGTTACGTGTTGCCCGTGGGTCATCCGTGGCCTCCTCCTCCTTTCTTGCTCGTAAGTCATAGAATCATGCTTGGCTTCCTTCTCTCCTTTGTCTCTGTCACACAGCAGGCTCCCTCTCCAGTGGTGGGGGGATTGGTGCCTCTCGGAGTTCGTGGAGTTCATCTTTGTCCTCCATGTCCCTTTCGGCATAGTACTGAAGATGTGCTTACAACCCAAGCCAAGTCTGCTCCTCATGGTGTAGCCATGCATTTGATGGCATTTTAGTTCTCAGTGCAGAGTGGAGAATTTTCTCTATAGTTCCGACACTTTGCATCCCAGAGTGGCCTTGCATAGGATTTGCACAGGGACACACTTAGGGCCGGGAGCACTTGTCAGTGCCGTTGCACTCCAGGATCCCTGGATCCTGTGAGCAGAAGATGGGGTGGCAGGATGCATCTGTACGAGTCCTCCCTGTGTCCTGTTGTGGGTGACAAGCAACTCAGAATTGAATGATGAGCTGAGACTGTGTGATGCTGACTGGTTTAGCTGGTGACTTATCTGTGTTGTGTTCTTTTCATCTTTATTGCTATTATCAGCGTCTGTCTGCTCGCATAGCATTAAAATCTTATTTATTTAAATACTTGTGATTAGGCGGCTGGAAAGATGGGTCAGCCATCTCTCACCACCAGTAACATCTGTTCCAAGGGCTCTAGTCCCCTTTCTGATCTCCTCAGACTCTTGCATACACATGGTGCACATAAAACTCACACCGGCACACACATACACATAATTAAAATAAATGAATGGGTGCTTCACACCTTTTATCTCAGCCTGTGATTTAAAGGCAGAGGCGGGTGGGAAGTTTATGAGTTTGAGACTAGCCTGCTCTATATATTGAATTTTTATCCAGCCAGGGCTGCATAGTAAGAGCCCATCTCAATAAATAAATATTTATTTAATTATTGAGTAAATCAAATATACTTGTGACTAGAAAGGCTTTCTTTGTTGTTGATGAAACATTTGAGAATTTTGATTCCTATGGGCATAGTAACTACACCTCTGGCAGAGGTTTTTGTGCTTTTAAAAATTTTATTTATTTACCTAATTATTTATTTTATATGAGTGAGTGTTTTGCCTGCATGTGTGTCTGTGTATCATGTATGTGCCTAGCACTCTTGGAGGCCAGATGTGGGTGCCTGACACCCCTCCCACCTCGTGTTTTTAAATTATGAAAAGACAGCTCATCCATTGACTGTGAAACTTTAGTTGTGTTTTGGGTATCACTGAATTGGATCAAGCTTCTTATATCTTTATCTTCTCATTAGCATTTACTCTCTGTTCCTGCCCAATCCTCCCAGCCACGATCTCCTTTGCCTCTATGGGTTGGTCTGTTGTGAACATCGTCTGTGACTTTGTCTCCTTCATTTACTATGATGGCTGCGTCACTCTCTGGAGCAGAGCAGAATTCTACTTGGCCTTCATCCTCCATGTCTACCGATTAATAGTTTAGAGGTGGATGGAGTTTTTGAAGAGTAGAATAGTATTATGACATTTAGTTAATGGTAAATTTCATAGATGAAGGTGGTCCTGAAGTTGTATTACAGACGGCTTAGCCTTCTGTTTGTGGAATTCTACTCCTTGCTATTTGCCCTATGATGAAATGGTCTAACTTTGCATTTTCCATAATTTATCCATGCTGTTATTCAACACTCAGCTACACTACTGAAGTCAGTTGTGCCTCCATTGTATTTACTTGAGACAGAGGGTTGTTTTGTTGTTATTGTTGTTTGTTTTCAGTGCTGGGGATTGAAACTAGAGTCTCTTTCATAGTAGACAAGTCACTACCACAGAGCCACATGCCTCAACCAAGGTAAATGGTTTATCTATTGCTCTAGAACATACTGTCTGCAGACTTGGCCGTGTAGAACAGTAGTGCATGTTTGTTATCCTGTTCTGGGGGTTGGAGTCTAGGCCTAAGTCGGGGTCTCACAGGTACAGTGGCCTGAGAGTTTGAGGGCTCACTTCCCAGCGCCCTCATGTGGTTGTTGACTGAATTGGTTCTTTCCAGGATTCCCTCAGTTCATCTTGGCTTTTGGCTGGAGGGCCATCCTTCGTCCCTTGCCACGTGAAATCCCAGGGCATTTCACAGCTTGCTACTTGGCTCCATCAGAGCAAGAAAGGGAGACAAAAGAGGGACCACTAGTGAGAGGGTTACAAGGAGTGGTTTCAGCCTGCCCTACTCATAGGGATGGCACTGGATGGGAACACCAGGGGCAGTGGTTACTAATTCGAAGTTTGCCCCGTCCACCTGCCTTTCCCTGAGTATGGGCTAGCTGGTGTCGGGAGGGTGCACTGTTGATTTCCTTGGTTGCAGAGGAACTGTGGAGAAGATGCATCTGCAATGCCCCAAGCAATATGGCGGAAGTCTCTGAGCTCAGGTGCTAACACTTGGTCAGTTGCTCATTTACCTGTGAGTCTTCTCCTGCCTCCGTAGCTCTGCTCCCTTAGTAGCTCTCCTCACCCACCCTTCCACCAGGATGGTGGTGGTAGCAATTAGGATAGACTGGGTAGTATGAGCATTTCTTTCTAAGGACTCTGGAGGCTAGAGGGCCCCACAGATCTGAGTGCATGGTTGCTTTGGGTTCAGGACTTGGGAAGGGCCTCCTCCTGGCTTTGTCCTCACTTGGATAGAGAGATTTTTGTCTCTGTTTACAGGGACCTTGATGACATCGTGGGCTCCACCCACATGACCGTTTAACCTTAGTTGCAGCTCTGAGGCTTGCCCTCCAGATCCCACTGGGACTTAAGGCTTTACCATGAATTTAGGAGGGGACGCAAACACTCCTTCCATAGCAGATGGCGTGCTGGTACTCCTGTCTCCTCCCGCCTCCCGCCACCACCCTCACCCTCGTATCCAGCCCTTGCTGACGGTTGCTATTCTTTCCTCTCCTCTGTTCTCTAGTTGTTTTCCTGGAACTCCACTCTGCCTGTTGGGTTTTTTTAGGTCTTATTTTTTGAAAACTGTTCTCTTTTTGAATCTTACATCACCGCGACTCTGCTCTAAGTTCCTTGAGCCTTTTCCTTCTGGAGCACACAGATAGTTTGAGCTGAACCAGTGTTGTCACGGATAGTACAGGGTTCTGAGGTAAAAGTGTCTTTTGTTCGCTTAGAAGAATGGTTCTCCACCTTCCTGCTGCTGTGACCCTTTAATACCTCGTGCTGTGCTGACCCCAACCATAAAATTATTGTTGTTGCTACTTCATAACTGTAATTTTGCTACTGCTATGAATTATGATGTAAATATCTGTGTTTTCCCAGGGTTTTAGGTGACCCCTGTGGAAGGGTTGATCAACCCCAAAGGGGTCATGACCCACACGTTGAACTTTACAAAAGGCTCAGAATTTTTCAGATATTCATAAAGTGCAGAGATAGTTAAATACTCAGACATACCACACAGATTTAGGGTGTTGGTATTTTATTTTATTATTATTTTGCCTCACTGTGAAGGAAGACATTTAGATATTAACAATGAATTTATCCACGATTCATTTATCCCTCAGACCTGGTAGGCTGCTGGGGTCTGTCTGCTGTTGTAAACTTGGATACAATGGGTGTTTCTTGTGTGTCTGAGGAGGGATTTTTGTAGCTGTAGATGTCTTGAAAGCACACTTCTGGGTGACTGTTAAACCAAACGATAAGGAAAGCCACTGATTTATTACGTTAACAGTTAAATGCTAAAGACAGTTTAACAACAAACACAAAGCGTTTAGTAAACGGAAAAGGTCTTTTTGTGATAGCCACGTAGTTGGGAAATTGTTAGCTCACAGTACAGCCCTTTGAGCTTAATATTACTGTGGTGTGCGGTTCACCGAAGCAGCGTCTCTGCGGATGTAAGGCCAGTTGATGGAACACTGGGATCAGAAACTCAAGATGTTTTCATGTGGTACCTTAAAAAAAATTCATGATATTCTACTTTTCTTTGGTAATATTTTTCTTACTGTTGATGGGCATTTAGCTAAACTCTTACGTGTTATTCTTTGTGGCATGTTAATCTTCAAACAAGGATTTTCTTAAGGTTTTTCTAAAATGGGAAGCTTTTGAACACCCACATGTAAACATTATTGGTGACTCCTTGTAAGTATCACCCAGCTTCAACAAAATTCACTTTCTTCTTTAGATTTTAAAAGTTGTAGTTATTATTTGTGTGTGTGCATGTTTGTGTGCACCAGAAGGCCAGCTTTCAACAGGTCAGAGAAACCGAGAGGAGGCGTGGCGTCGGCACAGCTGCATACATACAGAGGAGACGTTTTTCTGAGGGCCAAAACTGAATTCTTCGTTTTATTTTTCTTTCTGTTGCTTGTTCTTACTCTCCTCATTTTCTGTTTTGTTCTTCTACCCTGACCTTTTCTTCCTCCTCTCTGACCTCTCCTTCTTTTTCCTTCTCTCTCTTCTTCCTTCCTCCCTTACTTCCTTTCTTCCCAGTTATTGTCCTTCTATATCTTTCCTGCAGTTTTCCTTCTATTACATCTCTTATTTCTCTTTTATCTCTTTTATACCTCCTAAGACAAAAACTTCTATGCAAGAAAAGATTACCTCACAACCACAAGTTACATATTTTCCAAAAACAAAATCTTTTCACAGGGAGAAATCACATTACAATCACAAGTTACATGTTTTCCTTTCAAATCCATAGTCATTAAACATTTCTCTTCACCCAAGAGCAATGATTCTTCTATAATTGATTAACAAAGTTTTAAACAAGCTAAATGTATTTCAGCCCGTTCTTTTTGCACTGGTGGGCAGCTGTCTGCGGTTTCAGCGTAGCAGATTCATGCCCTGCTTCTGCTCTGCAAAACCTTTAAACAAGTGGTCTAGCTAACCATCTATTTTTCTTTACACACAATAGGGTCATTTAATTTTCTTGTACAACTTTGTTTTTCAAGGTGCGTACCGGGACCTGTGATTAATTCTGTAAATTACATGACCAAGGAACTCAGGCCTAACCTCAGGTGTAGGGACGTAATTGCTTTCTTTAATCATCGGCCTGGTTTCCCACAGGCAGAATTCATGGGTCTATAATACATGAAACTTCCTTGTTCTTATTTTCCATCTTCTGCAGATCTCACAGGGGAAGGTGACTTCTACCTAATTTTACCCTTTTTGTACCTCTTATTGGAACAACTTTTAGAATAACCTAAAGCATTTCCCTGATCATCTTTACTGTCTTAACCACCTTTATCTTTTAGGCTGACCCAGAAAGTCTGGTTAAATCACAGTTCAAACTAAGCACCATTGTTCCTAAAACTCGTCTGCATTATGATCTGTAGGGTCCCCAGTGTGGAGTGGAATTTTCCTATGAAACAATCACACTATATACTAGATACAGTGGGATCCTTGCACATAGTAACCACACCATGCCAAACACAGGAACACGGCAGCAGCAAGCAGAGGGAGCACAGCAGAGCAAGGGGCATTCTGGAAACAATCCAGGGCTTTGGCTCTCCAGCATGGAGCCATCATAACTTTTGTATCTGCTGGGTGTATTCTATCAGCTCCATTGCTGACTGCAGGTCCCCTGACATGGCTACTGATGCTTATGTGTGGTGTGTGTGTGTGTCCACTCATGTGCGCAAGAGTGCACGAATGTGTAGAGGCCAGAGGTTAATATTAGGTCATTCTCCACCTTCTTTCTTTTTTTTTTATTTACTATTTGTGTGTATGCATGTGCGTGTGTGTGTGTGGTGTCTTGAGACAGAATTACTTACTAACTGGGAAGCTGACAAGCTCACCATTTTAGCTACGCCCTCTGGCCAGCAAGTTCTTGGAATCCACTTCTCTATGCTGGGGTTATACACATCTGTACCTATGGCTGTTCACATGGGTGCTCTGAATTCAAATTCAGGTTGAGCAGCAAGCACTTTCAACAGCAGACCATCTTCCTAATCCTTCCACCTTATTATTTTTTTTGAGGCAAAGTGTTTTGCTTTCATTGAATTTACCGATTTGACTAGACCAGGGGAGCCGTGAAATCCAGGGACCCACTTTCTCTGCTTCTCTAGCATTAGAATTACAGGTATACAGACTGTGCCCAACTGTTTTACATGGTTATCGGGGATCACTCCGCCAACTCAGCCATTGGAGTAACTTTTCCAATGCAAATGTTAGCATTAGTTTTGTATTTAGATTATATTTGTGCTAGCACAAAATATTAACAACATTTATTCAAAGAATTTCAACGCCCCCAAGAGGTATTTATTTATATAAAGGGATTATTTAGAGGGTGCAGTATTATCAGTTCCCGTCTGAGGAGGTTTTATTGAAGTGAGTGTGTGGTAGGTTTCTTTTCTCAGACTGGTAGTTTACCAGGCCAGTGTTGTCCTGATAGACTCTTCATCTGCATGTTCTGTAAGAGTGAAACATAAGCCCTGCAAAATAGTTTCAAACAAGAAGTCAAGGCACTATTCCAGGATGCAGGAGAGATGGCTCAGTGGTTAAGAGCACTTGCCGCTCTTCCAGAGAACCTGAGTCTTCTGGCTCCTTGCACCTGTATCAGGGTGCTCACAAACTGTAAGTCCAGTTCCTAGGGGTCAGATCAGACGCCCTCTTCCCTTCTCTGTGGGTACCTGCTCGCACACTTTGGATACATACAAACAGACACATACATATAAGTTAAAACAACAATAAAAGAGATTTTTTTCCTAGTCACAAAGATGGTGTGTGCCTGGAGGCTCTGTCTTCAGGAGTTGGGAGGATCATGAGTTCTAGGCTAGTCTAGGCTACACAATAAGAACCATTATCTCAGGACTGTTTGTAAAGTGAGTCCAGGGATCAGCTCTTCGTATCACCTAGGCACTGCAATGTTTGTAGGGACGTTGTGCCGATGCCATGTGTTTCCGGTTGGAGTCTCACCTCAATGTCTGTGCCTCCTTTGCAGATAGCTGTGGTCATGGGCTCCTGCACAGCGGGGGGTGCATATGTGCCTGCCATGGCGGATGAAAACATCATCGTCCAGAAGCAGGGTACTATCTTCTTAGGTGGACCACCCTTGGTAAGAATATTATCTTGGTTGAATGATTATTGATTCATTAGAGTTAAATATAGACACATAAGCTATTATAAGCCTTAAAAATATGGTAAGTATAATGCATCACAGAAATTTACTATCTAATTAATCTTAATTATGTGTTTCAGTGGCATTAAACATATTTGCATTATCATGTAGATATTGCCATACCCATCCCTAGAACTTTTTTTATTTTCTGCTGTTGCCTTGGCAACCACCCTTCTCTTTTTCTCTTTTCTTTTCTTTTCTTTCTTTCTTTCTTTCTTTCTTTCTTTCTTTCTTTCTTTCTTTCTTTTTTTCTTTCTTTCTTTCTTTCTTTCTTCCTTTCTTTCTCTGCTTCTCTCTTTCTCCCTTTGTCTTCCTGTCTCTCCCTTCCTTCTTTTCCTTTTTTTCCTTTTTTTTTTTTAAGAGACAGGGACACACTGTTTACCTCTGACTGGCCTAGAATTCACTATGTAGATCAATCAGGCCTTGAACTCACAGAGATCCTCCTGTCTCTGCTAGTATTAAAGGTATGTGCCATGTCTAGTCCCACCATTCTCTTTGTTGAGTCTTGAGTCTTAAGAATTTGACCATACTAGGTTATATATAGTATTAATTTTGGGTAAAATGTTGAGAATATGCTTTTGTGTGCCTCCATGTACATAATGAAATTTTGGAAAAGACAGAATAAATGCAGAGTGGAAGAAACATGAAATAATTTTGACTTTTTGAGAATTTTGGAATGCCTAGCTTATTCTAGAAGGTGTTTTGAGCTGGATATCATAGTACACACTGTATTCATAACAGTTAGAAAGTAGAGGCAGGAGGATCAGAAACAATAAAACATTATTCAGACATAGAAAGGAATGAAGTTCTTCACATTATGGATGGGAAACATGTGAGGCACACACAAAAATATGATTCCATGTTTGAGAATATTTAAGGGAGCCAAATTCATGGCGATAGAAAGTAGAATAGTGGCTGTCAGGATCTAGGAGGGAGAGTAATGGGAATGGCCGCTGCTGAGTGGGAGTTGCCTCTGGGAGTGATGGAATGTTCTGGAATGACAATGACTGCACAATTTTGTGATTACCAGAAAAACCTCTGAAATGTATGGTTTCAAATGGCGGACCTCAAGGCATGTCAGTTACTAGTAAGAGCTCATGCAAAGTAAATGTTTCCCATGCGATTTCTATTCCCATGTAATTATGGAAGGTGAGGTAGACCAGAAGGAGCTTGTGCTTTAACGGTGGTAACTCTCCAGTGCTGTTTAGGATGCTAGTGTTCTCATGCTGTTTGTGATAAGCTCTCATCGGCTCACGCGCAGAAAATGTGCTCCATTTTTACCTGTGCACTGTGAGGGGGCAAACTTCCACAAGTAAAGGTACTAGTGACATTTGAGAAGTTCCGTTGGGAGAATTCGTGGCACATAGTGCTGGGATAACACCCAGCGTTTTAGACGCATTCATTTAGGTTGACCCATGGATTCAGGTTTAACTTGACCCAGCGGCCATGGAAGCCCAAAGTCCTCCAGATCTGACCTCTGTCAGTGGTCCATGAGAGACAACTGTGTTTAGGGAGGAAGAATCTGAAGCTTCATAGATCTGAGCATTCAGTATCCTGACCCTTGTTTGTAGGCAGTTGAGAAAAGCCTTTGAAGAAAGGGATTCAGGTGCTGTTAGTTCAAGTAGCTTAGTGTGGTTGAAGCAAATGGGGGTTTGAGGGACTTTTTGCTCTCCTGGCTCCTTTCCCACCCTAACTGCCGTTTGCTACAATGGCTACCTTTGACTCTTCTGGCTTTGGTCATCTTCGCACATGCTGTGGGTGTTCAATAAATGTTAACTGATGCCAGCCATATCCCCCTCCCCCGGAAATTAGTCAGATCTCTGAGAGTAAATATAGTATATCTGTTGTTTATCTTTCTTTATGACTTTAAATATTCAGACGCCTCTTATAATTAGCTATTGTCTGGAGTGAAAGCTGTGTAGCACTGATTTTTTTTTTTTTTTTTGGAAAGAGAACCAATAATTGACTTCTGAGGGTGGAATAATTGAAGGTGAAAATTTTAATTGCCTTTCTGTGGAAAGATATTTTATTTAAAGCAGAGGTTTTGATACAATGAGGAATAACCATTTCTGTGCTGTATCTTAGATTAATCCTTGTTATTTTAACACTTCTTTTTATTTCTATCTCCAGAAATAGATTAGTCAGCCCGGTGAAATAGGACTCACCTAACAGTTCCTGTTAGATGAGGTTGGCGTTTAGTCCTAAGGGATTTTTTTTTTAATTTTCTTGTTGTAGCTTCTTGGGCTTTAATTAAGTCATTCTTGATTTGTTGTCTGATTTTTTTCTTTCTGTTTTGGCTCCATCCTGTTAAACCTTAGATTTGAGTAACTTCTACAAGCGATTTTTTTAACACCTTAAAATAACTGGATTTTATAGCCCTGGTTATTGAATATTTGAAGATGAACGAATCACAGCCTCACCCCTGAGGAACCCATAGTATAGAGCTGGTAAGAGAAACATGTACAGATTGCTGAAATACAGATTGGAGAGCAGCATGTAAACATGTAAGTGGAATTCTTAGCATGGCTAGGCCAGTGTTTTAGTTAGTTAGGGTTTCTATTGTTATGAAGAGAGACTATGACCACAGCAACTCTTATAAAGGAAAATATTTAATTGGGTGGCTTGCTTCCAGTTCAGAGATTGAATTATTATCATCATGGTGGGGAGCTTAGCAGCGTGCAAGCAGACATGCATGGTGCTGGAGCTGATAGTGCCACATCTTGCAGCAACAGGAAATGGTCTGAGTGTCACTCTGAGCAAAGCTTGAGCACAGGAGACCTTCAAGCCCACCCCCACAGTGAAACACTTCCTTCCACAAGGCTCTACCTACTCCAACAAAGCCACATCTCCTAATTGTGCCACTCCCCTTGGAGGGCATTTTTTTTTTCCACCACCGCCAGCATTGCTTGGTTAGTGTCCTAGGGTGTCATCACCGTGAGGACTCCTGCAGGCCAATGAGACCTCATCTGGTAGGTGAAAGAAGGGATCCCAGGCAGTCAGGGACGTCCTCACAACTCCAAGGCTTTAAGGTGTGTTGGGTAGCATCGCGAAGAGCAGGGTGGATGTACAGGCTGCATCGTTTGTCCAGGAGCTGTGGGCAACTCTTCGTGAGTCTGGGCTTAGAATCCCCATCTGTAGACTGGGATAATATTCTGCCACTTTGCCTGGAGGTGGAATGAGAAAGTACAGTCATCTTCAGCTCTGTGGAAAGAAGAATGCAGTGAAGTCAGGCTAGGCGATATGCTTGTTAGTACTGCATTTCATGTCTTCAGTGAACCAGTCTCACCGTGGTTTTATCCTTGTAGGTGAAGGCAGCTACTGGAGAGGAGGTGTCTGCTGAGGATCTTGGAGGTGCTGACCTTCACTGCAGGTAAGGCAGGAGCCATATTTCCCTTCCAGGATCAATGGTCATTTTGTTTGTGTAAAGGAAGTTTTACATTATTTTTTTTTACTTTGTGCTTACCTTGCCAGATCAAGCTGTAGTTTTGTTTGCTCCCACTCTGCTGTTCTGGGTTTAGATCTCTGGACTGTAGAATCGTGTTTCAAGTGAGAGTATCAGCTGCTTAAAAAAAAGGAAGGAAGGGAGGGAGGGAGGGAGGGAGGGAGGGAGGGAGGGAGGAAGGAAGGAAGGAAGGAAGGAAGGAAGGAAGGAAGGAAGGAAGGAAGGAAGGAAAACAGTGTGTGTTTGTGCACCTGCATATGTGGATACACTCATGTATGTGGCTGTGTACATGCCATGGGTACATACGGAAGTCAGAGGACAACCCGTAAGAGTCAAGTCTCCCCCTCTGCCATGTGGGCTCTGGAAATTGATCCAAGGGCTCAGGCTCAGCAGCAGGCATCCTTATCTTCTGAGCCACCTTGTCAGCCCCAGTGTGAGCACAGGGGCCATGCTAATCTCCTCTGTATTGTTTTGTTTTTAGTATATGTGTTGTCAAAGCAAGCACAGTACCTCGGCTTTTCAGTAAAGCCTGAGAGGCAGTTTCTCATTAACTCCACAAACCTTGCTTGGATGCCTGCTATACTCCAGGCATGGTTTTATTTTCCGGGTGCGACTGAGGGACTTGGTAGGTGACCTGTAAAGGATTCAGGAGAGGAGATGAAGAAGACGATGACAAGAAATGATTTCATCCCCTGACATTGAGACAATGGAGTGGGGGGAGGAGATCTGAAACCGGAGCAAGAGGACTCAAACGTTCTTATAGGCCTGAGAAGCTAGGTGTGTTTGAGAGCTTGCTCAGCAGGCCATTGGCTGTGAGGGGTCAGAAGCTTGTGGGAAGGAGCTGCATAGAGGTGGCACTTAGTTCAAACTGAAAAGTTCACCTTACCCTGCATGCATACAGAGGTCGTCTGTACAGGGTCTAGCTCTGGCTTCTAAAGGGCAGGTAGACCTGACCATCCGGCACAGGAAGTCCTCTCTCTGCTCTGTGCCTTCATAACCTCAAGGAGCCCTGAGACTATGGGAGGAGTCCGGGGCAAGAGAAAAGATGGGTTCTTTCCTGCCATACCTGTTGGCTAGCTTAAGGAGCCTTCATCTCTGTTTTTCCCTCATTCCTCCCTCACTCAGGACTTGTTGAGGGTTGATTGATTGTATTGTTATTAGTGATACATAAAACAATTTACACTAGTCCTTGTCCTCAAGAATGTACCGTTTAATTAAGCAGGTAAGAGAAATCAACGAATTAAACATTTACAAAGTAAGTGTGCAGACATGCATCCAGTCTTATCTAAAGGTTGAAAGAAAAATGGTTTTAGACATCCTAGGGTGGATTGGTGTTGTCAGCAGTGTTTAGAGACTTGCGCTGCCTGAGTTGGGGCAGAAACTCGAGGGCTTCAGGGAGCTCAGCTCTTGGTGCTCAGGGTGGTGCTGCAGAGCCTCTGCCCAGTTTCTGACTCTTGCACGAGACTGGCTGGTGATCTGCTTGGCTGCTGATGCTCCTATCTGGAGAGGCCTGGCCGAAGGAAGAAGAAGGGTGAGTTAGGGCATACGACAAAATGGATTTCTGTTTGTTGGCAGGAGTAAGAGAGAAAGGTAGTATTTGGGGATCATTAATTTTTGTAAAATTTTGGCAGTTTTAAAGGGGAGAAACTGTAGGCAGTCTATCGCGTGTCAGGGTATGGACCCTGGAATTTAGCTTCTGTTTGTCTCTCTGACTACTCTTGTGACTTAAACGAGGTGACTAACCTGTTTGAGGCCTGTCTGCTTGTGTAAGGTAAAGATTGGAATGGAACCTTCGTCATCAAATATCCGTTAGCATTACTTTTTGATGGCTCAGCAAGTGGAGCTTGCCTTGCAAGCCTGACAGCCTCAGTTCAAGCCCTAGAACTATGGTGGAGAAAGAACAGACTCCCGAAAGTTAAAATTGTTCTCTGGCCACTGCTTTTGGACCTTGACATAAGTGCTTTTGTGTATACACACACACACACACACACACACACACACACTAATAATAATGAATAAATAAAATCCACAAGTCCAATGTTAAATCTGCGTGCACCTGTAATCCCAGGACTTAGGAGGCTAAGGAGGATTAATTGCCTGTCTCAGTTTAAAAAGGAACACAAGGCTAGTCACAAACTTCTGTGAGTTCTCTGCCGTCCTAAATGCACATTTACACCTGCTTACTCATCATTAAGAGTTAATTTTAAACAAAGATTTATGTAGTGTCTCATCCAAAATTTCTCTTTCCTGTTAGGGCAAATATCAGGCATCTTTTATAGGAAAGCATTACATTTTAAAGGTTGGCTAAATTAGAATCTTCCTGCTGCTTCCATTTCTACAGAATCGCAGTACAGCTAGAAGTCAGTAGCTACAGCTGCCATTATGTGTGAAGCGTTGTGAACGAATTTGGGTTGTAAAATATGTGTAGGAGCTGAAGGCTGCCGTGTGCTCTGGAGGAGTGAGCGTTGTCTCTGCTCTTACTTAGGACACCCGAACAACTCCCGAAAGTGGGACAGATTCTCTAGACAAGACATCAAAACAGCTTGTAGTGGTTTACGCATAAAGTGAACCAAAATTCTGTGGGCTTTTTCCTATTATATATTTTCTGTCTGTCTTCACTGTTTTTGGCTTTTTTTTTTTTTTGAGACAGGGTCCCTCCATTATGTAGCCCTGGCTTGTCCTAGAACTCACTGAGTAGAACAGGCTGACCTCAGACTCAGAGATCCGCCTGCCTCTGCCGTTGGAGTGCTGCCATTAAGGTGTGTGCCACCACACCCAGCTTGACTTTACCTATTTTTAAATGTGTTCTATTAACAAGTCTCTACCCCTCCTTTGAATGCGTACTTTCCCACATGTATGTGTATGAATGCGGTCCCGTGTGCATGCTGACTATGTAGAGCCGAGAGAACAACTTTGAGTGTTGATCCTTGCCTTCTGACGTGTTTACGGGTCCCTTTGTTGTTTTTCTCTTTGTCTGCCAGGCTGGCTGGTATATGCTTCCAGGGGTTCTCCTGTCTCTGCCCCCTGAGTCTCTTAGCATTGGGAACACAGATGTTTGTACTGTGTGCCCTGATTTTTTGTGCATGCTGAAGATTTGAACTCAGGTTTTCACGCTTGTATGACAAGCGCTGTTACGCACTGAGCCATCTCTTCAGCCTGCGACTATCTTTTGGGAAGCCCCCACCCACACTTAGTGTATTCAAGCCTTTTTGTTTACTGGAAGAGGGAGCCTACTCTTGTGTCTGACTTGAAGGAAGTCTCAGAGAGAGATCACTGAGACTTCTCACAGCCTTCCTTGTTAAGTGGAGGCCGTGGTGGCCCTCCAAAGCCTGGTGGCCAGTGATGCGGTCTCAGAGAGGAGAGACCACTGTGGGCACCTGCACCGAAGGCTCAGTGGGCTCCCACTGTGTCACGTAACTACACTGTGAAAACAAGCTAGCTGTGGTTGGGCATCACATATAATTCTGTTCACGGGACACAGACTGAGCCTCAGTAGTCCTGTGAACAAGCCCTGGAGCATTGCAGAAGGCCAGAGTGAGAAGTCCGAGGCATGAGCCTCCAGTGCAGCTATCGCTGGTCCTAGGGCAGGGCACTTAGTCTCTGTACCTCTGACTTTCTTCTTTGTAAGACAAGGTTCATGCTCTCTCGCCAGGGACACTATGAAAATCAAGTAAGATGGCGTTAATTAAGGTGTTTAAGCAGTTAATGTTCCTAATCATTCTTAGACTGGGGGTATTGGGGACTTAGGGTATTTAATGATGTACGTTTCCAGCCTTTACTCACCAGCGTGTGCTTCACTCTGCAGGAAGTCTGGCGTCACTGACCACTACGCTCTGGATGACCACCATGCCCTCCACCTAACAAGGAAGGTTGTGAGGAGTCTCAATTATCAGAAGAAACTGGACGTGAGTAGGAAACCTTCTGTCTTTCCTTTCCCTGTGGAGAGCTTCGGCCTGTGCCCCCGAATCTTGTCTTTAAACAGAGTCTGTTTGTCCTGTCTGTAGGTTACTGTCGAGCCTTCTGAAGAGCCTTTGTTCCCAGCCGATGAATTGTACGGGATCGTTGGTGCGAACCTTAAGAGAAGCTTTGATGTCCGGGAGGTATGTGGGGAACGGGATCCAAGCCGTGAGTCCAGCAGCCACCCTTAGGGTGTGTTCATGCAGAGGGACAAGTGTGGGTCTCAGTAAGGAGCCCTATGATCCAGGAGCACTGTCTTGGTGTCGAACCTGGTCTCTGGTCTGCAGTAAATACAACTGAGGAAGGACTCTCTGTGACTGGGGAGTTCTCACTGTACTGCAAGGATGCTAGGTTTGTTCATGGATGGGACTTGATGGTACTGTGGGCCGTGAGAATGATTGAGGGCAGTCGCACCATTTCCAACTGTTTTTCCTCAGTGTTCTTATTTTGCAAAATAGACAAAATGTCAGTAAGTTGTTGGAAGAGAAAAACATGCCTTTTTAGATCAGTATGACATTAGCAGAGTAGATGATTATAGTTGGAGATGTTGCTATGGTGACAGGTTGTGACACAGCCTTCTGTAATCCAGAGGGACAGTTTTCAGTGTTTGCTTAGAGTGTGTAGGCTTTGATTTTCTTAAGGTCTCCATAGCTGGCAGAATAAATTTTAAATTTAGGAAATCATCTTAATGAGATTCTATGCCAGAGGTTTAATATCTTAAAGTACTTTCCCCTTGACTATAAGACGATTTGGTATTGGTTATGGAGTGGGGGGAGGGTAGCAAGCACAGAAAATAAAATAGAATTGCTTGTTCTGTCATTCAGAAAGAACAGCTAATATTTTGATATTTGCCTTGATCTGTTTATATAGTTAGCTCTTTATATCTGGGGGTTCTGTGTACACAGACGTCACCAACCACAACTCAGAAACCCTTGAAAGGGGTATTTTGTCTGCACTGCTCACATACAGATGTTTTTCTTCTTATCATTATTCCCTAACAGCATAGTACAATGGCTGTTCATGTGAAGCATTTGTCTTCTGTTACTTTGTATAAGTAATCTAGAGATGACTCAGAGTTTACAGGAATATGTACCTAAGTTATATGCAAATAGTTAGGCATTCAGTACAAGGGACTTCAGCATCTATGGATTTGGGTATGGGACATAGAACAAGTCCTCATGGATGAGGCATAGCTATATACATTTATATATAGTCTACATAATGTATTTTTGGTGTATGTATGTGTACACATATGTTTAATTTCCCCTGTGTATATAATCCTTTTAAAATTCTACTTTTTCTGGTGTAAATTACATATATTATTCCTTATCCTTAAAAAAAAGTCTCAGCTGGGCAGTGGTGGCGCATGCCTTTAATCCTAGCACTCGGGAGGCAGAGGCAGGCAGATCTTTGTGAGTTCGAGGCCAGCCTGGTCTACAAGAGCTAGTTTCAGGACAGGCTCCAAAGCTACAGAGAAACTCTGTCTCGAAAAACAAAAACAAAAAAACAAAACAAAACAAAATGTCTCCAGTAATCATTTCTCTATGGCTAACTCCCAGTTCTCACAGTGGTATCTGGCAACATGGTAGGCAGACTGTTTTTCTTTTCCTTTTGCATGAATTGCTGAGGGTGTTGTTGTGCTGTAGAGATGTCTACAGATAGTTAAGCAATAGTTTGTTACTATGTTAAATCTTAGATTCTAGAGAAATTCCACTGGTTCTTCACTTTGGCGACATGACTCAGCTACAGACTTTAGAATTAGCTTTTAGCCCAGCTTCCAGTTAAATGCAGACAAAGAAAAGCATGGCACTCACAATCTGCCGAGATGGCTGAGAACCATCTCTTTAGAATAGCCACTTCTTCACTTAGCATTTCCTGTGTACATATTCCGAACACCAGAGGTGCGGAAGTGAACAGCAGACACCAACCCCTGCCTCATGTGCTTTTTATTGTGTTTTAATGGAATCTTCTAGCTTTTGCTGCTTCTTGCTGGCCATTTAGTCTGTTTCTATTTTTCCTATAGTAAATAGGCCTCACAGAGAGTCCTCGATAGCCCATGGAGTTGCAGTAATGCCAGATGCTAAGCTGCAAAAGCTGGGCTTTGGGTCTTATTCTCTCAGTCAGATGCAGGGGGGACCTGACCTTTCTGAATATTGGTTTCTCCTGCTAGAATTGAGAATATTGTCCTATTAATTGTCTGCTCCTGATGTTTGAGTTCGTAAGTTCTTGAAGGTAATTAAGTACTTTATGGATAAGAGTGGTATTAATTAGAAAGCCAGTCAGAAGTGGTTTTACACTGTGACCCAGAAGAACGGCTGTGATGTGTTGATTGCTTGTCAAAAGGTTTGCGTGAAGAGATCTGCAGCACCAAAAGTTGTTTTGCTCCCATATTTAGGAAAATAACTAACAAGTAATTTAAAGCAAGTTTTTGCTGTCTGCAGAGAGAGAGATGCTGGTATGAGCCCCTCATTTTTCAGCGAAGGAAGCTTGAGTGTTAGAGAGTAATACACGCCCTCTCACATGGGTTCTGGGGAAGCGTGGAGTAGGCTTTGTGTCTAAGAGTCTTCTATTTTGGTACTAGGGTTGAAGTCAGGGCCTCAAGCTTGCTGAGCATAGCTCTACTGAAAGACTCGTGTGGCGGAGACTCAAGGATAAACTCTCTAGAAATTTCTGCTCCTTTCGGATGAACAATATATGTAACTAGTCCTTCTACCGACTCATATTAAGAATCAATAAATGTCTATTGAGGCTTAATAGTAATAAGTTATTTTTTTAATCAGACGGTGTGCTTTAGTTATGACTTTAAAAGTTATCCTCTACAGAGGGTGGGGTCACGAGCAGGCTTAGGGGACGTCATAGACTGTTTGGAGGAGGGAGGCAGTGCTGGGGGTGGAACTCAGGCCTTTGAACATGCTCATCAAGTACCGCACCCCTGAGCTGCATCCCCAGGTCCCTAATGGTTTCGTGATTAGTCTCCTCGTGGTAGAGCTGGAGTCAGAGCCCCTGTTTGTCTCAGCATCATCTTCACAGGTCCCTTTCCTACCAGTTCATCTCTTTCCCAGCTGTCAGACCCCTTCTTCATCTACTTGGTGGCATTGAGTAGATGGGAGTTGTTTTTTTTTTTTAATAAGTAACTTACCCTGGAACATCTGGTCACATGTGGAGCCAACCAATATTCTGTGCTCCAAGCCCTTAGCTACGCTCTGGGTTTTCATGGACCCTTTGAACCCCTGCCAAGGCACTGAATCGAGCTCTCGGCCTAGCCGCCAGCCTCCAGATTCTCTGCAGTTCTCTTATGTGCAGTCTCTCTGTGGAGTTTATTCTGTATCACAGTGGGGGGTGACTTGGGGCACTAACCATGCATGTCAAGGGAAATTCAAGCGGTTTTCTATGTGGCATGAGATTGAAAGTGACATCACTGTGAATTGCCTTCCTTATAAATCACTTCAACTGGACCCTCTGAATATGGCTGACAATGGGGGCTGACTGAGAAACCAATGATAATGTCACTGGGATTTGTCTCTACTGCACGTACTGGCTTTTTGGGATCCTAGTGTCTTTGGATGCACACATTCCTAAGCCTGGATGTAGGGGGAGAGGGCCTTGGGCCTCCCACAGGGCAGGGCACCTTGCCTTCTCTTGGGACTGTAGGGGGACGAAGGGGAGGGTGTGGGGGGAGTGGGAAGGAAGTGGGAGGAGGGGAGGAAGTAGGAATTTTGATTGGTATTATTTATAAAGTAATAAAAAAGAGGAAAAAATAAATAAGCACGGGTACATTCAGTGTTCACTGGGTTGCCCTCCCGGCACTAAAACAAACAAACAAACAAACAAACAAAGAAATAAACAAATAATGACTTCACCACAGACATGCTTTCGTGATGTGATTTCTCAGTAGCCTTGTTACTTTTCCTCTTAGGTCATTGCTAGAATCGTGGATGGAAGCAGATTCAATGAGTTCAAGGCATTATACGGAGACACACTAGTTACAGGTACAAAAGCGAAGAGGTGAAAACCACGAACGTTTTCTGTTGCTTCCGAGTAAGTCGTCACTCGTCTCAGGGCTCCGTGCACCTGGCGTGAGCTTTGTTATCCACAAAGGCACACACTTCAGACCGAGGGTTTGGACCTGAATGGTTTCCTGCATCCAAAGAGCTTAAAATGACGGTGGCCAGATGCTGTTGCGTGGACTCTGTGCTCTGTGACTTTGTGGCCTCGCAGTAGCAGGAACAGAGAGCCTTTGTCATGCTTTTGTTCTCTGAGTAGCAATTGTTTCCACGTATTCAGCCTTGTTTCCTTGCTGTTTTACGCTGGTGCATCTGGGGCTTTTTGGAATGTGTGGCTTCACAGGAGTCTGTGGAGTGAGTTCAGTTTTTCCACAGCCTTCCTGTGGATAATTTTTGTTTTCTAAGTTTTATTTATTTTTTAATGGTATGGACGTTTGCCTACATATGTTTATGTATACGATGTACGTGCCTGGTGACCGTGGAGGCACAGGGCATCGGTTACCCTGGAACTGGAGTTCTAGGAAGTTGTGAGCCACATGGTGTGGGTGCTTGGAATTGAACCTGTGTCCTCTGCAAGAGCAGTAAGCATTCTTAACCTCAGAGCCATCTCTCCAGCTCTCTCTTAAGGGATGCAGTCAAACACTAGATTGAGAATGCAGGGCTGTGTGCCCTGTCAGGAAGAACAGTGTGTGTATAAGTTAGTTCTTCAGTCTAAGGTGTTGACCCTTTGAAGGTCAACCTTTGAAGGAAACTGTTCCAAAGAGGTACTAGACCCAGAGTAACCTTTTAGTGGAAATGGCAGAACAATTTTTCTGTGAATTTTATTAGACTGTAAAAGGCCTGAAAATGCAGTAGTCACTCTGAATAAAACTTATCAGAACAGGAAAAGAGCAAAAATCCAAACTGCAGCTGTACTTGGAGGCTTAGGCCTAAATCTTGGCAATTTCTCCTAGCTCAATTTATGAGTGAGAGAATGGTTCACGCGGAAGAGGAATTTATGCTTTTCTCTTTGGGTGTTTAAGTGATTAAGAGCTTTTTGTTTGATATATAGACGGGATTTGTCCGCCAGTGGTGCAGGATGTAGCCCTGAAACAAGCCAGGGCCTCTCTTCCTCCTCTAAGATGGATGGGTTGTCCCTGACATCTTCTTTAGTGTGTTTGCCTGGTACCTGCTAAGAGACTGACCCTCCTGTATCCCTGCATCAGTGACACAGCCAGTTCCCCCATCTCTGCTCCATTGTACTGGAATCCAAGTGAGGTTGGGGTCAGGGGAGGGACAGTTGAGTAGGCTTGAAGGGGGAGAATGGACACCAGATGTCAAGATGCTCTGGTGTCTCTGCAAGCGCTTTAAGGTTTCCTCCAGCTTCCATACTCACGAGGAGGCCCAGAAGGTTTCTGTGACATCTTGGTTTTTGGTTTGGGTCAGTTTAAGTAAAGGCCCTTCCTCCATGGAGAGGCTGGCACAAGTAGGAGTGTGTGCCCTGCTCAGCCTGTGTACCTGTGCCTCGACCCCCACTCCCACCCTCACAGGACCTAGGGAGGGCTGAGCATGGAAGTGGTGAGGAGCCTGCAGGGATCGCATCAGGTGCTAGATTTCCATCCCTCTGTCAGCAGGGCAGGACTCAGGGTGGATCGCTGCACAAACCATTTGGAAGTTATCCCTCTTCCAATGCTTCTCAAGGGTCATTACACTCAGGACGTTTATCATACATAGGCCTCCGGCTGGGCCTTTAGGCCTGAAAAACACAGAGAATCAAAGTGTGTTCTATCACAATAAAAAAAAAAAACTATGGCAATTAAAATAAAAATCCAGGCAAGGCTAGAGTAAAGAGCAAGACCTTTCATTCAAAATTCAGCATTCTGACCCAATCCATATGCGGACATTATCTATCTATCTATCTGTCTGTCTGTCTACCTATCTACTCTATCTATCTATCATCTATCTATCTATCTATCTATCTATCTATCTATCTATCTATCTATCTATCTATCTATCTATCTATCTATCTATCTAGTGTGTGAGAGAAAGAAAGAGAGAGAGAGATATGCTTGGAGTTCCAGCTTTGTGGTGGGTAGCCTAGCTGTGTACTGGAGCCTAGAGGCTGGTCCAGGCAGAGGGCTTTGGCAGAAGGTGCCTTTGACTCACCGTCCAGGTATAGCTAGTAAGTTCCTGGGCTCTGAGCACCCGACACCTGTTTCCAGCTAGACTCAGACTTGATGGAAAGGGGAAAGAATTTGTCTCTAATCAAGTTTGTCTGGAGTGCAAAATAATTAGCTTTTTCTGAAATCATCTTAAGCACCTGCCTCACAAAATGACAGGCTATGTTTTCCCCCTTCCCCGTATGCGCATATGGTGTATGTGTGTGTGTATAGGAGGGGGGTTGGTATCCTAATGGAAGTATTGTCGGTGATAGAGAGATGGTGCCCAGGAACAAAGAAGAAAAGATCAAAATATTCTTTTTAAAGAATCAAACTTTAAATAAACATTAAAATATTTAATTTTATTTAATTTAAATTTAAATATTTAAAAAAATATTTTAAAAGAAATATGTAGGGACACCCTGGTCTCTGGTACATTGGGGGCACTCACATGTGTGTTATATGCATATTTTGAATGAGTCATTTAATCAGACCAAGTAAACATAGATAACCCTACCTAGAGCAAGGGTTTTCAAGAAGCCATAAACGAAACAAGAAAGCTTTGGAATAAAGAACTGTGACATGCGTTGTTTTATACCACAGGCGACCCCTATTCACTTTCCCTCGTTGGTCTCAAATTAAAGAGTGTGTCCTATCCCTTTGTTGCAAACAAAAAAAAACCCCTGAAAAGCATAACTTTCTTGTGTGTGTTTTCTCTTGAGGATTTGCACGAATATTTGGATACCCCGTAGGCATCATTGGAAACAATGGAGTTTTGTTTTCTGAATCTGCAAAAAAGGCAAGTGCTGTTAAATGCAGGAAGATGTTACGCTTTAACATAGTTAATTTTGAGGGTCACATAATAAATGAAAATGTCCTTTATGAGAGCTTCATCGAGTTACCCGGATTTCTGAGCAAGCAGAATACCTGTGTGTGCTTATTCACGAGTGCTAGCGCTGGGCACGGTTTCTATGGCAGCTTACGTCAACATGGTGTGAGGAGCCTGGTGCAGCAACCCCAGGAGGGGTTAGGATTATAATTGCTTGCAGGGAGTACAGTAAGAAGGCATGGAATTCTTGGCCTGAGAGCATCTCATTCTACAGGCCCTCCATGCTGGAGAGGTACTGATATCCTATGTAGGTGGTTCTGAGATGTGACCTCTTGGGCCATCCTTTAACTTTATTTTTCTTTCGGGGAATGTGCAGGTAGTCGGTCATTGTCACTGCAGGTGCGGCATTGAATGGGGGAGCTCCCTAGGGCTCTGAGTTTAGGGTTTGGTTTCAAGTTTATTGTCTCAGATTCGCCTAAGCTTGTGGAAATGTAACTCATGCACTGAACATTGTAACAGCAACAAGAAAGGTTTGTCTTCCCTTTTCAGTAAACAAAGCAGTTCCCCTTACTGATAGACAAACAGGCTTGCAAGTTCTTAGATTAATCGGGGATGAATTTGTCTTTAAAGAAATGCTTTAGCAATAAAACTAATTTTTATATTCTGCTATTTATATAGTTTCCTCAACTCAATTATAAATGAAAACAAGATCAAAAGAAAATAGAAATTAGCCAAGCATGTAGTTTGCTCCTGTGATCCTACATGTGGGAGGCGAGGGAAGGGAGTAGGCAGTTCAAGGCCAGTCTGAGCTGTATGGAGAGACCCTG
This sequence comes from Microtus pennsylvanicus, assembly GCF_037038515.1. Lineage (NCBI taxonomy): Eukaryota > Metazoa > Chordata > Mammalia > Rodentia > Cricetidae > Microtus > Microtus pennsylvanicus. Next base: position 50,471,756 of record NC_134584.1, read on the forward strand.
CCTCAAAAAATTACCCATAATCACATTACAAAATACCTTTAAGAGGTATTTTGGTGTTTTAAAAGATACCAAATGATCTTGAAATGCCAGCTTAAAGAACACACACATACATACACGTGCACACAAGTATGTAGCGTCTCCGACTGGCGCAGCAGGATACCTGGTAGTTCATTTGTTTTAAAGAAAGGGTGTTTTATGCTGTGTTTACAGGGCGCTCACTTTGTCCAGCTGTGCTGCCAGAGAAATATCCCCCTGCTGTTCCTGCAGAACATCACCGGTGAGGAGTTTGTTTGCTCATATGTCCAGAACTGCCCTGTCCTCTGTGGCTCATGTGTTAATGTAGAGAGGATTCACGAATACAGAGTCGTCTGGGATCATCGTATGAGTTCTGAGTGAAGCAGTTCCCAAATCTTGTGTATCGCAAACTTTCAAATGGCTTCTCTTGACTCCTGTCCACCTCTCAACTGGGGAACAGCGGGGTGTGCCCTGTCTTATCTGACACAGTCTCAGTATCCTAGTGATTCCAAGCACATGCTATGGGCATCTCTTTACCTTTCGCCATACAGTTAATTCTGTCTGAAATAACATTAATCAATTATCTATTCTTTGGGGGGGGGTGTGCACACACATTAGAGGGCAGTGGTCAGCTTCAACTATTGTCCCTTAGGAGCTGTCCACCTTGTTTTTTGAGATAGGGTCTCTAAACTGGCTGACCAGTGATCTCTTTGGATCCTTCTATCCTGTCTTCCCAGCACAGGGAGTATCCCATGCCACCAGGCATTCTATGAGAGTGCCAGGGATGAAACTCCATCCTTGGGCCTCATGGAAAGTCCTTTATTGGCTGAACCATCTCCCCAGTCTTGAAGAGATGTCTTTTGAAAATGTTTGTTTGCATTAAAGCCTGGGGGTTTGCAGTTTTTTAAAGAGTGGCGTGACCTGTGTCCAGAGTGAGCTCCTCTATGCCTCTGAACGTTCCGTTCTGTAGATGATTGTAAGCTGGAGTGGGTTGATTTCAGGGGCCTCTTACTGTAGGGTTTAGAGCTTCTGTGCTCTGCCATTTTGTGTTGTTGCATGGTGTTAATGTAGACATGCATCTCAGATACACTGGCTACTAAGGAACTGCCTTTCTTTGGGACAAAGAAACTTTATTTTTTTAGACTGGGTTTTACTGTGTAGCCTAGGCTGGCCTTGAACAGAGTAACTAGACCAGATTAGCCTCAAACTCACAGAGATTCCCCTGGCTCCTCTGCCTTCTGGGTTCTAGGATAAAAGACATGCACCACCACACCCAGCAACAGAGAGCCTTTTAATTAGTTGTCACCATGTATACCATCCAGGCCGCTCAACTTTGAGCAGGTTCTTTTATTGCAGTGGTGCAAAACTCATTCTGTGCTGTGCTCATGTTCAAGGTAGGTTAGATGGTGTGTGTGTGTGTGTGTGTGTGTGTTGTTTTGTTTTCCAGTGTTGGGGGTAAAACCCAGGGCCTTAAGCATGCTAGATAAGTGCTCTGTCCTGACCTCACCCCCAGCCCTTGATGAACTTCAACAGGAATTAGTTTCAGATGGTGGCCTCAGAGTTCAGTGCATGGTGACAGAAACATCTCTGAAGTTCACTGCTTTTAGGGACCTCATTTCCGACGGTGACTCATCACCAGGAAGCTAAACATTTGCTTAGACAATTTTCCCATTTTCGCTTTGTTTTGCTTTGCTTGTGCTGTTTTTGGAGCAAAAGCTGAGTTTTGTTTTGTGCCATTGCATTTAAGGGACCTGTGAGATGCTGGCGTGCAGATGGATGGATGCTGTGCCCCTGAATGAATCTGGGGCTCGAGAGAGGCATCTTAGCTAGGGATGGAAGTGTAAGTTTGGTCAGACTGAATAGAGAAGAAGAGAAGGCTCAGGGAAGTCTTCAAGCAGCTTTGGTTTTTCTGTCCCTGTCCCCCTACTTTTTTGTTATGCAAACATTTTTTTTAAGGGAAACTAAGAACTCCCAAGAGTGGGAAGGACTCTCAGGGAAAAATTCTACCATTTTGTTTTGTTTTGTTTTTGTTTTCTACAGAGTTAAGAACATAAGGAGATAGAAACCATGACTGTACAGGGTTTTTGTGTTTGTTTGGTTTGTGTGTGTGCATGTGTGAGTGCGTGCATGCTGGTATGTGCATGTTTACGTGGTAGGAAGGAGGATTTGAGAAAACCAAATGAAGCGGCCTTTTCTTTTGGAGGCAGATTGTGGTTGGTAAGGTGAGGGCTTGAAGAGAGCTGATTCTTGGGGGCAGCTGTGATAGAATGTTCTGGAGAATCAAGATGCATCTATAAAGCAGTTCTGAGCTGCTCCGAAGAGTGGCTGGAGTGACAGACCTCAGCAAAGGCAAGGGGCCTGCTGTGGTCCCTCCAGTGTCCCAGCGCATCCCACTGTGGTCTCCTCAGTGTCCCAGCGCATTCCGCTGTGGTTTCCTCAGTGTCCCAGCGCATTCCGCTGTGGTCCCCCCACCCTGTGTCCCAGCGCATCCCGCTGTGGTCCCCCCACCCTGTGTCCCAGCGCATCCCGCTGTGGTCTCCCCAGCGTCCCGGCGCATCCCACTGTGGTCCCTCCAGTGTCCCAGCGCATCCCGCTGTGGTCCCTCCAGTGTCCCAGCGCATCCCGCTGTGGTCTCCTCAGTGTCCCAGAGCATCCCGCTGTGGTCCCTCCAGTGTCCCGGCGCATCCCACTGCGGTCCCTCCAGTGTCCCAGCACTTCCTACTGTAGTCTCCTCAGTGTCCCAGCGCATCCCGCTGTGGTCCCCCCACCCTGTGTCCCAGCGCATCCCGCTGTGGTTTCCCCAGCGTCCCGGCGCATCCCGCTGTGGTCTCCTCAGTGTCCCAGCGCATCCCGCTGTGGTCTCCCCAGTGTCCCAGCGCATCCCCCTGTGGGTCCCTACAATGTCCCAGCGCATCCTGCTGTGGTCTCCCCAGCGTCCCGGCGCATCCCGCTGTGGTCTCCCCAGTGTCACAGTGCATCCTGCTGTGGTCTCCCCAGTGTCCCAGAGCATCCCGCTGTGGTCCCTCCAGTGTCCCAGTGCATCTCGCTGTGGTCTCCCCAGTGTCCCAGTGCATCCTGCTGTGGTCCCTCCCTCGGGATGCTGGACTGAATTTGATGACATGATGCTGGGGATGTGCCTACTCATGACACAGTCAGTCAGACAAGGAAGTCTCCATATGTAGGGGAAAGAACTGCCTCCCCCAGAGCCTCAGGCTGGGAGGAAGAAAGCCATTGAAACCTGACTTCATGGTTCTCAGAGAGAAGGATGGCCCCTGTCGTGGAATGCATGCTACAGCTGCAGAGTGCTTTCCTCTGAGCTGGGGCTTGAGAAAACAGAGGAATTCTATAATTACCAAGAAAAACCATTTTTTAAATTTTGCTGTTGAGCCCCTTGGCAGGGACTCGGCCTCCCCATGAAACATTAATCTTCATTTCATCAAAGTTTAAAGCAGTACTGCCAAAGGAGCAGTCTTTATTTTAAACCAGGTCAGTGGATATGGAAGCCTTCCAGGCTGGCTGGCTGGGCGGGACCTTTCCTGTGGCCTTGTCGCAGTCTCTCCCGTCAAGCCTCAGCTTTGAGATGCTTTCCTGATGACGGATTGCTTCTGTCTGTTGCTTGAAGATCTGTGTGTATTGAAACAAAGTGTCTTAAGGACATCTGAGGGGAGGAATTTTTATTTCCACCCTTTCAAGCACATGCTGGAGTATGAACTTCTCGCGTGACTATTTTGTTAGTGTCAGAAGTGTCATAGTATAGTTGGTTTAAGCCAGGACTTGATCAGGAATTGATTCCTGTGTGCGCATCCGTTGCTCAAGGCTGTGTTTTTGTTCTCTCTCCTAGGATTCATGGTTGGTAGAGACTATGAAGCTGAAGGGATTGCTAAAGATGGTGCCAAGATGGTGGCTGCTGTAGCCTGTGCCAAAGTGCCTAAGATCACTGTCATTATTGGGGGATCCTATGGGGCTGGAAACTACGGCATGTGTGGCAGAGCATACAGGTGGGGGGCGCCACAGCCTTCTTTGAAAGAATTGCAGATGGTCATGTTAAAGCCAGGCGGTGGTGGTACATGCCTGTAATCCTAGATCTTAGTGGGTGGAGGTAGGGGATCAAGAGTTCAAGGCCAGCCTTGCTATATAGCAAATTTGACACCTGCTTGGGCTACAGAAGACCCTGTATGCAAACAAAACAAAAGTAAACAATCAGTTTATTCCAGACCTGGGGTCTGAAATGACACTCAGCACACTTAGCCTTTCATCTGGAGTGGGCTCGGCTTACAGGCCTTTGCCACCATGCCTGACTGCACTGGACAAGCATGGACAAGCATGATGATTCCTTTCTTTCTCCCCAGCCCAAGATTTCTCTACATGTGGCCAAATGCACGTATCTCGGTGATGGGCGGAGAGCAGGCAGCTACCGTGCTAGCCACCGTGGCCAAAGACCAGAAGGCACGGGAGGGAAAGCAGGTGGGTGACCCCTTCCTCGTGTGGGTCTGGCTGTCACCGGCAGAGCACCCAGGCTACCTGTGCGCCCTCGGGGAGGGTGTTGAGGCTCCACTCCCTGGTCCTAAGCATGCTGGGCAAGCATGGGACCACCAACCTGTACCTGCAGCCCCAGAAATTCCTGAGTACTGGACACAGACACACTGGCTTCTTACTCTTCTGTAACTGGTGAGATCTCAGGAAATCCATTTACTCCTTTTTGGCCCCATAGCTATGTGTTCTTGCTGTGGCTTATGTGCACTATTGTCTCATCAGAGGAAAGGAATGGGACACCTACGTGGTGTGTGACCATGGGCTTTGCCCTGCCAGCAGGGATCATGTGGTCAGTGATGGGGTCTGCAGAACTGGGATGGTGCAAAGTCACTCGTGTCTCTCACCCCTCCTTGTCTTTGTGTGTGTGTGTGTGTGTGTAATTGCACACATTCATGTATGAGAATGTCAGTGCATGGGAGGTCAGGATAACCTCTGGTATTGTCCTTACCTTTCACCTTGTTTAGACAGGGTCTCTTTTGTTGTTTTTCTGCTGGGTACGTGAGGCCAGCTCTCTTGTGAGCTTTCAGGGAGTCTCCTGTCTCCCCTCTCATCTCCCCATAGAAGTTCTGGGATTGCAATTTGTGCTGCATGTCCAGCTGTTACATGGATTCTAGGGATTGAATTCAGGTCCTCGTGTTTTTGCCGCAAGGGCTTTTACCTACTAAACTCTCTCCCCAGCCTGCCTCTTTGTCTCGACCTGGCAGCAGGAACTCTGTAGACTTAAGTTGGTGTCTTAAATTCACTTTAGTTCCAGCTAAAGCTAAATGGTAGCTTTGCTCTGTGCGTGTGCCTGGGTGGAGGAGACCAAACTGGGTGCTGTTGCTACTGTAGGTGGTGGAGTAAGTCTGTCTGGCGTTTTGAAGGAATGTTTGAACTTGAGCAAACAAAACAGTCCCTTGCTAAGTTACCAGTCTTCGGTTCATTTGATGTATAGATATTTAAATCATTCCTTTTCATATATGCAAATGCAGTGTCAGAGGGTCTCCTAGTGGCTATTCACCTCTACACTTAAGTGTGTGTGTGAGAAAGGGTGAGGCTTGCGTGAAGTAAGTTTTTTAAGTATAGCTGTTAATTTGCTTATTGATTTTGGTGCCGGCTGTTGAAGTCAAATGCTAGGCAAGTGGTGTACATCCCTAACCCAAGAATATTTCAAAGTTGAAAAATGTATTCTCCTATAAAGATCTAGGATTAAAGGTGTGCTCCACTATGCCTGGTCTTCTCCATCTTGTTGGTTTCTCTGTGTTGCCCTGGCTGTTCTGGAACTTGCTCTGGAGATCAGAGAGATCCACCTGCCTCTGCCTCCCAAGTGTGCTAGACTTAAAGGTGTGCACCACCACACTGGCCCTTCTTTTTAGCTTGAGATTGTTAAAGCATTTTAATTATATGATATGACTTATATCCACTATTGTACCCTGGTGGAACACAGTGACGTGTGACATCTTGGTTTTAGCTTTGTGTTGTATGGCCTCAGTGTGGTGTCTTTGATGACGGCTAAACCTTGCCCCAGGCAAGATCATATATGTTAAAGCATCATTTGCAGTCTGTCTCTGTGCAAACATTAGTTGCACCCTAATGGTTCACAGAGCGCATCTTTATCCAGAGGAGTCAGTCCCAGGGACGCTGACTTCCTGTCTCTTTTCTTTCAGTTCTCCAGTGCTGAGGAGGCAGCTTTGAAAGAGCCTATCATTAAAAGGTTTGAAGAGGAAGGAAACCCTTACTACTCCAGTGCAAGGTGAGTGCAGGCCTTCTCTCTGCCCCTGAGGGGACTCCTGGCATCCGGGGCAGCAGCTTCACAGAGACCTGAGCTCTTGGGATAGTTGACCTTCAAAGGGCATTAATATAATGTCTGGCTAGGCGTGATGGTGCAAACCAGATATCCTGCCATTTGGACATCTCTGGCAGGAGAATTGAAGTTTGAAGTCTGCCTGTGCTGTATAAAAGACCTTGTTTAAATAACGAAACTATTGCCTGGACAAACGGGTTATTCTTACACTATCATTCATTCATGCTAAACTGCCACCCCCTCCCAGGCTTTTTTGCTCTGTAGCTCCACCTCCGTTTCCCACACAGCCCACCCCAGTTAGGGTATGCACAGAGTGGTGTGGCCCTGTAGCCAGAGGTGGACCTTGTAAGGAGCTGAGACTCAGGGTCCTGATCCTTCCATATTCCGGAGCTGCTCCTAATCTCTGCTTAAGCACATGGATTTCCGTGTGGCCCCCCTGGTGGTTTGGCCGCCCCCTTGCTTTAAGCAGGAGACTGACTGATCACCGATTGGTACTGGTTAACAAGTGTGCTTGCATGCTCAGAAGGTGATTAGTCATAGCCGGGGTCCACACGTCAGTGCCAAGTAATTACCTCAGACACCATTGCGGCGGCTGTTGGCTGTTTGTTTTCTGCGCGGCATAATCATAATGAGGTAATAAATTCTCGCTGTCTGTCCCAGCTGGAGACTGCTGGTATGGGCTTTCAGATGGTTTTTCCAATGACTGTAATGTTCAGCGTTATGAAGACTAATCTAAGCCATGTCTTCTTTCTTCCCTTGGGCAGAAGAAGAAAAGAATAAATACCAGTGTCTTCTAAAATTAGGTTATGCTTTGAATCATGCCCTTTACTGGTAAGGGCATACTGGAGAGAAGGGGGGAAGAAAATAGAAAGCTTAGAATCCATTTCAGTCATTGGAATTCATCCCCGTGGTCAGCATTGCTCTTGGCAGTGGAGTACAAAGACTAAAGTGTATTGTTAATCAGTTTGAGTTCAAATAATAACATCTGAGATTTGTTGTTGTTTGGCAACAGGATTTTATTACCGCCCAAACTGGCTGAGTAAGAACTGGCTAAGTGTCAGGATGATCTTGAACTCCTGAGCCCCTTCCCTGTTTCCACCTCTGGGATGACAGGTGTCGCTCAGGTGTCCCCAGCACAGTTTCTGCAGTGCTGGGACTGGGGTCAAACCCAGGGCCTCTAGCATGGTAGATCAGCACTCTACCATCTGAGCTACGCCTTGAGCGTATTTGTGTGCTGCATACTGTGGCCCTGGTCTGCGCTCTGTGCGCTAGACCCCAGTTTGCGAGCTTTGGGCAAGGGGCTGGAGGTTGAGAACACAGACGCAGAGACAGACCAACACGCAGACCTTTAAACACTGATACCAAAGCCCCTCTTTATTAGCACCATGTAGGCTTAAATACACTGCAGTCAATGGCCAACAGGTGAAAATCCCATCCTCTGAGCCTCTAAGTGTAGTAGTTGGAGCGGCGGGCTGCGTCCCCTCACCCGGCCGCCCACCCTGCTAGCTTTACCCGAAATAATTACACGGAAACTGTATTCTTTTAAACACTGCTTGGCCCATTTCTATCTAGCCTCTTCTTGGCTAACTCTCGCACCTGGACTAGCCCATTTCTAATAATCTTCTGTAGCCCACGAGCTGGCTTACCAGGAATGATCTTAACCTGTGTCTGCCTGGAGTGGGAGAATCATGGTGACTCTCTGACTCAGCTTCTTTCTCCCAGCCTTCCGTTCTGTTTACTCCACCCACCTAAAGATGGGCCTATTAAATGGGCCTAGCAGTTTCTTTATTGCTTAACCAATGAAATCAACAGATTGATATATGACACTCCCACATCATCTAAGCTAGGCACAGCTTCTAGTAACTTTAATTAGAAGGTTCTAGGAGGGAAGAGCAGCTGAAGGCCAGGACTCATTAATCCCAACCTTTGTGAGTTTTCAAAAAGCCTGTTTGTCTTCATGCTATTTGTAAATATGTATGTATATATGTGTTTTCACCCCACAGACAAATATTGTGAAGGTCATTGCTTCATTTAATTAGCAACAAAGTACTTTATAATCTTTGGTTTGAGTAACAAAGATGCACCCCACTTTGTCATAGTGCAAACAGACATTTAGTGGTAGCAGCCAGTAGAGGTAGAGGAGCTGCAGGGAGCCATGTGAGAGATCTAAAATAAATACAAAGCACATAGATATGCTCACTGGCAGTGCTTCCCAAGAACGTTTGGCTGAAATGCTCAGGGCCAGTTGAACTTGAAAGACAGAGACTTTCATATGAGCCATGAACTTGTTTTTTGATGCCTAAAATGAGTCATCTTTTGGGAAAGATTGCACCCTTTATTATTGTCATGCTGATGTTAATATTTGTTAATAGGTTACATTCCAGGTATCAGTGAGCATGGCTGAATAGATATATCTTTGGGAATATATTTAGAAAGTCGGGAGGGTTTGTCTATTAATTTACAGGTGCTTAATCGTGCTGTTGAAACAGCTGTTGGCCTGGAGGCAGCAACCTTCTACAGGTGATTTCCAAGCTGGCGTGGAATGTTCTCATGTTTGGTCAAGCCCAGATTAACAGTTGTTCCCTGGCTTCCTTAGACTTGAACATGGTAGAAGCCAGCTGTCTGGATTATCTCCTATTATTAGAGCCTCTGTTTCATTGCCTGTTTTCCTGGGGGGCTTCATTGCTCAGCGCCAGCACTGGTGCTTCCTTTCCAGCATACAGGCCATCGCTCAAGTGTTGCACTCCAGCTTTCCCAGGCCTTTGATTGAGCCCTTCCCTCATTGCTTGGAGGATTCTGTTGCTCTCAGGCTCCCAAGGGATAACCAGTCCACCTACCTGTTCACAGTCCCCAAAACAGCCTTCTGTCCATTGGCCATTGATATACAGGGTCCCTGTGATGATTGTTTTATGAGCAAAGATGCAGTTCCTGGCTGCCTGTGTTTAATAATCTCTGTGACATCCAGACGCTAGACACATCTGGGTAGAGAAGGGGAAACTGCCGCTCACTAATAACCCCCACAGGGTGGCATTCCTCATTTGGCCAGGGGCTCACATCCACAGAAGGCTGAGGCAGGAGGATCACCGCAAGTTCCAGGCAAACCTGGTCTATAGAGTGAGACCAGTCTTTTCAAAAAAAGTCTAACAAACAATTAAAAAGAGTCAAAAAAAAGTATTATTTCTCATTCGTTTTTCTTTATGCATTTGAGAATGCCAATGAAAACAAACTAAAGTCTCTACTCAAAGGTTTTTCTTTAAAGCAGTTTAAGGTTTTTTTTTAAATTTTTTTATTGTAACACAAAAATGAAGAATGGCATTTTAAATTACTTATTTTATTAATAAAATGTAGCGAGGCTTATGCAGTGATTTTCGAGTTGCTAAGAGTTTTGGGTAATGTGCTTTTTGCTGTAAGGTCACTGGGTTGTGTTTATGGGACTCCCCATGTTAAAGAAAAAAGCAGATCAACGTGATTGTTACATTTCTGTGAGTAGCAAAGGAACAGGAAGTCTTATAAAGAAAAGCCTGAAGCTCCGCCTGGCATCCCTGGTTGTGAGCACTGTCTTTCTTAGTTCCGTGCTCAAACTTGACTTCCGGTTGGTGACTCCAGTAAGCAGGCGCTAGTCAAGAGCGCTCTCTCTCTCGCTCTCTCTCTCTCTCTCTCTCTCTCTCTCTCTCTCTCTCTCTCTCTCTGTGTGTGTGTGTGTGTGTGTATCCTCTCAGTGATTCTGAGCATGACAAGGAGGGATGGCGGCTTGATGACTGAGTCACGGTGACCGTTCTCCTCTTCCCACAGGCTGTGGGATGATGGGATTATCGATCCCGTGGACACCAGGCTGGTTCTGGGACTTAGCATCAGTGCAGCCCTCAATGCACCCATCCAGAAGACTGACTTCGGCATCTTCAGAATGTAGCCAGGATACAGAACAGGTTGCCACAGGTGCGAAAATCAACATGTGTGACTAAGCCTTAAAACTTGGGATTTACTGGACATGTGACTGTCACAGGAATTCTTTTCTTAACAGTATGTTGCACTTTTTAATTGTAAAAATCAGTGAGAATATCTGCTTGATGAGCTTTGACTTTTTAAGATTTTCCTTGAAGATATTTTCCATGGCTCATTTTTATCACCCATGAAATGAAGAGAGTAATTTGCAATTATCCGTGAGTACCACAAATATGAAAATAAAACTCTAATCTATCTATTCAAGGGTTGTTGAGATGATTTATATAAAATTGTATTACCCCTGAAGTAGTTGTTCTAGTAATTACATTTGATATTTCAGCACCCTTGTGTGTATGTGCACATGTATGTGTGTGTGCATGTGTTTTTGTGCTTGTGTGTACATGTAGCCATCAAAGACCAACTTTAGGCATTGTGGCATTGTTTCTCAGGAGCTATCCATACTGTTTTTAAGCTTCATTTTATTTTTGTTTATGTGTATATGTTTGTGGTAGGAGGACAACAGCGCAGACTGTCCTGGTGCTGCGGTCACAGGGAGCTCTGAACCTCTTAGTGTGGGTGCTGGGGACCGAACTCAGGTCCCCGGGATGATGAGCAGCAAGTACTCTTAACCACTGAGCTGTCTCTCCAGCCCCATGCACCTCGTTCTTTGAGACAGGCTCTCACTGAGTCTAGAGTTAACTGCTTCAGAGAGGCTGGCTTGCTGGGGAACCCCTGGATTCCTCCTGCGTCTGCTCCTTGCCACTGCAAGTGTGCCCCACCACACCTGACTTTGTGGGTTCTAGAGGTAAAATTGGGTTCCTTCCCATTCTTGCGTGGCAAACACAGTATCTACTGAGCCATCTCCTCAGCCTTCAGCACACTCACTCTGAAGAAGCCACCATCCCATCTCCGTAGGAGTCAAACTTGCCACTGCATGTACTCCAGGCTGCTTTCCCCTCCATTCCATTCTCCCCTCTGTCATTTCCAGGCTCTACTGCCCACAACCTTCCCCAAGGTCACCTGACCTCCATATTGCCAACACGCGGCAGCTGGTTCTTTTTTCTGCCCTCACCAGATGATGGGACTTGGTAGCATCCTCTTTGCTTGAACACTGCCCTCTGAAATGCTGTCCTTAGCTTTGATGGTGTGACCCTGAGTTTCCTACCAACCTCATTAGCTCCCTCTGTAAGGTGTTTCCCCTTGAGATCTATTCTCCCTCACTTTATCTTAATTTTCATTCTTGTGCTAAACTATTCAAATAGCACAAGTATTCTTTTTTATTATGATAAGATAAAGTGTATAACTTTGGCTACTTTTCGGTGAATAATTCGGTGGCATTAAGTGCCTTTACAGTGCAACCCTTCCCATCATCCATTTCTAGGACCTCATCGTCGCCAGCTGACTGCCTGTACTGAGTAAACAGTAGTTCCCATTTCCCTTTCCCCTCAGCTTCCAGCTCATCTTGTTTTTTGAAGTGTTTTTTTTTTAATTTTATGTGCATTGCTGTTTTGTCTGCATTCATGTCTGTGTGAAGGTGTGGATCCTCTGGAACTGGAGTTACAGATGGGTGTGAGCTGCCATGCAGGTTCTGGGAATTGAACCCTGGTCCTCTGGAAGAGCAGCCAGTGCGGAGCCATCTCACCAGCTCTCATCTTCTCTTTAAACAGATTTCTCGTGTCCATGATTCCTACTGGGCTCTCCCAATCTCATGACTTCCAGATGCTATCTAGGAACCACCTGCAGTTCTTACCCCACCTTTCCTCCGAGTTCAGATTTGCACATACCCAGCAGTTTACTGGGTATCGAGGGGTGCCGCGTACTCATTGTTAAGTCCTGGGTTTTGCCTCCTTCACTGGCTCTTGGACCAGCCCAATCGTTTCTGCCTTGCACCACCATTGGCCTTAGAAGTGGCCCAGCCACAGCTGGTCCTTAGTCCAGCCTGTCTCCTGTGGAGTGGGAATGGCCATCCTCACCAGGCCATGTCACCATGCTGCTCCCTTGTGAAGACTCTGCAGTGGCTGAGGAGGAGCCCGTACTCCAGGGCTACCCCAATTTCAGAATCCAGTTCTTTGAACCTGCTCAGTCCTTCCCACCTGTGGTTTACAAGGCTCCATCTGACTGTATCATTCTACTCTTAGTTTTTCAGCATTTAACCATTTAGCATAAACTGTTGATTCTTCCTGATGTCTGTTACTTTCCCAGGCTAGATTGGCATTGTACTGTATGTACTTATGGAATATGATGTAACTGGGGGTTTCTCTCCTGTTTGCCAGTTCCTGAATAACCACTCTGAGGCTCAATAGTAATCACAAACTGTTTGACCTATTAGCTCAGGCTTGTTATTAACTAGCTTTTACAACTTAAATTAACTCATTTTTATTATTTTATATTTTTACCACGATTCTCGTGGCTTTTTACCTCACATCTTGCTTCTCCGGAGGTCATTGGCATCTCTGCCCCTTTTCTCCCTGTATCTCTGTTTGGATTCCCTACCTGGCTCTATTCTGTCTGATTATTGGCCAATTTTTTATTAACCATTGGTAATAAAACATATTCAAAGCATACAGAGTGATATCCCACATCAATATAACCTAGTTCCTTTCCCACAAATTAATCAGTCAACTATAAATATTCCTTTTTGTCCACCTGCTAGAATGTAAACTCCATGAGAGCAAGGATCCCATTTACCCGTGTCTCCAGTGCCTGGAACTTGAAAGTACTCAGTATTTGTTGAATGAATGGGGAAAATAAATCCTGTAATGATGTCATCAGACCACATAATTTTCAAGTCATGTGACCAACTGCAATTATCAAGTATTTTCCTGAAAAAAATTCAGAAGGAAAGGTGAGGAAGTCAAATTAATTTGGGGGAGAGAGGTATAGAAATAGAAGATCTTAATTCTGAGATAGCTTGCATTTTCAGAACACATTAAAATTAAAGATGTGTAGGTGGCACAAGACTTTAATCCCAGGACTTGGGAAGCAGAGGCAGGTGGATCTCTGTGAGTTTAAGATCAGTCTGGTCTACAAAGCAAGTTCCCATACAGGCACCAAAGCTACACAGAGAACCCCTGTCTCAAAAAACAAAACAAAACAAAGTGTATGTGCACATATGTATGTTTGTGTCTGATGTGTGTGGTGCTGGTGGGTGCGTGCTGATAGACATGGGTGGGCAGAAGACAACTCTTTTGGAGTTGGTTCTCTCCTTCCGTCATGGAATCTGGGGATCCAACTCTGGGTGTCAGTTGTGTGGTTTGTGCTTTTATATACCGAGCCATCTAACTGGCCTGGAAACACGATTTTTGAAAGTAGGAGCACAGATCTGTTTTTATCACTGTCCCTTAAATTCTTGAGGGGACAGCATAAAAAAGATTCTATGTCCTGTGTCCTCAGTAGGGAGGTTGCCTTGGAACTTAGCACAAGCTGTTCCTAGGGTCACGGATCATCTCTCTTAGGTGACTGCTTCTGCTAAATCTGCTGTTGGGAGTTACTGATTGTCCAGTTTCCTATGCAGTCTGCATCTCTCAACAAAGGACCATCCACTTTCATCTTGGGTATCAGCATCTTCAGATTTAGGAAGAGATATGTGCTCCAGAGACCTACATCTAGCTGGCAGAAACTGCCGTGCACTCTAGACTTCCAGACATTTCTGCCTTTCAGAATCTGAAATTCCAGGATGGTGGGTAAACTGTATTAAGCTTTTTCAAATTAGTTAATAAAACAAGTGAATTTGCATTCAGATCAGAAAGCAAAATGGATTTCCTGTCATGGCTGTGTAATGATCCCTTGTAAGAGCTGTCAATAGCAAAGTTTTCTGGATGTTCAGGGGCATGTTTGCCCTGGAGGCATCACTAAACCCACATCTAAATGATACCCTCTCTAAGGGGGATGGCCATCCAACTGTGAGGACCTGAGTTTGTTCCCCACATAGAGCCTGACACAGCCGTGTGCGTCTGCAATTCTGGTGCTCCTAGTGCTGGATAGATGAGAGATGGAGCCCACAGTAGCTCCTGGACCAGCCAGTCTGGTGTGTGAATGGGACTGAACAACAAAGACCTTGTTCCAAACAAGGTGGAAGATGACATTCAAGGATACCTCAGGATGTCCTCTGACCTCCACATATGTGACATGGCACACACTCAAACTATAATGGGTATAATTTTTATCAAAATATGTATTTTATTTTTGCATTGTGACTTATAAATTTTGGTAAGGGTATGAGTTGTGTGAAACATGAAATACAGAGTTAATCGGTCTCCAAATCTGCCTCTCAGTTCTTAGAGAATAGACGGACTCAAGATTACCGCCCCCCCCCCCAGTTTCCAAGAACTGTGTTTTCTAATTAGAATATGTCTAAATACAGCAAACTAATCATAGCCTGGTGTTCTTTATAACAGCTCTCTAAAAATGTTACAAATGAAGTCCACGTACTATGTAATGATGACATGTGGGAAAAATCTTTTCCCACAAAGTGCAGTTAGCTCATCTTTATTTTAGGGATCTAGACCAGAACACGGAGGACACAGTGTTTTTCTCTAGTTTTCCCTTTAGGTAAATGTGCATTCCATATGCCAGCCTCGTGTCAAAGGCAGAGATGTGATTCACCACCCACCTGGCACACTTGGAGAGTGTCAGGACCTTACTAATCTCACTGGGAACATGATCTTGAGACTGGGATGGGCGGTCACTCTGCAGCTCGTCCTCGCGGATCAAGTACCGTGACTTGGAGTTAGCTTTGCATACTTCTCACAAGCCAGTATCCAGGGGATCTGCTCTGTAATTTCAAATGTAGATTTCAGGAGACTGGGAATTAAAAAAAACAACAAAAAAGTATCCCCATGCTAGAGACAGACCCAGGGAAGCTGATGTTAGGTTTCCAGACTCAGTGGTCAGTGGTCTGGTTTCTGAGGTCTCTCTGTCATAGAGAGGACCTGAGTCACAGGTTCACACTTATTTTAAGGGAGAGAAGGGAGTATCTCTGAGGGAGAGCAAGAGCCTAGGGGGTGATGAACTCAGAGTGAAGTTGCTTGAGAGAAAGTAATGCCATGTCCGCCTCCTATAGTCAGCTGGAGAAGGAAATCTCAGGGGAGCATTCAGTGAAAAGGAAGCTCAGAAGAAAAGCAGGTGGCATTTTGGGGTGCTGAGACCTAAATAGCAAGAGGTGTCTGTAGGAAAAGTAGTCAACGCTTTTAAATCACAGCTCTGTCAACTACATTCCCATAGCTATATGAGTATTAGAAATAACCAGGTCTAGGGTCTGGAGAGAAAAGTGGTTAAGAACACTCCTTGCTCTTCTAGAGGACCCAATTGCTTGGCTCACAACCACCTGTGTTTCCAGCCCCAGGGCATCTGATGCCCTCTTGTGGCGTCTGAGGGCACCTTCACACACTTGGCAAACAGTCAAACATACACACACACACAAAAACTTTTTCTGAAGTTGTTTATAATTTAAAAATCTACCAATGTCAAAAACTTGGGAAGACAAAAGTAAATAGAGTGGAAAAAATCTCCATAATCCACTTTCCCAGAAATAATTGCTGCTACTATTATTTTTTGCATGCTCTTTTATTCTACATGCAAGAATTTGTTTTGCAAAAATGATGCCTTTCTTTTTACTCTGTGACTTGTGCCTTCCTCTGATGTGCTGTAACTATTCTGATGTGTTTACAAGTAGCTAATTCTTCTGTTGCAATTTTGATCCAACAGATGCTGTTGGATGTATTCGATTCCCCGCTCTTAAACTTGAAGTATTTCTGAGTTTCTACTATGGTGATGCTACAATGAACAGATGTTTAAGTCTCTGGCATACACATGATGGTTTTCTATAGTAAAGCCCAGAAGTGCTCAGACTTACAGGACATGTTGCTCAATTTTGTTCTGGAAGTGTATTTTTATTGTACTGGTATGATGACAAGCAGAAACTTGTTCCCAATAGAATTAAATTGTTTGGTGTGAGGTTATGTTTGCTTTCGTTGGTTAACAGTTGTGTCTGAATGACCGTGTCCTACCAGCAAGTTAAGAAGATTCAGCGTGAGTGCAGGGCAGTCGTGGTCAGGGAAAGAACATGGCTGAGAAGACCACGCTGGTCCTGTGCTGCTGCTGACAGGTTGTGGGCACCGGAAGAAGGTAGGAGAGGACCAGAATAAGCCAGCCAAGAAGTTATTTCCCTTCTTTCTAGACACTCAAGTCTCCATCCCTCAGATCCCCCTTCTCTCTCCTAACCAGTGGCTTTGGGTTGAGTGGGCTGAGTTGGGGACCTGGCGGGGGAGGGGGGAAGGTGCATGTGAAGAGCTTTGTAATGTCACATACAGATTTACCGGAGGGTTTGGTGGACTTATGGTGGAAAACACGAGTTTATTTTGTTCTAATGAGCAAACTTTTATCAAGGCAGACTTTGTGCCAGGCTTTAGGGCTAAGGACAAGTATGGAATACCTGCCCTTTCACAGCATGTAGCTAGTGACTTCTGAGGGTGTTCACTTGCTCGGTATCCTCCATCTTTTGGTGAGTATGTCCTCATGCCTTGGGTGGAACCTTCCTCTTGTTCTGTGCAGTCTTGGTGACTGTGTCCTGGCCTCTCACTCCCACTTACTGAGTCTTCGTCAGGTGGACTGTCCCCAGCACCTTGACCTGTACTAAAGACAAAGATAAATGACTGGTCTGGAATTGTTCCAGTGGTCCCCAGGTTTGCTCTGGGCTCCCTAGAACGGCTCTGGCTACTACGACTATAGAAGCCTGAGACACCTTCCATTACCCCAGTACTACGCACAGAATTCGCCAGCATCAGTTTTGATTCTTTAACAACAAACTCAAAATGGTAGGGTGTCTTGTAAATCAAAGATTCCAGTGAATCTTGTTTCTAAACCTGATGAAAAGTTTTCTGTCTTCATCCCTGCCCCATCCCAAGCCTGGCATCAAACTCTTGATGGACCTGCCTTCCATTCCTAAGTGCTGGGATTGTGGGCTGTGGGCATGTACCACCATGCCCAGCTCCCCGGCATCGACATTAAAAAGCTTCTCAAAAAGAAACCACTAGAACTAAATTTTTGCTTCTTGTTGTTTTTTAATAATGCAGACAACAGTAGACTGTGGGTGTTGTTCTTCAGCATAGGAAGCATTTACAAAAGGAGGCTCAACTGTCACCAGTGAGGGCCAATAGGGTACTCAGCTTGTCACCAAGGAAACTCGGTTTGCTGTCCTATCTGTCACTGAAGTATAGCACTGGACAAGGATTTAGTTACCTTTAATTGGAAATGAGGCTTTAAAGATTCCGAATGTCTTCCTTTGGGGATAATTTAAAGACAGTTAAGAGACAGAGGGTAGGACCAAGTGAATTCTCAGGTAGACTTTAGTGATCTCTGAAGAGCTTTAAGGCCAAAGGGAAGGTCTTATATGAAGGGTAAAAAGGTTACCCACAATTCCTTTGGAAAGGATGTGTTGCTTTCATTGTGCAGCTGTTGGGAACCATTTGGGAGACTTCAGTTTTTATTTTGGAGTTACTGGTATTTTAACTTCCTTTTTTCTGTCTCGGTTTTAAACACAGCCTGTCTTCCATTCCTCTCTCTCTTGAAACCATAAACAGCAGAATTAGCTTCCTGGAACTGGACACTGAAAATAAAGACACAATGAAGTCTTCAACAAGAATTATGTTAAATCTCTACTAGAGCAGATTTAGCATCTTTGAGTTAACAATAAAAAGTGCTTGGTAGAAAGAGAACTCAATATGGAGTTAAGAGATCTGGGTTCTTTGCTAGGACATGGATCTAATCATGGGAAGTTTCCTTTTCTATTATTATTATTGTTATTATTATTATTATATTATCATCACCATCATCATTATTATTATTGTGTGTGAAAGAGAGGGGGGAGTGAGGGAGAACATGCTCACATGGGTTCCATGTGGATGTGTGACCATCTCTCCCTTTACCTTGGATAGGTATCACACTCAGGTGGTCAGGCTACCCCACTGGGCCAGCTCACTGCCCTGCTTATCTCTTTAATGTAGAGGTGAGACTAGTTTAGCGGTCTTCCATCTTGGTTTCTCATTAAAATCAGCTATGGAGGTTTAAAACTATGCTTGAATAAGAATCTTTGAGGTGTGATGGGGTATTTTAAAAAACTCTTAGCTGTTTCAGAATAATGAATCTCAAACATCAGTTTAGATCAGTACTGAAGGCCTCCAACAGGCCCAAGTATGGTAAACACAGGCCTGAGCATAGCAAACATGGCAGACAGCCTTTGCCCTTTCACCCCTTTTTCCTCTCCCTGCCTAAAAAAAAAGTTACATTTCTTATTGGTCATTCCCTTATTTGACCACTGACTCATTCTTGAGACAAAAACACTGAGGTCCAACAATCAAAATCCATTATTTAGGTAATATATCCAATCAGGATTTACCAACTCACCCTAGCACAGATCCCAGATCCCCCTCACCCCACTTTTTCCCTGAAAACTCCATTCCTGCACAAACACCCCTCTCTTGCTTCTCTTGTCTTTCTTGCTTCCTTGCTTGCTTGTGTTTGCTGCTGCCGCCGCCTTTGCAGCCCTTCCCCCATGCCCCCTTCCTGCGCTAAATCTTTGTGCTGAAAATTTGGTGTCTGGGTGTGTCCTGTACGGATTCAGGGGCGGGAGGAAGGGAGGAGGACCCCTTTCAAGTTTCGTCTTGAAATTGTTTTATTTTTCTGTCCTTGTTTGTTATTTATTTATTAAGATAGATAGATGATAGATAGATAGATAGATAGATAGATAGATAGATAGATAGATAGATAGATAGATAGATAGATAGAGGCTCACTACATAGCCAACATTGACTCAGACCTATGCTGGTCTAGAACTTGCCTCAAAGTCCTGAGAACTGAGATAACAGCCTGATAGCAGGCCTGTGTGGCCAAGCCCAGCGGGGAGGCTTCTTAACATGCAGGTTGCTAGGCGACAGGCAGGTTTCTTAATCCTAGATCTGCAGAGGGCCCCAGCGTGTTCCCCCTGGCAGGTTTCCTGATCACTTTGATTCTGCCGGACTGAAGGAGGAGATGACTTTAATCCCCTTTCTAGTACTTAATTTTCAGACTTCAGGAGACTTTTGCCACGGGAAAATTACTCCCATAGTCTTCCTTTTCCATAACTGTGCATTTCTCTCCTCAAGTTATGGGGCAGTTTAAGTTTGTCTTAACATCTCCACAACTATTAATTAAGATCAGACACTTGGGCCAGTGAAGGTGTTGACTGCATAAACCTAACTACCCAAGTTTGATACCTGGAACCCATGTAAAGATGGAACGAGAGAACTAACTTCCTGAACTTGTCCTCTGACCTAAACATGGGCTTGGTGTTGTCCTCTGACCTAAACATGGGCTTGGTGACAACTCCCTTGCCCCATGCCATCATATACACACACAACCATAAATAAATAAAAAGATCAAGCTTTCATATCCTGAGCTATATGCGAGACTCACTGAGGAACTTCCATTGAGAAAAACCTATGGGCCTGGAGAGACTGCACCGAATAAGAGCATGCTCTTCCAGAGGACCTGGACTAATTTCCCAGTGTGGTGCGAAATTGCTAGAACTCCAGCTAAAGGAGATCCATGCTGTCTGGCCTCATGTAACACACACACACCCACACACACACACACACACACACACACAGAGAGAGAGAGAGAGAGAGAGAGAGAGAGAGAGAGAGAGAGAGAGAGAGAGAGAGAGAGGTGTCTTCTTTAAAAACAAAACAATAAAAGAGAAAATAAGACTGCTGCTTTCCTGTAATAAATTGGATATTTTTCTCAGGTTGGAACCCATAATTTTTAAAGCATATTAAGTGGCTAATAAACAGTCAACACCAACACTGGGAGACATTATCCAGAAAAGCAGCTACCCCAGGGGCTTTCAAGCTGTGGCTGATGTTGAAGACCCCTCCATGAATTTAAAATTGTAAATTTCAGATCTCGCACAAATTAGGGGCTCACAGCCCCAGTAAAGCTCTGCCTTATTTTGCCTCCCTAGCCCATTTCTGGCTCTCTGCTAAAAGTGAGTAGCAAGGGCTAGAAATTTCTTAGGAGATTTCTCCACAAGAGACGGGCAGAAACAAGCGCAGAGTCAAAGTGAGTGTTTTATGTAACAGGCCCTAACAGCAGCAGACACGTCACTTCCCCGGATAGCTCTGAGTCATCTCTCTGCTCTGGTGCCTGTGTTTCAGCCTCTCTGTGGGTTAAACAGGGCTTTAGGTCTCCACGGATTCCTGCCAGTTCCTCATTTCCAGTTGACTGAGTAGACGCTTTGAAAAGGGAAGATTCATCATCTCCATGGTTGGTAATTTGAGATCATTATTTTTGAGAACCTGTATTCTGGAGAAATGTGCGCAACGTAAGAGTCACCATTGCAATAACCTTGAGTTCCGTGGCTTGGCGTGCCTTCGTGTTGCGCGAGCATCACAGCTGTGGCTGTCCATGTCTGGATATCACCACAGGGAAACTGAGTGGAAGTCTGTCTGTGAAGCAGGAATTCCTTCAGCCCCTAGTAGCCACCACTCTTCTTTGTGGGATTCTATTCCAGATGCTTCAGGAAGTGGGATCACATAGTATCTATCCTGTGGCTTGCTTATTTGCTTTAGCTTAATGTCAGCCAGGGATGATCTTTGCCAGGTGTGGCTGCGGTGACATGAGTACAATCAGGCTGTATTCTCCTAGGTGCCCCGTCCAGAAACTTGGGTGTCTTTGTGATCTTTCCCCTGCTTTCCTCTGATGTTCGATTGACCAATAAATCTTACTGATCTCAAAAAGCTCCCTAAATCCCCCTTCTTTATCTCTGCACCTGCTTCAACTTGGCCTTTGTGATTACTTCAGCACCAGAGCTCCTGGCCAGTCTCCCTGACTGTCTGCCATTACTCACTATTTCACTCATTGGTTTACCAGAGACTTAGCATGAACATTTCTTGTCCGGCATGGAGCTGTCTTCTTAGATGACTAGGTGTTCCATGTAGCTGTTTGAGCCATTTAGAAAAGAGAGGAGAGAGAGAGAGAGAGAGAGAGAGAGAGAGAGAGAGAGAGAGAGAGAGAGAGAGAGAGAGAGAGAAGAACCTGATTTATCCAAGAGTGTCAAACTCCAGGGCCTTGTTTTTCCTGACCCACTCGTTGCCTCTCAATAAAGGACTGGAATGAAGTTTGAAACTCTTGATAAATGAAGGTTCACAAACAGCATGAAAACTGAGAGTAATGAATACAGGAAAATAAAGAGCTGATGCATAGGACTGGGAAGTCTTGTTTTGCAGCCATAAAAGCACAAAGGAAAAGCACAAAGATTTGGGAATGTTTGTTATCACTATGCTTGAGAGTGTGTCAGGAGGCCCTTTAAGAGCAATCTGCATTAGACTTTTACTGATTTAAAAGCCTGAGCATGGGCCATGATAATCCCTATTGTTTGGACTGACCCCTGTCTTCTGTTCTATGCACTGGGTTCTATGGATATTAACTTACTAGAGGGATGTGCAAGGCAACAATTCTGAGGCATGATCATTGGACCCATGCAAATACAACTACATGGATGACTTCATCTCTAAAAACCCAGCTCAATACCTGATCAAAGCAATGTTCTTGCTAGGCATCTGGTGGATGGATTCGTGGTGTAATAAGTTTTCAGGTATTTGGGTGCCTATCTTTACATATTAGTTTGGATACCACTGATCTGCAAGAGGAAAGATGTGTTTAAAAATGTCTTGGGATGGAGAGATGGCTCAACCTTTAGAAGACCCAAGTTTGATTCCCAGCACCCATATGGTGTTTCATAACTTTCCAGAATCTCACTCAGTTCCAGGGGATTTGACAACCTCTGACTATCACGGGCACTGTGCATGTGGTACACATACATGAAGTGAGACTGAATTGAAATTTATGCCCTGGCAATGCTGAAGCATACATGGGCAGCCCGTATAGTGGTTCTGTCGAACTGATCCATATTGGATTTAATGGTCTAAGTCAATGAGGATGACTGACCAGGTCTCTTCCTCAAGAGGTCTCCAGATCTCATTTCAGATGGTTGTGAGCCACCATGTGGTTGCTTGGAATTGAACTTAGGACCTTTGGAAGAACAGGCAGTACTCTTAACTGCTGAGCCATCTCTCCAGCCTGGGTACATATACATAAAGGTAAGCAAAACACTCATACACATAAAATAAAAATAAATCTAAAAAATGGAAGTAGTCCTTTAATTTGGAGAAAGAGAACTAGGACTTCAAGACCCAAAAACCTGCCACGTGTATGTAGAGCTGACAGAAGAAGGGGAGCATTAAAATGAGGTGGGTCATCACCATTTCCTGACCTACTCAGCTCATCCTTCCCTTATCCGATTTTATTCTTTGATAATTGCCACATCCATGTATAAATGATTGTATTACTATTCCACTGCCTTTCAACTTTAGAAATTATATATATATAATGTAGTTGTTATTGCATGGACTCAATCAACACCATCAGCTCTCCTTTCTTCCTCAATAAAGTTATATTACCATGGATTAATAATATCTAAGCTGCACTTAAAAGTTTTTTTAAATAATAGAGCTGGAGAGATGGCTCAGTGGTTAAGAGTTCAATTCCCAGCAATCACATGGTGACTCACAACCATTTATAATGGAATCTGATGTCCTCTCCTGGCATGCAGGCTTACATGGAAACAGAGTGCCCATACCTAGGAAAATACATACATAAATAAAACTGAAAAAAGTTTTAATTATCAAATAGGGAAAAGTGTGTGTGTGTATATATATGGTGCTGAAACCCATTCATGTATCAAATTTAATGTGTGTGTGATGTCTCATATAGTTGGTTGTTAAGCATTGTGAAGGCAAGAACCCATGGAGAATAAGTAGCTACCTCACTTGACCATTGTGTCAGTAATGATGGCCACAAAGAATGCTATTCTGGGTGGAATCTTTTGGAGTACCCTGGAACACTTACAGGAAGAAAATTCATCAGCTTAGATTAAGATCTCAGCAGAGGATGAGGGAGCTTTTAACCTAGAGAGCTTTAAAAATAGCCTCTTCTCATAGCCACAATGTCAGTCCTACCAAAGAAGAAACACAAACTTTATCTGAATTCACAGCCCTTCTATGCTTCTCTTGGGGATGTCAATGTCAATCTAAGATGTTGATTGAGGAGGAAAGGAATGTTAAGATATGGAAACGGGGGCTGGGGTTAACAGCACTTACTATTCTTGCAGAGGACCCAGGTTTGGTTCCCAGCATCCGTGTGGTGGATTATAACTACCTCTGGATCTAAGGGATCTGATTTCCTCTGCTGGCTTTTTTGGGCACTAGGCACTCACATGGTGCACGTACATACATTTGGGAAAAACATTCATACCCAAATATGATTCCCAGCACCCATATGGTGTTTCATAACTTTCCAGAATCTCACTCAGTTCCAGGGGATTTGACAACCTCTGACTATCACGGGCATTGTGCATGTGGTACACATACATGAAGTGAGACTGAATTGAAATTTATGCCCTGGCAATGCTGAAGCATACATATGGAACAGGGCCACCTGACAGGCTCGGATGGAAGTCCAGCATCTTGGATCGCTGAGTCCATCAGTTTCCCTTGGGTGGAGGCAGATGACATTTCTGTGTTCTAGCCTTTCTCAAATTTGAAAACTATAATAATCTTACTTGGGACAATTGCCTCGCAAGAGAATGTGGAGCATCTTCAAGAGACATTCCAGCTTCCACGTGTCCCCAGATCCACATAGCTACATAACTAAAGAGACTAACAGAAGCCCGACGTGGGAGGGAGGAGCTGGCACTGTGATGGTTGCAGGACCAGAGCTGGAGATGCAGGGTGCTGATACTCACCACCTCCTCATCGAACTCACCTTCTCAAAAGCAATAGGAGTCTTGGAGAAGGACCATGAGCAGTTGTAAGCTGAACTCTAACCTCTGCCACGTTTGCTAGAACAAAGTAATATTTTTCTGGCTTTGCCTATGGACAAGAGAACGCTTTTTTCCCTGCTTTCCCAAATGCAAGCAACCATCTTTTGCTAGTTAGAACTAATGGTCTATTTCCAGTCTTGCTTCAGAGCAACATTAGCTGTCCTGTCTTGTTCTAACACAGTTCAGAAAAGCCTTGCGCATTTAAACATTCTATTCACCATTACAGCAGACCATGGCTTCCATTTGTTCATTAGACCTGACTAGGAGAAAGTGGCAAGCTCTTGACCAATATCCTATTTTTATGTATAAAAATGCTTCGCCTGCATGTATATATACCACACACATGCCTTTGGTGGTCACATGAGGGCGTTGGATCTCCTGGAAGTAGAACCACCAATAATCGTGAGCTCCATGTGTATACTGGGAATTGAACCCAGGTCTTCTGCAAAACCGTAAGTGTTCTTAACCTCTGACCAATCCTTCCAGTCCAGGTTCTTGACTGATATCTTAATAGCTGCCTCTGAGTCGAAGGGCAGGTGACAAATCCCGTGACAGTTTAGGAGTCGGTCTCCTCAGTGAAGTTTCTTCCCACCCCCAATATTGTTACTACATTTTATTTATTTGTTTGTTTGGGGGGTGTGTCTGTGTCTCTGTGTGTGTATCTACATACACACATGCACACATGCACACACACACACACACACATGCACACACACACGCACACACACACACACACACACAGTCATGAAGGTATGTGTCATCCTCTCACAGCCTGACTGTGGAAGTCAGAGGACAATTTTTAGTAATCGGAGGTCTCCTTCTACCCTGTGTGTCCCAGGAACCTAGGTCATCAGGATTGGCAATACTGAGCCTTTACCCCCGAAACATCTCCCAGTTCCCTCAGGGAAATTTTTAGGCTTGACCCCCCCCCACCGCTCCTAAAGGGTAAATGAGGTGACGTTTGGTTGCCTCTTTATGAGGCTCTTGGAGGCAACCCATTTGAACATGTCACTCTATGGTTTTCCTTCCAATGTGGAATAGGAAAGAGTAAGAGGAGTACCACCGTTGGTTTTTAAACCTGCTACACACAGGGCTGCAGGATGGCATTAACTTGTGCCCTGGGTGTCTGTGGAGTCACATTCTGTGTCCCCTTGCTGTTCCTCACTCATTCTAGTCACTGAGTTTAGAGCTGATTGTAGCAGAAGCTGTCATGCCAGGTACCACATCCCTGCAGCCCACCTAGGAACTGCTCCCTTCCCCAGGTCCCTAGCTCATTGATTCTTTGCTTGGAGTCTTTCTTCTGAGTTGAGGAAACCTTGTTCAACATGTAAGCAGGCTTGGGATCTGTCATGTCTCTGGGGAAAACTTATCCAGTGTGGATGGGAAGTTTTTGGTCTCCATGTGAGACAGCTCAGAAGTGAGTTCTGCGTTTCCTAGTGACTCGCTGACCATAGCAACAGTAATCATCGTAGTAACTCTTTATCTTTTGCTGGCTTTCTTCCATCTCTGTTTGTCCACACCTTGAGGATGCTTTTTGGGGATCACCTCCCAGAGAAGTCACCTGAACAACCCCAAGCTTAGAGGTCTGTCTGTAGCACTCTCTGAGGACATTGGCACCTGTGGTTGTTTGAATGAGATTGATTCCCAAAGACTCATATGTTTGAATACTTGGTTCCCAGTTGGCAGAACTGTTTGAGAAGGATTAGGCGGTGTGGACTTATTGGAGGAAGTGTGTTGGTGGGGGTGGGCTCTGAGATTTCAAAAGACTTGTTCCATTCCTAGTGTGCTCTTTTGCTTCTCATGTGTGGATCAAGATGTGAGCTCTCAGCAGCTGCTCTAGCTTCATGCCTGCCTGGCTGGCTGCCTGTGTGCTTGCCTGCTGCCAGGCTGCCCTCATGATGGTGATGAGCTTCTCTCCCTCCAGAACTGTAAGCCCCAAATAGACTCTTCCTGCTACAAGTTGCCTTGGTGTTTGTCACAGCAATAGAAAAGTAGCAAATACAGCTTCCTAGTTCCTGTTCCACGTGCTCACACCCTTCCCAGTGCTTTCTGCCAGATGATTGATTTTGTACCTCGTAACAACTTCCCTCCTTATACTCCGTGTTTTGTTGACTTCCTCCTTTTGTGCTCCCTTCTGTCATTGTATTTCTGTGTAGAGTATGAAGAAAACACAGCTTAGTCAGCCTTCCGTCAAAGCCTGCCTGATGTCTCATGTGATGTCCCACCCTTCAATCACAGAAGCCTTCCATCGCTTTCCTTTCTTTAAGTCCTTGGATGTGCCCCTCCCCTATTCAGAATTTTATTCTCCTCACAATAAACTCCTAGTTTTCCTCGAAATTTGCTTCAAGTGCTAGCTCTTTGTTGAACTGCCTCTAATGTTCTACCCCTCTCTTCGAGCTGTTAATAATCATGTGCTCAGTATGCACTTCCTCTTTAGGCTTACACTTCCTATCAAGGCAAGGTCTCTTACTTGATAGGAGATGGAGAGGAACACTTTATGTTCCATATTATAAGAGCACTCTTGCTCTTTGTTTGTAAACATAGCCTATACACAGTGCTTGTAGTTGGTCTGTTCTGCGTTGACCTCTGACCGAGAAGTAATTCAGATGGACTCAGGAAGGATACAAAACTTGGTGACACTGGTGTCTGTGAAAATCCCTCTGTATGGTAAAAATCTGTTATCCATGACCAGGTATCTCCCGATTCCTCTCACCTTGCTGGAAAGAATTGAAGAGCTGTGCACGAATAGCAAACCAGTGAAGGGTTTTATTCAGAAGCAAAGTGAAAACACAGGCTAAATACAAGAGGCAGCAGGCCCTGGACAATGGTGCAGCTCACAGAGTTGCGTTGTTCTGGGAGGAGGTAAAGGGCAGGCTTCCTTTTATGGGTGTAGGAGGAGGAGCTGGTTAGTAGGGGTGGAGTATGCATGGCTTTGATTGACAGGCATGGGTTCTGTAAAGTCCTGTTCATTGTGCATGTCCTTTCCCATGATGCACAAGATGATAAATAGGGACCTTTCCTACTTTACCCAGAGGACAGTTTGCTTTACTGCACATGTGCCTAAAACCAGCTGAGACTGGACTGGTGCACTACCCCCCCACCCCGTTCTAGGACCTGCTTCTCGGTGTGTTCTGTCTCAGGAGGGAGTTATTGAGGGTTGGTTGCTAAGGAGCTGCAGGTCGAATGATTGGTTGCTTTGTTTGGAGAGGAGTGAATGATGAGTCGGGCGTTCTGGGTTGCTAGGGACTAAGAAATATATGTATGTGTGCTTCAAGTCAAGTAGGCTCCCACATCCTCTTCTGACCGTCATGGGCACCAGGCACACACATGGTGCAAAGACATACATGCAGGCAAAACACTCATCCACACAATAAAATAAATCTAAAACACCTTTTAAAATGTCATTTATATTTTCCATTAGTGATGCAAATGTTAGCTTATAGGATTAATGTTAAAGCACTTTTATGGATTCTGGGACTTTGAAAACACGAATTAAAGGGAAAATGGGCAAATTGCTAAAGAATCTTCTTGGGAAACCATGTACTGTACAATGACATCATATACTCACTGACACGGCAACATCACCCGCAGCCTGCGCTGTAAGGACTTCATTCTGCAGGAGTGAAGCCTAATCCTGAGCCTCAGGGAAGTCCAGGACTGGCTCTTCCCACCCATGTCCCCTCGAGCTAACATCCCCATTGCTGTCCAAATGCTATCTGGTGCCATCGTCAGCGAGCACTGGACTCTTTCCACACCTAAGAACTGGAAGATACTGTCCTTCAGGGAAGCCTGCAGCTGGGGAAAGCATGCATTTCCCATCTTACATAATACAATTCTCAGCTCCATTCATTCAGATTACTAGGTTACTGTGTGTTGGTTTTGTTTTTAACTGACTCGCATGTATCCCAGGCTGGCTTTGAGTTTGCTATGTAGCTGAGGATGACCTTCAAATTCCATTTTTTGTTTTGTTTTTATTTTTATTTATGTATATGTTTGTGACTCTCTGTGTGTGCCACGTTTTGCTAGTATTCCCCAAGGCCAGAAGAGGGCCTCAAGTTCCCTGGAGCTAGAGTTACGGTGATTTTGAGTCACCAAACATGGTGTTAGGAATTGAACTGGGGTCTTCTGGAAATTCTATAGGAATACTTTCTAACTTCTGAGCTCTTTCTGTAGCGCCAACCTTGAACTTTAATGGTTCTTCTGTGTTTGGTTCCGGAGTGCTGGCATTACAGGTGGCTTCCGTTTACGCAGAGCTGTGGGTGGGACCTGGGATTTTGTTCATGCTGGGGAAGCTGTTTGTAAACTGAGCTACGTCTACAGTCCTGTTGCCAGATTCATTCCTCCGAAATCTTCATGCATACAGGGGATCATTTCCCCAAAAGGGACACCACGGCCTTTCCCCTTGAATTGTTTCCTATGACTGAGGTAACTCTCACCCTGCCTTAGGTATATACAGTTTCATAGCCTATTTGTGGATTCTTCTTTTTTTGTAGCATTATGCTTGTAATGTGTGGAGTTTGTTGAACTTCTTATTTGTTTATTTTTCTGTAGTATTGGGGCTTAAGCTTAGGGTCTTATAGATTCTAGGCAAGGGCTATACTATGGAGATACAGTCCTGTCGCGCACCGTGCCCCCATGTCTGCGCTCTGTGCGCTGGCACCCAGTTCGTGAGCTTTGGGCAAGGGGGCTGGAGGTTAAAATACACAGACACACACAGACAGAGAGATAGCAACACAGGTCACCCTTGAATTCTTCAAGAACGCCCCCTTTACTGTGTTCAGGGGCAGATTATATAGAGATAGCCACGCCCCAGCCAAACCTACCAGAAACCACTCTCCTGCCATCAGGAACTCCTGAAGGTCTCGTGCTCAGAACAGCTGTAGGCACTCAGATCGGGGAAAACAAGTTGTTTACAAGAAATTCAGGATCTGGGGTCTCACTGCTCCCAACACAGTCCCCCATTTAAATATTT